>NC_136971.1:36002669-36337669 GCF_032717465.1 Coenobita brevimanus
ACACCCAGGGACAGAGGCAGTGGCTGGTCCTTCCCTGTGTATTTCTTGAAGTCCTGTACAAGCTGCCTTGCCTCGTCCTGCATCGCTTCCTCCAGTGCCGTCTTGCCCATGCCGAGGTCCCGCAGCTGACGGAGGGTGAAGCGGCGGTTCCTTTGCCACGGGTGCCCGTTGCTGAATACCAAGCCTGGGGTGGAAATATTTAGAAAAGGTGTTAGGAGAGAGATACATTCCCTTCTTCAGTATAATGGCCTGAGCTGCATATAGTCAAAGAGTATTAACGTTCAGTCTCACTATAGTTTCTAATTCCCTGTCTTTCCTTCATCTCCTTTACCGTATTAATGAACCACGCTATAGTATTAAATTATGGAGTCCCAAGTGTAATTTTCTGGTTACTCTCGTGGACGTCTGTTTAAATAAGTATCTATTCATCCATTCTTACCCACCATAGACAATTCCCATATATATCTATCTGTTGCTCTGTCTATCAATCCTTACCTATCGTGGAACCTTGGCCAAACAGAGAGTAAGTGAAGAAGTTGGGCCTGTCTGAGAGTTCCGGCCTCTTCATGGCAGTTTTCACCGTGTCGTAATTACAGAGGAAGACGCTGGTTACGCATCCAATCCGCCACCTGTAACATGGTAGTTACGAGTCACACAGTAATCTATCCATCCCTCTGTCTATTTATATATCTGTCTGTTTGTCTATCTATCTGTCTATCTCTTGTCAGGCGAATTAATCCTGTAAGGGCTGGCAACAAACAATTCACCTATATGTAACGCAGTTCTCTGCCAAGTGCCTGCCCTCCCTCCAGCTTGCACCCCATCTGTCATTCATCTCTTCGCTCTGTCCCTCCCTCCACCTCTTCCTTGGTCTCCCTCTCTCTTTCCACTTCACCTCACATACACTCTTCTGGTCGTTCTCTCATTCTCTACCCTCTCCACATGGCCAAACCATCTCAAAATATATTTCTCTTAACACCTTCTCTCACATACATAGCAAAGTAATCATCTACAGAATTGATAAAAGGTCTGAAATTGTACAGCGTGGTCCAGAAATAGCGCTTCATAAAACCTTTGCATGACTGTGTCTTATGTGTTGTGAGTGAGGGCGTGGGTGTGGCCGCGGGACAAGAAAAGGATACATGACAGGGGGGTAGACGCTGACAGTGCTGACTGTGTAAGCGGACGTACCTGAGGGGTTTAAGTCTATAGAGAAGGTTATCTGGTTGATTCGTCAATGGGAGGGCCACTAGGAGAGAGTAAGGGTGAGGCATAGTAGATGTCAGTATAGGCCTTTCTCTGTTCCGGTACCCTCTTTGTATTTTAAGTGAGATGATGAAATAGGCAGACTGGGTTGATGGGCTAATTGTAAGACAGTTACTGTATATGAATAAAAGTTAAGACCTTGGCGTGACCCGTGTAGCCTATGGTTAGTAATAGTTTGTGCTAGTTGTAGTCCTCCTACTTTACTCTCAATTTCCTACTCCCTGTCCTTCTCTCCTTGTCTAATCTTGTTCTCTCCTGTCCTACTAACTCTCCTGCATGTGATATCGGACTTATATCTCTCTCTAGCTTCCGGTTAAGTGTGTGGGCATACATGTGCATGTGTGTGTGTCGGTCATATTTCCGGCACATGATCAAAAGTGTTTGACATTCTTGATTAGTCTAGGCAAGGGGATGTATAGTTGTCCATTTCTGAAGAAATCAGACATAACTACCTGTTTTACACATTGTTACCTATAACTATACCGTTACGTACCGTAGTTACATATAGTATTGTGTTATATTGTGCCTACATATTGCTGTGTCACTCCCACTGTCGTACCAACGACAGTAAATATTGTCATCACATATTAATGCATATCATATACATATTACAATCAATTTGCAAGTTAATTAAGTGAAACCCATAACATTGTAAAAGTTACATAACTGAAGGAAATGTATCATAATTGCAGTTACATCGTGCTA
Organism: Coenobita brevimanus; assembly: GCF_032717465.1. Taxonomy (NCBI): domain Eukaryota; kingdom Metazoa; phylum Arthropoda; class Malacostraca; order Decapoda; family Coenobitidae; genus Coenobita; species Coenobita brevimanus. The sequence continues at coordinate 36,004,641 of NC_136971.1, forward strand.
ACAAACTTGCAGTTACATTGTGTAAATGTAAGTGTTATGCAAGTGTGTCTGTAACATAACATTGTGTTAATGCAACTGTTACATAATTGTGGTGGCCATAAAATTGTAGTTACATCTCATTAATGCAACTGTTACATAACTGTGATGGCCATAAAACTGTAGTTACATCTTGTTAATGCAACTGTAGTTGCATTGTGTAAACGCAACTGTTACATAATATGGTTGTAACTAAATGTAGTTACATTAATGTGGCAATTGTAACATAAATGCAGTAATGATAACGTTTGTAGTTACATAAATTTAGCAACTGTAACAGAATTGTAGTAATTCTATCGCTTGTAGTTTCATAATTGTAGCAACTGTAACGTATAATTGCAGTAATGCAACCATATGTAGTTATATAACTGTAGCAACTGTAACATAATTGCAGTAATGCAAGCGTTTGTAGTTACATAACTATAGCAACTGTAACATAATTGCAATAATGCAAGCGTTTGTAGTTACATAATTGTTGCAACTGTAACATAACTGCAGGAATCACAAGTGTGGTCATTGTAGCTATATAACTGACACATATGTATACACTTTATACAGTAATAGCAATACAGTCATATTATGAATCAGGCATATTTGATTTACTGGTTTATTTGAGACACCATAGGTGTAATGGCTTAGTTATGTTGCACAGAGTATTTGAGACACCATAGGTGTAATGGCTTAGTTATGTTGCACAGAGTATTTGAGACACCATAGGTGTAATGGCTTAGTTATGTTGCACAGAGTATTTGAGACACCATAGGTGTAATGGCTTAGTTATGTTGCACAGTTTATTTGACACACCATAGGTGTAATGGCTTAGTTATGTTGCACAGTTTATTTATCTAAGTGATATTATACATAACCTCATATTTTGTAATTTTATGTAAAATTATATACCTGTATACAACATTTACAATATGTACAGTATTCACCTAGGTTCACACATCACTTGACACTATAGTCCTCCAAAGGTTGTGAAGTCAACTTGATATGTTTCATCTTTAGGTACTGGTTGTAAATATTTAAGTGTATTGTTGAGTACAGCATTCTGTTGCTAGCTCCATTTGTGTCAGGCATTTTTGCATGAGTTTCCTTGTCACTGTAATATGAAGGATACATGTGTACTTATTTTTTGATTCTCTGGTTTTACTAGATTTTCATATGTATGTATTATATGTTTATGTCAGGATATATTTGTCTATCACTGTGTACATACGTAAGGTTGTACGTAAATGAAGTAGTACTATTAAACTAATACAGTAAATGTTCGACTCTCTGATATTAACTGTGGGGTGATGATGATAGTGATACTGGTTGAAGGGTGTTGGTAGGGTTACATGGAGGTAGGTCAGCGCCCTGGTATGACTGCATCAGCACTCGGTGTCATCACTGCGGTGTAGGCAGACAGGCTGGCAGCCAGGCAGGCAGGTGCAGGATGGCAGACTGGTGTTGTCAGGCCCTTGGACTAATTGATGTGTTATGATGCTCTTAGCAAATGATGACACTGCTAAGCCGCTGCCACACTCTGGTAGTTGTGGTGGAGATGGTGGTGATGGTAGTGTTGGAGAAGGTGGAGGTAGTGGTGGAGGGTGGAGGAGGTTCAAGGAGGGAGACATGTGTTGATGCTACATGAGCATGCTGGGTCAACACTATTGGCACAGTACAGATGCGCTTCCTTCTTTCTTACTTTCCGTGTTCGCTTCTTCTTAACCCACTTGCGCACGGTAAGTCTTTATTAAGTTTTCCAGCACATGGTTTTATTCCACCCCTCTCCCCACCAGCCCCCCTTCGCGCCGCTGAAAACATGTATTCTCGCCTTATTTTCGCAACCCAAACATATGTATTTTGCCATGAAACCTACATCATCATATTCGCTGATGTTTGTTCTAGCTGATTAAAAAAAAAAAAAAAAAAAAACGAGTAAAAGTACATTTGGCCAGTGTGAATACACATTTCGGAACATCAATCTAGATTCTCAAGATCCTAGTTCGAATGTTTTCCATCATACAGAACATTGTTATTAGATGTTTTGAAAGAGAATTTCATCAGCTTTCTAATGAGCTTTGTGGGATTGTGATACGTTTTCTAGTTATCGAGAATATTGCAAAAAACTAAAAGCCATTTTTTACCAAAGACTTATTTTTGTTCAGGGAATTCTACCGCAAAAGTTTTCTTGCACAGGTTATGTTTTTGTTTTATAATCTTGTGTAAAATTTCATGGCTTTCTCAGGGTATCCACAGATTTTTCATGCGCCTCATAGTTTCCAAGTAAATCGCAAAAAAACTACTGGGTACCCAAGGCCATGCTGCACTTTCGTCATGAGCGCACAATAACCGTTATATTCCCGCCTACGTAACAACGACTTCTCATCAGAGATATTACATTGTTATGTCCGGTACATACGTAGAATTCATTGATCCTTATCATGGATCTTACAGGAAATCGAAACGTCCGATACCTTTTGAGTAGATGGATGACAAAGGTAGAATACTTCTCTGAGCACTGCATGGTTTTACTGCAAAGCGAGAAAAAAAAAAAAACACTCTCTTCCCCTGGCTTTACCTAAAAATTATGTTCCCAGAGACTTGTATTTTGGTGATACATGTACATAGAATTCACTGATCTTTATCATGATTTTTACAGAAAATCAGTACGTCCAATACCTTTCGAGTAAATGGATGACAAAGGTAGAATACTCCTCTGAGCGATGCATAGTTTTACTGCAAGTGAGAAAAAAACACACTTCCCCACCTTTACCTGAAGTATATGTTCCCAAAGTCTGTTTTTCTTTATTCTTTTGTCATGTAGAGATGTTTATTTTTATATGCTTCCTCATTTTGTTGTCAAAACATCAACGTGACTATTACCTGGACAAAGGAGAACAACATACAGTACCTTCAAGTGCACTGTCAGTTTTTCCTGCCTCACCCACGCCTACATATTTTTGCTCGCTGGAGGGAGGTTTTATTTTGTTTTATTCAAAATATACATGTAAAATCTCCAAGGATTTTTTTTTTTAGTGCTCTAAGAAACTGGACATGACCACTAGTCTTTTTCCTAGTTACTGATACTGAAACTCTACTTTCTTTAATAGGTGTAATATGTAGAAAACAATGCTTATTTGTGTGAAAAATATAGAAGTATTGAAATAGATCAATATACAAATCTCCCGACGGACCAGGAACTGCTGGAGATGGTGGTCTCAGCACCCATGCTTCTCCTGCAGGCGATGGTGGCGTTGGCACCTGTGCTGGTGCTGCTCCTGGAGATGGTGGTGTTGGCACATGTGCTGGTGCTGGTCCAGGAGATGGTGGTGTTGGCACATGTGCTGGTGCTGCTTCTGGAGATGGTGGCGTTGGCACCTGTGCTGGTGCTGCTCCGGGAGATGGTGGTGTTGGCACATGTGCTGGTGCTGGTCCAGGAGATGGTGGTGTTGGCACCTGTGCTGGTGCTGCTGCAGGTGCCGCAAGTGCTGGGGGTCCTGCTGGCCGTCGTGTTGGAAGGTCAGGGGCATGGTGGATGACTCGCCCTGATGGGGGCCACTCTGCTTCATCGAAGTGAAGGAGCTTCTGGATTATCTCCTCCAGAAAGTCCAGCAGACTAACTGACCCACGTGAGCACTTCTTGTATAAGGTGAAGGCACTGAAGATGGCCATCTGAATGAAGTAAAACATGATCTTCTTGGTTCACTTCACGGTCCGCCACTGGATAGGGTAATACTGGACCATCTGGTTGAAGTGGTCCACCCCACCCATGTACTGGTTGCTGTCCTCCACCATGACGGGTTTGTCCACAGTCTTCTGGACATAGATTGTCCTCCAGTCAGAATCCCTGACTTCCCTCGAACCTGCTTTGGGATGGTGCTTGTGCTGTGGAAGGTGGAGACCATGTTAACAATGCATTTGTCCTTTCACAGCAACACCATTACATTGTCCTTGTGCCTTGCTGCCATGCCCCCCTCTGGCAGGCTCTAAGCCCTGGCGATGTCCTGCAGCTGCTTCGGTGCTCCTCTTGCCAGGCTTTGGGGCCCACACACATAGGTTCCTGCACTGAAGAGTTGTTTGCACAGGGATACAGAGTTATAATAGTTGTCCATGTAAACACTGTATCCCTGGTCCTTCAGCAGTTCTTTGAGGCAACAAACGGTGTTTTCCAGAGTCTTCTTTTGCCCCAGGTATACCTCGTTGAGGCTGAGGTGCTCCTTGGGTAGGTAGGTGTCTTGCAACCGCTGAAGGACGGATTCCTTCACAGTGTGACCTCTGATGAGCTGATCGTCATTGTCCTGGGGTATGGCAAGTGAGTTGAAGGCGTGGAAGTGTTTCAGGATGGCCCTGAAACATCTCCCACTCATCACTCGCCAGAAAAGTGGGTAGTTGTGGAGCAGGGGACTTCTCCAGTAGTGCCTGATGGTCAGTATAATGACGATCCCCATGAAGAAGTATAACCCCAGGAAACTGGCCCACTCCTCTTCATTGCAGATGAACCAGGCGTCCAACACAGTCCCCAGGAATGATACATACATGGTTTTGTGGGTGGAATATGTTAACAATTCCTGGGTGAAGAAAAGCTGGAAGAACTGCAGGGGCATTGTTGGCAGATCGACTTTCATTCCTGGGGATCCTGTGAAGGGCCCATTCCGTGGTGTGAATGGGCCACTGCTCCACCCTGGATCCTTTGCGGCAACACCTCCTGCAGTAGTAGCAGTGGGTTGGCCTACCAACACCCTTCAGCCTCCTCAGCTGCCCCTTGGCCACCCTCCGTAGCTAGGCCGCGGATTTTGGTGGCCTCGTCGAGGTGGTGATGGCTCCGACAAGGAAGACAACTAAGCTGGCTCTTGCTGCTGCAACGCGTTGGGGGAGGATGAATGCTGCCGGAGACAGTGCCCTCGCCGATAGGGCAGGGGACGATGACACTGTTGCATCATGCACCAGCTGCACTGCAGACACTACAGAGGTGCGGTGCAAATGTCACATAACATGGCCCTGCAACTGGTTACATGGGCTTGGCCAAGGGAGAACTGGAGACTAGAGGTGGAGAGACCGCGACGGCTGCTGGAGCTAGTGGTCCAGGCATAGGCAAGGGCAGGGCTGCGGGTCCCACCGCTGGTGGTGGTGTCTGCTTCCATGGTGGTAGGGGTCAGGGCAAAGCCTCGTGACCAGAACAGCACGGGACGTCATCCCAGTCCTTCTCCCCACTTGAAGCATCGCTCAGCACCTCCTCCTCCTAGCTCTTGGTTTCCTTCTCAAACAAAACTTTCTGCCACTACCCAGAAGACAACCATTTCTTCTCCATTGTGCCAAGCACTGAGATAAAGTTCAGTCTGAGCTTAGGTTCTTTGCTGAAAAACAAGGTATATTATTCACTGTGACACAACACCTTCCATTGAGAGTAGCACTGCACAAGTGATGTGATATCTTTCCATACAACCAATCAGTGCACAGATTACAAACACTTCATATAAATGATAACTTTCCAGTGTCTTAGCGCTGTGTAATACCTGTCCACTGGCGTCCGTGGGTGTGTGCCATATATACATATATTTTTTTTTTCTGCCCTCCATCCCCTAAGGTTCCCTCAACACATGATATACACCCTAGCTCTATCTCCACGAACAGTCGTGGCACATTGTACTAACATTTCATATAAATCATATCAACAAATGTCTCAGCACAGTACAGTACCTGTCCACTGTTGTCAGTGGGTGTGTACCATATACTGCACAGTGAGTCCTCGAAATACGAAGAGGATAGGGGCCAAAAAAAACTTTCGTAATCCGAAATTTCGTATATCAGAACGATTTTCCCCAATGAAATATACATATAAAGGGGGGGATGCATTCCAGGACCCCATTGGACCCTCCACTTAAACTTTACCCCTCCTATTTAGAAGTATGCAGTACACATATATAGTACTATACTATTGCATAGACATAAAAAAATAAAACATACAATTAACCCTTTCAGGTTTTGGGGCCGGGCAGATTATGTCTGTGCTAGGGTCAGCTGCTCTCATCCTGACCCTCGACTTCGCACCGCGATAATTTTCTTTGATCTCTCTGTGGAAATACACTTTTCATGACAGTATGTTGGTTTTGGGGTAATTTTCAAGCTATTTGATGGGTAAAAGCTGATTGTGGTGTTATTTTAAAGAGGAATAGTTGTAGTTAATCACAGTATGTTCAGAGAAAGAAAACAGAGAAAATGAAAAGTTAAAATGACGAGGTGAAGTTAGATGAAAACCAAAAACTTTATATCTTGTCATAGAAAAATATTCAGCAATAAAAATATAATAAAGATATATAAACCTAGTTTAAACCACGCGAAAGTACAATAAAATGCCTTTACAGTGCTATATAGATTCTGGTTATTTATTAATTTTATTGCACAGTAAAGGGAAAGGAAAAAGATGCACAATTATATGATTCTCGGCCACATATTTTTTTCTGTGATTGCTCTGTGTAAATACATTTTTCACTATAGAATGCTTGATGTGCTGTTATTTTGAAGGCTGAATAGTTGTTTTTAGTAGACTATTCAAAGAATGATAGCAAAGAATATAATGTCAAAATGGCACATATTCAGTATGTTGATGATTACTCACCCTGGTCCCCACTCTTGATGTTTGCCTCGTCAACCCCTGTTGTGTGAGGACTCTTGCACTTGAAAGATGGTGTTCAGGAGGAGGAGGCAATGAGGGCGGCTCTACCTACGCCCTCTATGCCCTCGGGAAGATTTCTGAGGAGAGGTGCTCCAGTACTTCTGCTTCATGTGGTAGATCCTAAAACAGTTGCGAGTGATGCAAAGAGGCACTTTGCAGGTTGCACAACAGTAGCTAGTGTCTTTCTGTGTCTTTTTCATATAGCAGACACGGCACCGCTTCTTTTGCCCCCCAAAATCCTGGAACTTCTCCGGGACGTGTACAGGACCCGGGGTAAGATGCTGTGGAGGATCATAGAACCTGGGCTTCGCTGCTGGTGGTGTGGGATCTTCTACCTCTTCCTCAGGGGTGCCAGCTACAGGTGCTGCAGGTGTGCCACTAGTATACAGCAGGTGTGGCAACAGACGTGCCTGGTGTCCCACTTGAAGAGGGTCTGCTGGCAGGTGTGGCACCTGAAGTGCCAGGAATAGGACTGTCTGCAGAAGTGCCAGCCAAAGGAATACCAAGAGGTCTAGCATGTGGGATTTCATAGTCTCCAGATGGCCATTTTTCAGGATTGTATAGTACTGCCACCTCATGAAACTGTAACAGTGATAATGGTTTGGGGTCTGCAGAGTACTTGGGGTAGAGCACAAATGCATTCTGCAATGTAATTTGCAGTAGGTACATCAACATTTTCTTTGACCATTTGAGTGTCTTCCTTGTGAAGCAGTAATATTTGATCATTTGATCAAAGTGGTCCACCCCATGCATGAAGTTGACATACTTTGATGGCAAGACGGCTTTGCACTGCAGTGACCTGCAACTCTGTCTTTCCATGCCTCTTGACTCTCTTCCTATGGAGATACTCCTCCGTTTCCACGCCTTGCAGGTTGGAAATAAGGGTCACCAACCTTGTATCCATCCAGCAGATGACGAAATTGTTACCCTTCCTACGGCAGTGCAGGGTATTTCGTGGTGGATTCTTCTTCCCCAATTGCCTCAGTGCCTCTGGCGCTCTCCTTACCAGTCAAAGAGTGGCACTGGTGTGAACACCGTGTTCATACAACTCTTCTGTCAGTTGCACAGAGTTGTAGTAGTTGTCCATAAAGACATGGTACCCTTTTCCCAAATGGCGTTCCAACAGGGAAAACACAACTTCACAAAGGGTAGCACTTTCCCCCGGATAAACAATAAAATCAAGCACATAACCTGTGTCAGCTTCACAATAAATATATATCTTGATTCCATATTTATCAGCCTTTTTTCGGTTGTACACTTTTATTGACAGTTTCCCCTTGAATGGAAGCATCCCTTCATCCAAAGAGAGATTCTGTTCAGGCACATACAGGTTTTGGCACAGCTTCTGCAAGTACTTCATTATTGGGCGCACTAGAATCAGTCTGTCTGTGTTGTTTTCTAGTATTGCAAGTCTATTGTAGGCATGGAAGTATTTGGATATTTGTTTGAATCGGTTGAAAGACATAGTCTGCGCACACCCTGCTATATAGTAAACGCTATTATTTGACCAATACATGCGTACTTGGGGCAATTTCAGCACTCCCATCAAAATTCTTATACCCAGGTAATGTGCAATATCAATAACGTTGCACCCCAGCCACTTGTACGTTGATCCTTGATGAAGGACGTCTCTGCAATACTTAGCATACTCATACGTCTCCTCCATCAAATACTGCAGGAGTTCATGTGTTATGAAAAGCTGAATAAACCCTAGGGGAGTCTGCAGCACTGGAACTGTCATGCCTGGCGACGTGGTAAAGTCAAGCAGGTGGGGGGGCTCTGGGTCCATGGTCCATCCCTCCTCCTTTTCCTCACGAAAATCAGAGGTTGTAGCAGTGGTTGAGTCAGAGGTAGAAGAAGAGGTTGAAGGAAGGATAGAGGCTGCTTGTCCTCCTCTACCTCGGGGACGTGTCGCTATGCCTCTGCTGGAGGCAACATCGTCCTCACTGTCACTTCTTTTATCACTCTCCTGCATCACATATTCATCACCACTATCATCACTTTCTTCTGCATCACTTGAAAAACAGTCTAGCACCTTCTGATACTTGCTAGGGGTCAGTGAATGCTTTTGTAATTCACTAAGCTGGGATATATAGACGCGGTTAGGCGCCATCCAACTGGTATCTGCTTGCTCAGGTCGTTCACCTCTTTGTTTCTAGGGGGCCTTGCCCTTAGAAAACAACGCTCTTACACACCTGGGGATAGTGAATACGTTCACTAAGGCCTTGTACACAAACTCAGAACAAAGGGGAAAAAAATATCCAGGAATAACGGAGATACGGCTTGGAAAAGTGCAAGGCAATTACGTGACCTCCAACCATCACGACACCTACAGCACAACTGCCTTTGTTCTCTGCCCTGAGACAAAGCCATGCGTCATACTACATGCGCACTGCCCGCCACGCACAAAGCAACCATTCCACTACATGATGCCCGAGTTTCTTTGTCATGACACATAAATGCAATTTATGCTGAATGTTTTACAAAAGTGTCTTAAAATGACGATTAAAATCGTCATCAGAATCTCTGAGGTTCGATTTGAAATGATGCCAACAACAGTCATTGGAATCTCAATGGGTTAATAACTGTAGTATTAGTACACTGTCCACTTAAATATAGACCTGTGCTGCGAGTGCAGATTCGTGGTGTTGATATGGTGCTAAGTCACATGGTGGGACCTTACTGCTCCTCTGGTACTTCCTCAGCTGGTGCAGGTATTTCTGAAGCTGTTCATGGTCCAATTTCCTCTCCAGAGTCAACATATGGTGCTGTTTCTTCTTGGCAGCTGGTTCTGTGGATGCTGGAGATTATGCAGGGTGCTTGGGAGGAATGGCGAAAATATGAAACAAGGAAGAACAGTGAAAAACTGCATAACATACAGCGAAGCTGAGAGGAGAGGACGGACGTGACTCGACTGAGAAGCACGCAAAAATGTGTTTACCAGAGAGGGGTTAGTTTGTTTTCTTGCCACAAGCGAGCATGGTACCCATTTTGAATTTTTCATATTTCCTCTTGTATCGCTTTTCGTACCATCGAGACAGGTACTTTTGTACTGTGGAATTTGTCCTACAATCATCGTTTTCATATCATCAGAAATTCGTAGATGGTAGATTGCTAGTAGAGAAGGGAGAAAAAATGAGCAGATGGAGAGATCACTGTCAGGAATTGTTGAACATAGAGGATAGAAGTAATGCGAGTATAAGTGGCTGGGGAATGGATGGGAGAAGGAGGGAGGTGAGAAGACAGGAAGAAATCAGTAGGATAGAAGTTGTGGAAGCAATGAAGAAAGTTAAATCGGGGAAAGCCCCAGGAATTGATGGAGTGTGTGGTGAAATGCTGAAGTATGGGGGAGAGATAGTAGTAGAATGGATGTGGAAGATGTGCAGATTGACCTGGGAGGAAGGTAGAGTCCTGGAGGATTGGAAGTCAGGTATAATTATTCCCTTGTACAAAGGAAAAGGGGAAAAAGAAGTGTGTGGTAATCATAGGGGCATTTGTGTTCTTAGTATAATAGGAAAAGTGTATGGTAGGATATTTATTGACAGAGTTAGAGAAAGAACAGAGAAATTAGTTGGAGAAGAACAGGGAGGCTTTAGGAAGGGAAGAGGTTGTGTAGATCAGATATTCATTCTTAGATCTTTAGTGGAGAAGTATCTAGAGAAGGGAAAGAAGTTGTATGCGGCTTTCATGGATTTGGAGAAAGCATATGACAGGGTGGATAGACAAGGATTGTGGAAAGTGTTAATAATATATGGAGTAGATGGGATGTTGTTGAATGCTGTGAAGAGTATGTACGATGGTGCGAAAGCTGCAGTGCGTGTGAATGGTGAACTAAGCGAATTTTTCTCTTTGAAAGTTCAGTAGAAACAGGGATGTGTCATGTCTCCATGGTTGTTCAATCTTTACATGGATGGGGTAATAAAAGAGGTACAAGGTAGGGTAGTGGATGTTGGAGTGGACCTGGTGAGAGAGGATAGTATTTGGAAACTCCCTGTACTGTTGTTTGCAGATGATACTGTGTTGTTGAGTGAAGACGAAGGGGAGCTGCAAGGGTTGGTGGATGAGTTTGGGAGAGTGTATAAGAAACGGAATCTAAAGGTAAATGTAGGGAAGAGTAAAGTGATGGTCTTTGAGAGAGGTGAAGTCAGTGAATGTACAGCGAGGTTGGATGGTAAGGAATTGGAAAATGTGAGTACGTTTAAGTACTTGGGTAGTGTGATGAGTAAGGATGGAGGTTTGGAGGGTGAAGTGCATGAAAGGGTACAGCAGGGAAGAAAGGTTGCTGGTTCTTTGAAAGCAATGATAAGAAACAGAGAAGTGAGCATGGAAGTGAAAAAGTTACTACATGACAGTATTGTGATACCAACTCTAACGTACGGAAGTGAAGATTGGACGTTGTTGGAAGAACACAAGTCAAGAGTGAGAGCAGTGGAAATGAGTTATTTAAGAGGAGCCTGTGGAGTCACATGGAGAGACAGGTTGACGAATGAGGATATAAAGGAGCATTGTGGTGTGGATGTGGATGTGATAGGAAGTGTTGTGAGGAACACACTGAGGTGGGTTGGCCATGTGGAGAGGATGGAGGGTGAAAGACTGACGAAGAGAGTGTATGTGAGTGAGGTGGATGTGGGAAGAGGGAGGGGGAGGCCGAGGATGAGATGGAGGGATGGGGTGGAGAGGTATATGAGAGAGAGGGGTGTGAGTTGGGAGCAGGGCAGTGAGATGATGGGGGACAGGGCGACTTGGAGGCGATTTGTTTGTGGCCACCCCAAACGGGATTGAGGCGTCTGGCAATAGATAGATAGAGATAGAAATTTGTACATCGAGTTTTCGTATTTCGAGGATTCACTGAATATCTATCTACCTATATACATCTTAATATCTATCTATCTATCTATCTATCTATATATATGTATATATAGATAGATAGATAAATAGACAGATATATACTGTATATATATATATATATATATATATATATATATATATACTGTATATATATACCGTCAGCGCACATTGACGTGTCCGGGAGGGAGCGCGGCAACGTAAATTTCCTGAAATGATATCAGTCAATGTGCGGCCAGTTAAGAAAATCGCTGGGGAAATATGACTACTTGGCAATTTACGTTACTACTCGGCCCATACCCCCCCACTGAGTGACATAACGGTCAGTTGCATTTACGCTCATTTTTGTTGGATGTTACTGTTGATTGTCTCCCAGGATTGACTCCCGTTTCCTTCGTGCGCTAAGTGTTTAAGCTGGCAGTGTGGCTTGTAAGCGATGTCTAAACCATATACAAGTCAGGACAACATTGTAAGAGTTATTGAGTGTCATAAAATTGGTTTGAATAGCCGTCAAATAAGGGAACAAACTGGTGTTAATGAACGTACAGTGCACCGATTGGTGACAAATTTCAAGGCCTCTGGAGAAGGGAAGGTACCTTCCCACAAACATGGTGGAGGAAGGACACCCAAGCTCAGCAAGCGCAGCCTAAAAGTTATCAGGCGTCAGATGGATGACAAACCAACCTTTACTGCCAGACAGCTTAAAGAACAAAACCCTATTCTGCTTCAGGACGTGAGTGTATGAACTATTCAGAGCACCATACGAAAGAAACTTTGTTATAGGAATTTGACAGCCAGGAAAAAGCCTTTCGTTACCGATATTCATCGTAAAAATGGAGTTGCTTTTGCAAAGAAATATTCCTTATGGATTTTGGATGACTAGAGATGTGTTCTGTGGTCAGATGAATCCACGTTCTGCGTTAGTGAGTCGAAGGGGCAGAAGGTGTGGCGTGGAAGAAATTCTGATCCCTGTAACCCGAAGTTCACGAGAAAGACTGTCAAGCATCCTGCCTTTATTATGGTGTGGGGGGCTTTCTCTTACGGAGGAGCAGCCGACCTTATAATTCTCTCTAAAGGCCAGACTGTCAACGGAGACTCATATCTTCGGCTCCTAGACAATAATTTGGCTGAATGCTTTGCAGCTACTGGCGCTGAAGTGCTGCAGGAGGATGGGGCTCCTTGTCACACCGCCAAAGCCATAAAACAGTGGCTCTGCACAAGTGAAGTTGAGTGTATTCCTGATTGGCCAAACAGTAGTCCTGATATTTCACCAATTGAGAACCTCTGGGCTATTGTGAAAGAAAAATTAAGAGGTGAAGACACATCCACCGTGGCGAAATTGGAGGTTGCCCTTCGTCGCGCGTGGAGTAGCATTCCTCCCACTACTCACATGAAACTCGCTGATAGTAGCCCAGACCATCTTGTGGAAGTGCGAAGACGCAGAGATTATCCCATCAACAAGTAAAGAGATAGATGGTGAGTGTTCAAGTAAGAGTTAGTTGCAATATGAGCTGTAGTTTGGTTGTTATAATGATTTTATTTAGGCAGCGCGAGTTTTGTTTTTGTTTCGACATGTCAATGTGCGCTGACTGTATATATATATATATATATATATATATTGTTACATAGCTTATGATTTCATCATCCTTTGTGTAATTTTAACGCACAGTATGCTGCATGTTTGATCACGAGCGTGTTCTTCCTCAGTTCCCCCCTTCTACCGTTATAGTAGAGTAAGTCGTCCTTCCTGTTGTTCAGAGTAGGATTGTCAACTCTTTGTCCCCATGGCTTCATTTGCGCGTCCTTCTTACAAGTTGTATCAAGCTCTGCTGGCCCCTATATAATGAGCTCAGTTTCTACATTAATTGCCACTTAGATCTACTCCTCATTTTGTTCACATCTCTGTCCTCCCCTGTACAGTTATTGTTGTGAGTGCTCAGGAAGTCTCCAACCATCTAGCAGCTGTGTAATTTGAATATAACTGTTGTTGCATTTTTCCTTGTACTGTGTAGCGTAAGTCGTTAATTTGTAGGCCTAGTAACGTTTTTTGTAATTTGTGTAGGGTTCTTATTGTCAGCCATCATTAATATTATTTTGTATTTGTAATAATTTACCTTGCATTAACTGAGCATTACCCAGTGTATTTTCATTTTATCAGGGCTGACTTAGATAAATTTACTCTTCCTGATTTTGTGTTAATAGAGGCTATTGCAGTTAATAATATATTTAACCTGTTTTTTGCCATTACATTATCCTTATGAGTCCTGAATGTTTTGTTGTTAGTTTGAGCATTAAACTTTAACTTGTAATTTTACCTAACTCTTTTGTTTTGAACCTGGAACTTTATGGGACAGTAGTAATTTTTAGTATTCTCACTTAAAGTGTGCATTATCTTTCTCTGTTCCGTAACATAAATTTGGCGACCTCATATCAGGATATTCAGGCTATTATCATAAGGATATTGCTTGATATTTTGTGACTGTGATTTATTCATGATGTCTTCTATTACTATGCTTGATGAAGCCAAAGATTTTTTGTCAAATGTGCAAACAGTGTGTCATGTAGAAAACAGAACAAAGAATGAACTTAAGCTTGTTGCTCAACAATTGGGAATTGCTGTTCGCTCTCATCATTCTAAAGATCAAATTATTGACATGATTAATGAAAGCTTGTTTAATGTAACTCCTCCAAATGAGCAAACGCAGATTGAATTAGCTAAGTTACAGCTAGCCCTGCAGGAGGCTCAGGCTAAGGAGGCGGAGTCTCGTGTTAAGGAGGCTGAATTTCAAGCACGTGCTAAGGAGGCTGAGTCTCAGGCTCGTATTCAGGAGGCTGAATTTCAGGCAAATGCTAAGGAGACGGAGTCTCAGGCTCGTATTCAGGAGGCACAGATACAGGCACAAGTTGAACTTGCTAGGATTCAGGCAGACCATGAGTATCGCATGAAACAAGGTGGAACTGGATCATCTAGCTCTGATGATTTTGATGTGGCTAAAAATGTTAAACTTGTCCCTCCTTTTAATGAATCTGATTTAACAAAGTATTTTCAGTTGTTTGAGAGGGTAGCTACAGGTTTTAATTGGCCCAAAAAGTATTGGCCAGTACTCCTTCAAACTGTTCTCACCGGTAAAGCTCAAGTAACTTATGCATCTTTGCCTCAGTATCAATCTGATAATTATGATGTAGTTAAGTGCTTGATTCTTAAGGCCTATGAGCTTGTTCCTGAAGCTTATAGAGTAAAATTTAGGACAACTTACAAGCAAGATAAGCAATCCCATGTTGAGTATGCAAAAATCAAAGAAGATCTGTTAGAGCAGTGGTTAAATTCTAAGAATGTGGATTCTGATTTTGGTAAATTTAAGCAGATGATTTTGCTGGAGGACTTCAAAAGGTGGATTAGTAAAGATGTAAGCCTATATCTTGATGAGAGAAGAATAGATAATTTGTCTGATGCTGCAATTTTAGCTGATGAATATGTTCTCACTCACAAGAGATACTTCGTATTCTAGAGGAAAAGGGAAAGCTGAGAGTAAGTACGTTGCCTCTACTCAGAGTACAGGTAACAGGAAAGAGAATAAAGATGATGTTTCTCAGAATGTAAATACCAGCTTCACCTCTAGATTTCAGAAAAGTAAATGTACTTATTGTAGTAAGCTTGGTCATACTACGGAGAAATGTTTCAGGAGACAGCATGATGTGAACAAAAAGGAGTCTTTAAATATTCAGTCAATTGGTCTAGTGTCCACTCTTGAGAGTTCCCAGAATTCTTTAACTGAGTTAACTGAACCTGCTTTGAGGGGTAACTTAAATTCTCATGATGGAGCTCCTCTTTTGAGCAGTAACGTGGGTGACACTCTCAAGAGTTCATGTGCTAATTTCCTGTCTGAAGGTTTTGTCAGTCCTCTGGACAGTAATGACAGGAAATCAGTTAAAATATATCGTGATACAGGTGCTTGCCAATCCCTTATGCTGACCAGTGTTCTAGGCTCTAATGTTAATTCCTCTGATGAAACTGTAGTCTTACAAAGTGTAGGGACTAAATACTTCTCTGTCCCTCTGTGCAGAGTGAATTTAGAGTCTGGTTTTGTTAATGGTTCCGTTATGGTTGGGTTGGTTGAGACACTCCCAATGTCAGGTGTAACTTTCTTACTTGGAAATGATATTAGTGGAAGTCAAGTGTGTCCAGCTCCTCAGTTATCTAGTGAGCCAGTGGCTGCGGCCCAGGATTGTGGTGTCCCTGATGTGTTCCCTGCATGTGCTGTCACTAGGGCTAAGTCTAAAGATACTGATGATTTAGAGGATAATGATGATGATGATGTTATCCTAGCTGACACTTTTCTTGCTAATTTGGACCACTCACCAGATGAGGCAGTACCCCGTAGTGTTGATAATATGTCTCGTCAAGAGTTGGTTGAGTTGCAGGTTGATGACCCTGAGTTGAAAGGTCTAGCTAACTCTGCTTACAGTGAAGAAGAGTCAGCCGGTGCTTCTACTTGTTATTATGTAAAGTCAGGAGTACTTATGAGGAAGTGGAGACCTCCAACAGCATCAGCCGACTGTAAATGGGAGGTTGTACATCAAGTTGTCATCCCTCGTGTTTGTAGGCAGGATATCATTAGAGTGGCTCATGATTCCAGTTTGGCAGGACACCTTGGAGTGAGGAAGACTGTGGCACGCATTTTGAAACACTTCTACTGCCCAGGTATCTTCAGGGATGTTTCCTGGTATTGTAAGTCTTGTCACACCTGTCAAGTTGTGGGGAAGTGTAATCAGACCGAAAAGGTTGCACCTCTAGTTCCCATTCCTCCTTTTGAGGCGCCATTCACCCGTGTGTTGGTGGATATTGTGGGCCCTCTTCCTAAGACTTCTTCAGGATTTTCTTATGTGTTGACCCTGATTGATATGGCTACTCGTTATCCTGAAGCCATTCCACTTAGAAATATCTCAGCAAAGAACGTGGTTAAGGAAATGCTAGGGTTCTTCGCAAAGTTTGGTCTGCCCAAGGAGGTACAGTCAGACCGAGGAAGTAATTTCATGTCAAATGTTTTCAAGCAGTCTCTGAAAGAGTTGGGCATCACCCAGATCACGTCTTCAGCTTACCATCCCCAGACTCAAGGAGCGTTGGAGAGATATCATCAAACACTCAAATTGATGCTCAAGAAATACTGTTTGGAACATCAGAAAGACTGGGATAAAGGTCTTCCATTCGTTGTGTTTGCCGCAAGAGAATCTCCAAATGAATCACTGGGCTTCTCACCTTTTGAACTACTGTTTGGCCATGAAGTAAGAGGACCCCTTAAGTTACTCTAGGAATGCTGGCTGTCGGAGGAAGATGACGTCAACCTGCTGGAGTATGTGATGAAGTTCAAAGAACGGCTGTCCACTGCTTTACAGCTGGCGAGAGAGAATTTAGGAGCTGCTCAGGAGAAGATGAAGACTTGGTATGATAAGAAGTCCAGGTTACGCCACTTTCAGCCAGGAGATCAGGTTTTGATTCTGCTACCAGTTCATGGGCAACCTCTTCAAGCCAAGTTTAGTGGTCCTTATTTCGTGGAGAAGAAACTCAGTGATGTCAACTATGTCATCGCCACACCAGATCGTAGAAAGAACAAGCAACTATGTCACATCAATATGCTAAAGTTATATCACAGGCGGGACGAAAATAATCCAGTCTGCACTGTAGCTGTTCCACCCGAGTCTGCAAGTGAAGCTCTCCCATGCAGTATGGGCCTGAGTGATAGTTTGGGGAAGAATCCTGATATCATGAATGATCTCGAGACTAAGCTTTCTCATCTACCTCCCGAGGAAAGGCGGGAGTTTTCGGCATTACTGCAGGAGTACCCGCAAGTGTTCCGTGCCACTCCAGGAAGAACCACTGTGTTGATGCATGATGTCGATGTTGGAGACGCAAAGCCAATTAAATTGCCTCCTTACCGTGTGAACCCAGTGAAAGTTCCTCTCATTCAGAAGGAGCTTGGCTACCTGTTGGACCACAAGATGATTGAGCCCTGTCAGAGCGAGTGGAGTTCTCCTGTCACTCTGGTCTCTAAGCCAGGTGGGTCACAGCGGCTTTGCATTGACTACAAACGTGTTAATCAGATAACCAAAACAGACACTTACCCTCTCCCTCGTGTGGAAGATTGCATAGACTAGATTGGAAAGGCTAGGTACATAAGTAAGTTTGATTTGTTAAAGGGATACTGGCAAGTACCTATGACTGAACGTGCTAGGGAGATCTCATGTTTTGTAACACTAGGAAAGAAAATGTTATTGCAGATTGCTTATCTAGACTTTAGACAGATTGTTTTAGAGTAATAAGAAATTTCCTATGTAAATTTCTTTTTCTTTGTGGGGAGGTGTTACATAGCTTATGATTTCATCATCCTTTGTGTAATTTTAATGCACAGTATGCTGCATGTTTAATCACGAGCGTGTTCTGCCTCAGTTCCCCCCTTCTACCGTTATAGTAGAGTAAGTCGTCCTTTCTGTTGTTCAGATTAGGATTGTCAACTCTTTGTCCCCATGGCTTCATTTGCGCGTCCTTCTTACAAGTTGTATCAAGCTCTGCTGACCCCTATATAATGAGCTCAGTCTCTACATTAATTGCCACTTAGATCTACTCCTCATTTTGTTCACATCTCTGTCCTCCCCTGTACAGTTCTTGTTGTGAGTGCTCAGGAAGTCTCCAACCATCTAGCAGCTGTTTAATTTGAGTATAACTGTTGTTGCATTTTTCCTTGTACTGTGTAGCGTAAGTCGTTAATTTGTAGGCCTAGTAACGTTTTTTGTAATTTGTGTAGGGTTCTTATTGTCAGCCATCATTAATATTATTATGTATCTGTAATAATTTACCTTGCATTAACTGAGCATTACCCAGTGTGTTTTCATTTTATCAGGGCTGACTTAGATAAATTTACTCTTGCTGATTTTGTGTTAATAGAGGCTATTGCAGTTAACAATATATTTAAACTGTTTTTTGCCATTACATTATCCTTATGAGTCCTGAATGTTTTGTTGTTAGTTTGAGCATTAAACTTTAACTTGTAATTTTACCTAACTCTTTTGTTTTGAACCTGGAACTTTACGGGACAGTAGTGATTTTTTGTATTCTCACTTAAAGTGTACATTATCTTTCTCTGTTCCGTAACAATATATATATATATATATATATATATATATATATATATATATATATATATATATATATATATATATATATATTCTGCCCTCCTTCCCCTAAGGTTTCCCCAACACATGAAATACACCCTAACTACATCTGCATGAAAACTCGTGGCACATAGCACTAACATTTCATATAAATCATAAGTTATCAACAAATGTCTTAGCACAGTTCAGTACAGTACCTGTTCACTGACGTCCATAGTTGCCTGGGAGTCCTTATGTCCCCTGGACACCTTCCACTAAGGTCCCGCTAACATACGCTACACACCCTTAACGTGTCTGTTCACAAACACTCGAGGCACATTTAACTTACATTTCGCAGAAAGTATTAGTTCTCTATAAACGTCTGAGCACGGTTCAGTATCTTTTCACTGACATCTGTAGTTGCCCTGCATCCTTATATCCCCTGCACACCTTCCGCTAAGGTCCTGCTAACATATGCTACGCACCCTAAATATCCCTTCACAAACACTCACGGCACATTTCATGTACACTTCACTATAAATCATATGCAAATACATGACTACCACATTGATTCCACCCCTAAACACCTCTAATAATCCCTTCTTGACTACGACATACAGGTGATGCCTGCCCCATTCCAGACTATGGCTATGTCATACAAAATTCCTGCTAGTTCCATTATTTCACAATGCTGACCATTATATCTTTCACACAAATTACAGTTTAGGCGTTGGCTTCACTATATACGTAAATATATTCACAACATTAGGGCCTAAGGGAAGCAGAGTGGCGAAACCCAGCTACAGTGAACACCAGTCCTGCCCTTAGGTCTAACAACTGATAATGGACACCATTGCTTTTCAAGTAATATATGTATGTTCCATCGACAAAATCACTTCAAAATATACTCATAAATAATATATAATCACTATGTCCATAGGGGTTTAAGCTTGGGCGAGAGGGGGAGAATTAGTGGTGTTTAGCCCCTAGGGTGCGCAGTTCTCCAGCCTCGACTATCCCCAGGATTAAAAAACAGGCCTATTTTTCGACTTTCTCAAAGGTTAATATATTTATACCCGATTTATAGACCTTGAATTTACACACCTGAGAACGCAAACCCCACCCTCCTAGACCCAAGAGTTACCGAGCTCTGGCCTGTCAAAGTTGATAAAAGTCACCTGTCATGACCCAGGGGAGGAAGAAAATACGCCACTCGCACCTGCTTTCTTAAAAAAAATACGTACAAAAATCACCAAAATCTATTTTGTGTGTGTGTGTGTGTGTATAGATGTTATATACCATTGTAATGTGCTTAGAAAAAAAAATTGTGATAAACCCCCTCCCATTAAATATGATAAATAGTAAAAATTATCCTCCCCTCCTCTCCTCTCCCCATACTTCCAATCCCCTCCCTCCTCTCCTCTCCCCTTGCCTAACCTCCCCTCCCCTTTTTCCCTTCCCCTTCCCCTCCCCGCCGAGCTGTCAAATCTAGCTAAGGAAAATGGTCATGAACCCCCCCAATAAAAATACGATAAATAGTAAAAATTATCCTTCCCTCCTCTCCCCTCCCCATACCTAAAGTTCCCTCCCTCCCCTTCCCTCCCATCCCCTTGTCTAACCTCCCTCCCCCCTTTCCCCTACCCCCTCCCCTCCCCTCCGAACTGTCAAGTCTAGCTAGGGAAATTCAAATTTCTTTTTTGAGTGGATTTCGAATAAAGAGAGTTAAAACAATTGTGGTGTGCAAATCTGTATGCAAAGACACGAATAAATTACAGGTAATGATTAAAAAACACACACCATAAAGCGTAAAAAATACACAAAATATTCGAGGCCGGAGAGGTAAAGACACTGCGTGCTAGAGGATGAGTGGTGGGGGTGGGGGTGCGAGGTGGTGGTGGGAGGTGGTAAGGAGTGGGTGTATGGGTATGGAGGGATGGAAGGACACTACCACTAGACACAAAGGTAGGGCCCGTGTGAAGTACAGGGCCATGGACGGAGGGTAGGGGGGAAATACTCTTCCCCCAGATGACTTGGGGGGGGGGGACATGGGGAGGATCCACATAGGAGGAGGGCAGATGCATGAGGAGGGTGTGGGAGGGGTGGTGGTGGTGGTAAGAGCAATAGGAGGTAGGGTAGTGACCAGGTACTGGGGTAAAGGGATGTGGCGAGAGGGGGTGGGAGGTACACACCCTTCCGCCTGGGTACAGGCATGGGTCCCCCCTCCAGTGTGCCCAACACTTAGTTCTGATTTGTTAGAAGCCATCTGCATCACAAACGGGATGCAGCCAGCTGCCGCTAGTTTATTGTGGATGTTGCATGATTGGTGTTGCTCGTCCTTTTATGAAATTGTGCAAAAAGCCCGATCGAGGAGATTAGTACTTTAGGGGTAAAAGGGACAACACATGCAGCACAACCCTACAGCATGGCTACTCGTGAGGTACTGAGGTTTATTGCTGCGCACAGGCTCAGAGGAGGCACTACAATGTTGCCAAGTGTATACCTCGGAAGAGAGAGGGGCCCACCAGAAGGCACCAAAATTTGCCACAAATTGGATGAAAACTTAAGTTTTGGTGATTTTTTTTTCCTTTTTCACGCAATTCGAGTCCATGTACGTTTATCTAACAAGATACATGGAAAGTGATTCGCGTTTATATGCCTGAGAGTGTTAATTCATTGTGTTTCATTTTTTGTACTTGTTGAGATTAACTTGTAGGCTTGTAGAGTTGTTGACAGATATAATGTATCACTGCTATTATTTCTCATAATCGTGGAGTTGTGGTTGAGGTGGTTAGACACGAATAGGGACAAAGTTAAGCTGTGTAGATACTCCGCCAGCTCTTGCTCTTCTTTGCTTTTGTTTGTTTTTAGTTTGTTTCTTGTAGAGGAGTTGTAGATTGTTTTGATTGTAATTTGGTCATTGATTGTTGATTGAGACGTTTATCAGTTTCATTTACCACTCGCCACCAATCTCAGTGAATGTAGTTTATAGTAGTTTACCATTGTAATGGTTCAGGAGAGTAGTCTGCTGCGTATATCGATGAACGTATAAACAAATATCGATGAGTGTTGTATAAACTCGTGTGGCGTAGTTTGTCGTGGTTTACAGTTTTCATCGCTAGCCACCTATGTCAGTGAATTGTAGTTGGTTCATTTTTACTGCTAGCCACCAATGTAAGTAAACGTAGTTGGTTCGTTGTTACTGATAGCCACCAATGTAAGTGGACGTAGTAAGTTCGATGTAACTTCTAGCCATCAGTGTAAGTGAGCGTAGTTCGTTCATTGTTACCACGAGCCACCAGTGTAGGTGGACATAGTTGGTTTGTTGTTACAGCTAGCCACCAATGTAAGTAGACTTAGCCGAGGGGTGTAATTCTATAGAGAAGGTCATCTGGTTAATTCATCGATGGGAGAGGCACTAGGGGAGAGAGTAAGGGTGAGAAGTTGTAGATGTCAGTGTAGGCCTTCTTTGCTCCGTTATCCTCTTCGTATTTTAAGTGGGATGATGAAATAGGCAGACTTGGGTCGATGGGTTTATTGTGAGACAGTTTTATGAATAAAAGTTAAGAACTTGGCGTGACCCGTGTAGCCTATGGTTAGTATCAGTTTGCACTAGTTGCATTCCTCCTACTTTACTCTCTCTCCTACTCCCTGTCACTCTCTCCTTGTCTAACTCTTGTTGTCTCCTGTCCTACTAACTCTCCTGCAAGTGATATCGGATTTTTATCTCCCTATAGCTTCGGGCTAAAATGTGTGGGTGAATGTGTGCGTATGTTTCTGCATGTGTGTGTGTGTCGGTCATATTTCCAGCACCTGATCAGGAGTGTTTGGCATTCCTGATTCGTCTAGGCAAGGGAATGTTTAGTTGTCTCTTCCTGGAGAACTCAGACATAACTACCTGTTTTACATATTGTTACCTATAGCTATATAGTTATATACCATAGTTACATAGAGTATTGTCTTATAACATATTGTGCCTACAACTAAGCCGTTCTTGCAACACTCAATTAGACGTCACCTGGTGGAGTGAAAAAGGAGGGTTACATATGGACCACTCTTTTATAACACCTTAGAAGCGTTGATTATGTGTGTGTGGGTGAAAGGATGCGAAGATGTGTAATGGATGCAAGAGCTTATAGAGGTTGGGGGAGTGGACTTCCTGACCACTACTTGGTGGTGGCCAGAATCAAGCTCCAAATAAGATGGAGTAATAGAAGAAGGGAAGGACGGGAAGGAGTACTTGCAAGGAGAGTGGAAAGGTTACAAGAGGATGAGAAAAAGGAAGAATAGAGGAGAGAAGTGGAGGAACGATTGGGCAAATATGAATTGGAGCAGATGGGGGACGTGGAAGGTATGTGCAGGATATTCACAAAAGAAATATGTGCAGCATGTGACGTGGTGTGTGGGATGAAGAGAAGACGGAGGGGGGTGCAAGGAACAGTGTGGTGGAATGAAGAGGTGAGACAGGCTGTGGCACAAAAGAAGAAAGCATCCAATGAATGGATGAGAAATAGGGGTGTGGAAGAAGTTGAGAGGCGGAAGAGATAGTTATATGTAGAAAGAAAGAGAGAGGTGAAAAGAATAGTAAGAGAGAGTAAGAAGAGAGTGGATGAGGAATTTGGAAGGAATTTGAGTGTAAAGTGGAGGGACTGTGAGAAAATGTTCAGGAAAGAGGTGAAGAGAGTAAGACAGGGAGGAAGTGAAGTTAGCAAGGGAGTGAAAGATAAAAATGGTAGATTACTAGTGGAGAAGGGAGAAAAAGTGAGCAGATGGAGAGACCAATTCAAGGAATTGTTGAACATAGAGGATGGAAGTAATGTGAGTATAAGTGGCTGGGGAATAGCTGGGAGAAGGAGGGAGATGAGAAGACAGGAAGAAATCAGTAGGATAGAAGTTGTGGAAGCAATGAAGAAAGGTAAATTGGGAAAAGTCCCAGGAATTGATGGAGTGTGTGGTGAAATGCTGAAGCATGGGGGAGAGATAGTAGTAGAATGGATGTGGAAGATGTGCAGATTGGCCTGGAAGGAAGGTAGAGTCCTGGAGGATTGGAAGTCAGGTATAATTATTCCCTTGTACAATGGAAAAGGAGAAAAAGAAGTGTGTGGTAATCATAGGGGCATCTGTCTTCCTAGTATAATAGGAAAAGTGTATGGTAGGATATTTATTGACAGAGTTAGAGAAAGAACAGCGAAATTAGTTGGAGAAGAACACAGAGGCTTTAGGAAGGGAAGAGGTTGTGTAGATCAGATATTCAGTCTTAGATCTTTAGTGGAAAAGCTTCTAGAGAAGGGAAAGAAGTTGTATGTGGCTTTCATGGATTTGGAGAAAGCGTATGACAGGGTGGATAGACAAGGATTGTGGAAAGTATTAAGAATATATGGAGTAGATGGGAAGTTGTTGAATGCTGTGGAGAGTATGTATGATAGTGCTAAGGCTGCAGTGCATGTGGATGGTGAACTGAGTGGATTTTTCTCTTTCAAGGTTGGGTTGAAACAGCTATGTGCTATGTCTCCATGGTTGTTCAATCTGTACATGGATAGGGTAATAAAAGAGGTACAAGGTAGGATAGTGGATGTTGGAGTGGCCCTGGTGAGAGAGGGTAGTGTTTGGAAACTCCCTGTACTGTTGTTTGCAGATGATACTGTGTTGTTGAGTGAAGATGAAGGGGAGCTGCAGGGCTTGGTGGATGAGTTTGGGAGAGTGTGTAAGAAACGGAATCTAAAGGTGAATGTAGGGCGGAGTAAAGTGATGGTCTTTGAGAGAGGTGAAGTCAGTGAATGTACAGCGAAGTTGGATGGAGAGGAATTGGAAAATGTGAGTACGTTTAAAGTACATGGGTAGTGTGATAAGTAAGGATGGAGGTTTGGAGGGTGAAGTGCTTGAAAGGGTGCAGCAGGGAAGAAAGGTTGCTGGGTCCTTGAAAGCAGTGATAAGAAACAGGGAAGTGAGCATGGAAGTGAAAAAGTTACTACATGACAGTATTGTGACACCAACTCTAAAGTATGGAAGTGAAGCTTGGATGTTGTTGAAAGGACACAAATCAAGAGTGAGAGCAGTGGAAATGAGTTATATAAGAGAAGCCTATGGAGTCACATGGAGAGTCAGGCTGACAAATGAGGATATAAAGAAGCGTTGTGGTGTGAATGTGAAAGTGATAGGAAGCGTTAGGAGGAATACACTGAGGTGTTTTGGCCATGTGGAGAGGATGGAGGGTGAAAGACTGACGAAGAGAGTGTATGTGAGTGAGGTAGAGGGGGGGAGAGGGAGGAGGAGGCCGAGGATGAGATGGAGGGATGGGGTGGTGAGGTATGTGAAAGAGGGGGTGTGTGAGTTGGGAGCAGGGTAGTGAAATGGCGAGGGACAGGGCGACGTGGATGTTCTGGTGTCAACATCTTTTTCCTTATGAAGTTGTAGTATCACACATTTTACATAATAATTTTTAAAGCTGTTTAGTCATAATTAACAGTGTGTAATGAAGTGTGAATGATGAACAACCAAATATCATTTCGCTGTTAGCTGTGGTATAGGAAGGAGGTGGATGGCAGACCACAAGGGCCACCCTGTTTCAATTATAAAATGAAGGTTAGGAGAAGTGATAAGATATCTGAATAGTGCGTAAGTGTAAAGTCCTGGGGAACCATTTATTATGTTGGTATATGTGAATGTACTTAATACCATTTTATAGAGGTGTATAATGTGTTAGTAGAGTTGTCATTTATCTCTACTTTTTGCATAAGCCCAGAGTATATGTAATGCTCGGCACCTCACTTTTTAGCTGACCTAAGCACCGCGCCCTTGTCCGGCTCGGTGACTGTACAGCGTCGGAGAACCCGCTTTACAGTTATAAAGGGAGGTGGTGTCGCTCCTACATATCTCTCGGGTCGCAGTTATATTATTCTGTACCCAATAAAGAGAGATTTAATCTGCTCATTTCTATCACCTTACGCTACCACTTAATAACAGACCAGCTTCCACCTTCTCGTGGCAGAGTACCTTTGGTGGGAAGTGTCGGGCAGTGACGGCGAGTGGCTGACGTGTACTAGAGACAGTGTCGTCGATCCAACACGGTGGTCTAGTTATACTACACAGCAGAACACTTAATATGTAGTCAACTGCTACTCCATAACGGCTAGATTAAATTTTTTGGCCAGCAGTGCGACGATACATTTTATTGGTGCTAGCGGTGGCACGATATTTAGTGCTAGCCGTGTACCGATACATTAAATTGGTGCTCAGTGCTGGGATACGATACGTGCTAAAGGGCTTTATGCTGTGAACCAGTAACCCTTGCAATCGCTCGTTCCTGAAGGTGAAATAGAAAATCTTACTCTACTATTGTAAGGGGACTAATTACTAGTGAGTTAAGTGGAGCAGATAAACTGGAGTGGTGTATATTAATTCCTCCCATTATTCTGCCAGTGCGAGATTCCTATCTTAAGCACAAATTGGCAGTTATCTCGCCCTGTGGTGTGCGAGATATCTCCATCTTCAAACGCAAACTGGCAAGAATCTCGCTCTCGTGTGCGAGAGGCGAGATAAGGAGAGTTCAAGCCAGTGCGGTGAGGAGTGGATCAACTAGCGAGAGACTTCTGGCAACTCCAGAGGCGCGGACGGCCGCAGCGAGTCGAGGGAGAGCGAGAGCGGGCGTATGTGGTGCCACGATCGTATGTGGTGCGTCGAGTGGCGTCACTGCCTGGCGTGTTGCTAACTCCCAGCGGGCTGTCGTGCATGGTTGGAGGAGTCTGGTGGAGTGTGGAACGTGGAATGTGGAACATCATCCTGGACTTTCATATCTAGGTAGAGTCCATGCATTAATCCACACACACACACACACTTGAATCAACACACGTTAGTTAGTTGATGAGTGGAAATATAGGTTTCTCAGAATTCCCTTGAAATAAATATACTTTCTGTGTATATATTGTATATGTGTTCCATGAATTAGGGAAATAGAGATAAGCCAACCACTAGACTCAGCATTACTTTCCTGAGACAGAGGATGTAACTGTGATTTGTGCCTCGCGGAATCAATTCCTTACAGTAAAGGGGTACTGTATTGCACCTGATTTTTGTGAGTTACACAGTAAAGAGATAGCAGTTCTGCCTAGCAAGCATCATCTAGCTTTGACAGTGAACTTCTCATCCCAGTTACGACCCTTTTTACCTTCATTCAGTGTTACTTCCTTGAATGTGAACAGGCTGTCTCATGTATTAAAGGAGCTTACCTTCCTCTCCCACCTGAACAGGACTGATTTAGAGCCTTATGTACTATCCTATCTTCCTTCATACCTTTCCCCTTCCTATTTTGGTCCTGGCGTTGGTCTTCTACTTATTGTGGTCTTGTCCTGTGTTTGTGGTTTAGGCTACTATTTAAGGCGCCAATTAAGGAACCCACTGAGACCACGTGTCCGTACTCGCGGATTGCAAGTGGATGTTCCTGAATAGTTAGCTACCCTACACTCTGGTTAGGCTACACGGTAGTTAGGACAACATTGTCGACGAGGACGTCTATGGTGTGGCCGAGCGATGTTCTGGTGTCAACATCTTTTTCCTTATGAAGTTGTAGTATCACACATTTTACATAATAATTTTTAAAGCTGTTTAGTCATAATTGACAGTGTGTAATGAAGTGTGAATGATGAACAACCAAATATCATTTCGCTGTTAGCTGTGGTATAGGAAGGAGGTGGATGGCAGACCACAAGGGCCACCCTGTTTCAATTATAAAATGAAGGTTAGGAGAAGTGATAAGATATCTGAATTGTGCGTAAGTGTAAAGTCCTGGGGAACCATTTATTATGTTGGTATATGTGAATGTACTTAATACCATTTTATAGAGGTGTATAATGTGTTAGTAGAGTTGTCATTTATCTCTACTTTTTGCATAAGCCCAGAGTATATGTAATGCTCGGCACCTCACTTTTTAGCTGACCTAAGCACCGCGCCCTTGTCCGGCTCGGTGACTGTACAGCGTCGGAGAACCCGCTTTACAGTTATAAAGGGAGGTGGTGTCGCTCCTACATATCTCTCGGGTCGCAGTTATATTATTCTGTACCCAATAAAGAATGATTTAATCTGCTCATTTCTATCACCTTACGCTACCACTTAATAACAGACCAGCTTCCACCTTCTCGTGGCAGAGTACCTTTGGTGGGAAGTGTCGGGCAGTGACGGCGAGTGGCTGACGTGTACTACAGACAGTGTCGTCGATCCAACACGGTGGTCTAGTTATACTACACAGCAGAACACTTAATATGTAGTCAACTGCTACTCCATAAGGGCTACATTAAATTGTTTGACCAGCAGTGCGACGATACATTTTATTGGTGCTAGCGGTGGCACTATATTTAGTGCTAGCCGTGTACCGATACATGGAGACGATTTGTTTGTGGCCACCCCGAATGGGATTGAGGCGTCTGGCAATAGATAGAGAAGCAAACTCTGTCTAGTAATAATTTTTAAAAAAAAAAGATGGACAGTCTAATCCACTGAAACTATACTCTGTTCACTTAAACCAGGCATAAAATTGCCATCTGTCCATCTTGAACGCTATTTTAACCAAGAATTAACACGAGCACATTGTACCATATTAGTTCATTCTAACTTGGCCTAAAATTATTATCTTGTCACGAATTCTGAGCGGTAACAAAGAGATTAACATTAGATTATGATGCTTGTCGTGAAGAAATTCTGTGTGTGTGTGTGTGTGTGTGTGTGTGTGTGTGTGTGTGTGTGTGCACTCACATAATAATGTCGCCATACACCTTCCTGAGTTTCATCACTTGGTCGCTGAGGCAGACTGACGTTGACGGCAGCCAGCCCACCACCGGCAGCCCCCATATCCCTGCAGGCACACACGGAACAATTATTAGCACCTATCGACAACACGAGCGCCAACTGCTCTGACACACAAACTGTACCCCTCACACACCTGCAGTCAAATACTTTACCCGATAAATATCCTAGTATTGTTGAGGACAAAAATCATGATGCCTTCTCCGCCAGCCACGAAACTTCCCAAAAAGCGATAGCGATGCCGTTGATGTAGTTTGACGTTCTCTCGATACTGTAGAAGGTGCCACGGGAAGTAAAGATGATGGCTATGGGAGGGGTAAGAGCAGTAGCAGAGAAAAAATACTCAACTCAAACACTAATAACAATACACTATGTGGATTTTACACTACTAAGGCTTAGAAGCTACGCCCACTTTCAGTAGAAGCTGGTGATTGGTTCATATCAAATGTTTGGGTGGCTACCCATGTATTCAAATTATACTAAATGTGTTCTCAGTTTGTAATCAGGCCTGTACTTCTCTTTAGTAATGTTAATAATCAAGAAAATAAGCATAAAAATAATATGAAGCAATTAGCATTTCACCAATGATGCTAAAAAGGTTAAATATGTATCATCAACTGTCGAAGTCAAGGATACAATTCGTTCTCGAATGAAGCCTATTCACTATTTCTTTATTTTGTATCAAACATAAATTTACTACAAACAAATGACACCAAACACTGAGTACAATAGTCCGTGAAGTACAGTGTGTGTATAGTCTAGCTATATCCCATATCATTATATAACTGATTAAAGTCAATATAATCATAGCCATATTTGGAGAGGTAAAATGCTCAAGGGAACAGCCAGTCATTCGGCGGGAAATTAAAAGCACCACCAGCCAGCTGATGTCATCTCGCAGCTGTCAAGTGTCAAAACCTGATAAATTTCCTTAATTTCTTTTATTACCCAGTAACATACTGCATTTGCGGTACCAGTAACTGTATATTGTACTTTAAAATGAATGGCAGAGTATAATTATGAAGGCCATATAATTAATGGTTACCTAAATAACAGGGTATGGAAGTACCGACACTGAGCTTGTATGTGCAGCTCTGGTCAGATTTTGGTGATACCGTCAGCACTGCCAACGCCAAAGCGTCTAGGGTTCAGAGTTTGAGAATTTTGACTCGCGTGTCTCACACACACACACACACACACACACACACACACACACACACACACACACACACACACACACACATATACAGAGAGAGAGAGAGAGAGAGAGAGAGAGAGAGAGAGAGAGAGAGAGAGAGAGAGAGAGAGAGAGAATATACATCTTAGGCATGGTAACGGACATTGACGGAGCGTCTCCCTATCTCATTACAATCACGATCAATATTTCTATGAAATATGTAATCTACATACTTCTATATTATGTAAAAGACTAGCGATTTTATTATTACGTTATTCCCATGTCACATGAATTAATGTGGTTAGGCAACATAACATTACATTAACCCAGAATACATCCTATGATTGTATAGTCATGGCTAGGAAATGCTGACAGGTGACATTTTATAATATGCCTTGCCCATTGCAATTGACATTTTAATTTCAAACTACACTTGTGTAGTTTAATATATGAAAGTATAGCCCACCTGTGTCCCGTGAGTAAGCTATGAAACACACGGTTGGTAGGGTCTCCTTATATTTTGTCTAAGCTACTGGGTTTCCCATAAGTGACAGATGCGACCAGAACGTGGATAAGCGTCTAATTTTAAATTATGATTAGTAAAGTGAAATCAATATATTGTTTTCTCTTTTAATAATATTATAATCGTAATAATAAACACTGAAGGGGATGAAAGACTCAACTGCTCTGATATTTACTATTGCCATACGTAATATCCAGTCCACCCACCATTTTTCACAATCACTTTCTGTAGCCTCCGCGTTAATGATGCCAGAGACGTTTGCATCGGATCAAGAATTTCGATTCGCGTGTCTGACACTGATAGAGAGGGAAGGAGGGAGGAAATCATCCGAGATTTCTCTGTATCATACGGATCTGGGGGTTACCAGTCCCCGGGAAAATACGGTATGAACAGAAGGGAGCAAAACCTGGAGCTGAGAGGCAGCATCATCGCTCTGCGCGATAGTGGGCTGTCCATACGTGCTATCGCTCAGCGACTTGGCTTGGCACCAAAGACCGTCGCCAAGTGGATTACGAGGTGGAACACCAAAGGAAGCATAAACGACTTGCATAAGGTCTTTAAGTTCTATGTGCATACTTGGATTTGTTATAGTACGAGTACACAGGGGCGTCCACAGGATTTATTGTAAGGGGAGCAAAATAAGAGAAATTATACATATATGTGCAGTTTTATCAAAATACACACACTCCAAATAGGCAAAGGCATATACAGTACTTACATGAGTTACATGACTTACATCAAATGCATAGTGACAATGCATGAATTGACTCAAATCACTCAATCATCCTTGAACAAGTACTGAAGCCGTCAAATTTCAAGGGGGGGGGGCAACTGCCCCCCTTTGCCCCCTCCCCCTCCGGACGCCCATGCCAGTATACATATGATATAGTGTATGTGAACAGTTATAAATATTTTACCTATGAGGTTACAGTTATTATATTGAAATTTTCAATATATAGATATTCATATTCTACGAAAATACATATTATCTGCGATTACATCTACAACCATCAACAATTGTCTTGTGACCTGCATTACTGGTTGGTGGTGGGGTAGTGTAGGGTATCAGAGGTTTATTCCTGTCAGTAATGGGGTTGGAGTAAAGAAGCGTCTGAGTTAAGCTGTTAAGCGTGCTATGATGGTTAACTGTTGTTCACGGCAACGTATGACTTACAGTAACATTATAGTATAGTAGTAGTTCATATTTACATGTTAGCTTTGTTTATTTAATGCATCCGAACCTGGCTGTAGCAAAGACGTGAGCAAAACACCTTGTAGCTCTGGCTTCCTCTTTAGTCTTCTGATAACCTTATCATCTCTCCCACCCTCCCGTTCTCAAATGACTATGTTATATGAAATGCAAAGGAGATGATAAGTTTTTCTACATACCCTTTGACTACAAATCCATATCATTGTTTTACACATTAAGCACAGCTGGTGATTAAACTATCGAATACAATTAGGATCCATTAACATTACAAAAAGATTCGTATTATGCGACATATCTATGTTACGTGATTCCTCTTCCACCAGTATTAGCGAAATAGGGGTGAGCATTGATAAAACAGAAGGGATGAGGAGAAAATATATGGGTGTATAGAGTAATATAAACAGTTCTGTTCACACGTTCCTCTGTCGGTAATATCAATAAGGAAATTGTCCCAACTGGTTAACAATGTGTTGTCAAACTCTCGTGGATTCTATGGAGGTGACAGCACGTGAAGTAGTAACGTAGTCCATTCGTCGAGACTGATACAACCAAGCGACCTGCATATGGCAACATCTCCCCGCTGAGTGGCTCTGACAAGGTGAGAGGTGACGTTCGCCCCGTGAAACGATACTGCATATGCAGATCGTTCAGATTACACGGAGTCGGATGGATGTACTAAAACATTAAATAGTCATTAGGAAAGACCCACGCTAGCTGTAATAGTAATGTCTGAGAACACCTCAATAAATGCATCACAGCCTCGTTGGGTTTACAGCAAACTCCATTTCTTAGAGAGAACAGGAGCCCTAAGGAGGACGACACCAGTAGAGGATGGGAATATTATTGTGGCAGCGGAAGCTAACCCCCTTACCAACGCAGCGGCAATAAGGCAGGACTTGCAGTTAGAAGTGTCAGCCAGAACTGTAAGAAGGTTACATCGCGCTGGAATACACCATCGCACCCCAGCTCAGAAGGAACAGCTGACAGACCAGCACTGTGCAGGAAGACTGGCTTTTGCGCTGCTCCATGTTGAGCAAGATAATGACTTATGGAGCAGAGCCATCTTTACAGATGAGAAGCATTTCTCCCCTAGTTCCCATGGCAGAGTCTACTGATGGAGGAGGGATAATACACGGTAAGATATGAACTGTCGACAGTCTTGCAATACGTACGGCTATATTGTAAATTAATAATCACATATTTAAACACTGTAAAACGCAGTGTTGAAAGTGTGTATGCGATGCAAATGTGACCAGAGTTTGCATGGTTGTTTTAGTTTTTTGGTTTATTGTGACCTCGCCTTGGCGGGATGAGGCGATTAAGGGATCACATGCGCATCACATGTACACTCCAAACACCATTTACTGTGACCCAACTTTGTGTCCGTTCCAAAGCACATGAAAAAATAAAACAAAAATGGCCGTTTCACACGCACAGGATCTGGGTCACCAGCGTCGAGACACCCCCCTTACCACATTGCGCATTCTTTTTCTCTCCCTTGCACGACTCTAACTACATACGCTGCTCTCGGGTGTCTGCCTTTTCCTCTCCTCAATCTTTCTTTCCTTCCATTCTCTTCTGTCTTTCTTTCCTTCTCTCTTTCCTCGTCCTTCTGCCTACGGGTGACAGTACACTCCCTTTTCTGTCTTTCTTTCCTTCATTCTTTCCTCTTCCTTCTGCCTGTGGGTGACTCTGCACTGAGTGACAAGCCAAATGGTTTCCTGTACACCAGGAAACCATTTACTACGCTTGATGGTAACCATGTAACCAGATTTTGGGGCCTCGTGGTGTAGTGGGTAATTACGGCACTCCAATCGGATTGAGCCGGTGTAGGCTTATATTCAAGGGATGGTTGGGGTTTACTGCTCACGTAATGCCACTCAGGGATGGGTGAGACTGGTCACTGTTACCTTAAATGTCAGGACCAACTTGCCTAGCCCCGGGCTCCTACGCTCCTTATGGGGCAACATAGGATTGGAAGATATATATATATATATATATATATATATATATATATATATATATATATATATATATATATATATATTATTAAGATAAATGGTGGGGGGACTGGATATTACGTATGGTAATAGTAAATATCAGAGCAGTTGAGTCTTTCATCCCCTTCAGTGTTTATTATTACGATTATAATATTATTAAAAGAGAAAACAATATATTGATTTCACTTTACTAATCATAATTTAAAATTAGACGCTTATCCACGTTCTGGTCGCATCTGTCACTTATGGGAAACCCAGTAACTTAGACAAAATATAAGGAGACCCGACCAACCGTGTGTTTCATAGCTTACTCACGGGACACAGGTGGGCTATACTTTCATCTATTAAACTACACAAGTGTAGTTTGAAATTAAAATGTCAATTGCAATGGGCAAGGCATATTATAAAATGTCACCTGTCAGCATTTCCTAGCTATGACTATACAATCATAGGATGTATTCTGGGTTAATGTAATGTTATGTTGCCTAACCACATTAATTCATGTGACATGGGAATAACGTAATAATAAAATCGCTAGTCTTTTACATATATATAAGTATGTAGATTACATATATCATAGAAATATTGATTGTGATTGTAATGAGATAGGGAGACGCTCTGTCAATGTCCGTTACCATGCCTAAGATGTATATTGTGTGTGTGTGTGTGTGTGTGTGTGTGTGTGGGTGTGTGTGTGTCAGACACGCGAGTCGAAATTCTCAAACTCTGAACCCCAGACGCTTTGGCGTTGGCAGTGCTGACGGTATCACTAAAATCTGACCGGGGCTGTACAGTACCGGGCTGCAGTAATACACTCCAGCTCATCATGAAGAGAAAGAGAGACTTAGAAGAGATTTGGGAGGGCAGCAGAGTGGTGAGTAAGGAGGGTAAGTTGCCTGTTCAATTTAGCTATATATTGCTTACAAAAATATTTATATTTATGAGCAGCAGAACTATCTCCATTTGAAAACCGTCATCACCATGGCTATTCCTTTTACCGCCCCATGGACTCCGCTTATAAATAAGCGTTTTATGAGTTATACAATGATTTGGGATACATATTGTCGTGCAAACTGTAGTTTCACTGAATATTGTACGTTATGTTTAGTGTCATTTGTTTGTACCTAGATTACGTTTGCTACAGTCAAAGAAATAGTGAATAAGCTTCATTCGAAAACGAGCATGCATCCTTGACTTCGACCGTTTGCGGCACCTATTTTACACATTTAATATCCTCTCTAACGTGCTAATGCCTTGAAATAATTACCTTCGTCATGGCGGTTAAGTTTTCACCTCTGTCCGTTTGTTTCTTTCTTGTTGGTTTGTTTGTGAGGAAGATTACACAAAAATTACTGAACGGATTTCCACGAAACTTGGTAGAAGAATGGGTCTTGGCCCAGAATAGACTCCATTAAATTTGGGTGCAGATCCGGATTATCGTGCTGATCCAGGATTTTTGTTTTCTCACTTTCCTTAACATTGCGAGATAGGGTGTTTGTCGATATTGTCGTAAACTTTTCAGTGAATATTGCATGATCTTGAAAAAAAATAAAATAAATAAATCAGGCATAGTTAGGATGTTGGTATCTGCAAATGTGTACAGTTTGGCGCGGATCCATATAAAAATCCGGATCAACTTACAGGGTTATGAGTTTGATATTGTATTAGACTTGACTGTATTAAAAGGAACTGCATGTTGGGCCGTGGCGGAGGTATGCGCTCAAGTGAGTGTCATTCTAGTTTGCATTATTACACTCCTAATAAATAACATTACTGTAGAGAAAATCTGGTCTGTTTATGAACTGTCATCTCATTTAATACAAATAAATGGGCAGCTGCACAAACATTTTGTATGGACCAATCAGCTGTTTTCAGACACAGAAAGTGGGCGTGGCTTCTAGGCCTTAATAGCATAAAATCGGCATAATAACAACAGGTTGCCTACTGTGTACACCTGTATTCTAACGTCTTTTCCTGTTTCACATAATGTTTATTCTGGACCAAACCCCTTCTCCTCCCACTAACCACTCGATGAGTGTGTTACATAGATACATAGACCACACAGACTTCACGGTCCCTATGAGGCGGTCCGGCCTCAGTACTATTACAGTGCTATAATTATGGGAGCAGGAGAAAGGATAGCATAGCAAAAGGCTCTCTCTGCCACTCTCCAGACCCTCCGGCATCTGATGTACAGGAAACAAGAGTGGAAGTAATACCTTGTATGACTGGAAAACCTCAAGGAAATCCTATAGGATCGGCAGAAAGTAGAATAATATGGAAATGGAGAATCTAGGCATACAGTCATATACTTACTCTATGCATGCACTTTTTTACTGAGATATATATATATATATATATATAATATATATATATATATATATATATATATATATATATATATATATATATATATATATATATATATATATATATAGCTGTTTCACTAGCTATCTAACCATCCCCCTTTGCTGACCTTTTCAGTGTGACAGTAACCTGGAGAGTAGACCAGCATACTCTCCCAAACATTTCCTCTAACTATCAATGCACTACACCACATGCACTTTACATTTCACACAACGTATCCCGCTACGTTACAGGGGTTGGCGCCAGCAAGGGCATGCGGCCAGAAAACTTTGCCCCCGCTGCCTAGTGGCGGACTTC
This sequence comes from Coenobita brevimanus, assembly GCF_032717465.1. NCBI lineage: Eukaryota > Metazoa > Arthropoda > Malacostraca > Decapoda > Coenobitidae > Coenobita > Coenobita brevimanus. The sequence goes on from NC_136971.1 coordinate 36,040,695, forward strand.
TGGGGGGAGGCGTGGCGTGGGTTCCGCCAGCATAGATCGTGGGTCCAGGGCGAGATGGGGCTCGGGCCTGTGCTTGAGAGTACAGGGCATTGCGGTTCCCAGGCTGCCGCTTCCGCCCAATAGAGAGGGGCCCGAACCTGGGAGTAGCACCCCAGGAAGCTGCCCTATCAGTGCGTGTATAATGGCGGGATAGTTGCAGTGCCAAGACGCGCTTGGAGGGTGTCCCTGCAGCTGTCCTGGCGGGGTGCCCCGAGGCCACTACCACAGCCACTGGTAAGCTGGTGGGCTAGGGGTCCCAGATCCATTGCCTGGATCTGGAACTGTGCAGTGAGTGGGACCTGTGCTGTGTCTATCCCCCTTTATTAATACTGAAGATGACAAAACAAAATAAGTTTCAAAGCAAGCCTGAGGACAGTAAATCACCCATGGGGATGAGGGTGGGTTCATGGAATGTGGGAAGTTTTAGGGGAAGAGCAGGGGAAGTCGTTGAGGCATTCAGTAGGAGGTGGGTGGATGTGGCATGTTTGCAGGAAGTCCGGTACAGGGGTGGATCAGCCAGAAAGATTGTTGGGAAGGGCTGTTGCTATAGTTGTTTTGGCAGGGGGGGACAGACGGATATAGAGGTGTTGGTGTGATGGTTGTGGAGAAATGGGTGGAATATTTTATGAATGTTTTGAGAGTAAGCGATAGGATATTGGTAGTGAAAATTCTGTTGGGAAGAAAGGTAGCTGCGATTATATCGGCATATGCTCCACAGGCAGGATTGGATGAATCAGAGAAAGATAGATTTTGGGATGATTTAATACGTGTAGTGGGTAGTGGGTGGTATGCGGGATGATGAGATAGTGATTTTGGGAGGGGACTTAAATGGTCATGTAGGTGAAGCAGCACAAGGTTATGAAGGAGTGCATGGGGGATGTGCGTATGGTCTAAGGAATGCAGAAGGGGAAAGGATACTCGAGTTTGGGGAGGCAACGGATATGATTGTGTGCAACACATATTTTAGGAAAAGAGACAGTAGGTTAATTACGTATGAGTCTGGGGGAAATAGCAGTCAGATAGATTATTTTCTGGTTAGGAGGGCCGATAGGAGGTTAGTGAGGGATGTTAAAGTTATAAGAAGTGAGGAGTGTGTGCAGCAGCACAAAGTGTTGATTTGTGATATGGTGCTTAAAGAACAAGTGATGAAAAAGAGGACTTATGTACCTAGGAGGAAAATATGGAAGCTGAAAAACCAAGTAGTAAGGGATGCCTTCTATAGCGAGTTGAGGAGAGTGGTGGCTGAACAGGGAGCTGTAGACAGAGGCGTTAATGAACACTACAGAGCCCTCAAGAACAATTTCTTGAGAGTTACTGATGTAACATGCGGCTGGACAAGAGGACCACCAAGACGTAAAGTAACTTGGTGGTGGGATGAGGGTGTAGAAGCTGCAATTAAGGAGAAAAGAAGGCTTTTCCGGGAATGGAAGAAGGGTGGTAGCAAAGAGGAATATTTGGCTGCCAAGCACAGGGCTAGAAGAGAGGTATACAGGGCAAAGTCTGAGTCACAGAGACAATTACTTGATAACCTAAATCATGGGGAAAGGAAAAATATATTTAGGGTGGCAGGTCAGGTGAAGAGGGATAATCGGGATATCATAGGTGAGCAGTGTGTGAAGAATGATGAAGGAAGGGTAGTGGTGAACAGTGAGGATATTAAAGATGCATGGAGAGAGCATTATAACCGGTTGTTGAATGAGGAGTTTGACTGGGACAGGGAAGGTTTGGAGCCAGCAGATTCAGTGTCTGGCCCTTGGCCTTTGATTGATACTGCTACTGTGAGTGAGGAAATAGGCAGGATGAGGGTGGGGAAGGCAGCAGGTGTGTCTGGGTTGACTCCCGAAATGTTGAAGGCCTCAGGCGATATAGGGGTGAGTTTAGTCACTGACCTGATAAATAGGATTATTTATGAGTGTGTTGTCCCAGATGATTGGCTGAAGAGTGTAATTGTAAATGTGTATAAAGGGAAGGGTGATGCCTTGGAGAGAGGAAATTATAGAGGTATAAAGCTTTTAGATCAGATAATGAAGGTAATGGAGAGAGTTTTAGAAGGTATGATTAGAGAAAGAGTGAATATTGATGAGATGCAGTTCGGGTTCATGCCAGGTAGGGGGACCACTGATGCCATATTCATTGTTCGACAGCTTCAGGAAAAATATATTGGTAGGACAAGGGATCTTTATTTTGTTTTTGTTGATTTGGAAAAGGCCTTTGACAGAGTCCCTAGAGAGGTGGTGAAGTGGGCAATGAGAAAGCTTGGCTTGGAGGAGTGGCTGGTTAGGGTGGTTATGGCCATGTATGTGGGTGCTCACACCCAGGTGAGAGTGAATGGAGATTTGAGTGATGAGTTCTCCGTGAATGTTGGTGTGCATCAGGGGTCAGTCTTGAGTCCCATGTTGTTTATCATGGTGCTTGAAGCCCTTTCACGTGACTTTAGAAACGGACTCCCGTGGGAGTTGTTGTATGCTGATGATTTGGTGTTGATTGCAGAGAATGAAAGGGAGGCGGAGGAAAGGTTTAGGAAGTGGAGAGATGGTATGGGGCAAAAGGGTTTAAGGGTAAATGCAGATAAAACAAAAGTGATGATATCTAGGGTTGGTGGCGGTACTGTCAAAGACGAGGGAGAGTGGCCATGTGCAGGTTGCCACAAGGGCATGGGAAGTAATTCCATCTTGTGCGGTGTGTGTGATAAATGGGTGCATAAGAGATGTAGTGGTATCAGAGGGAGACTGCAAGATAATGCTGATTTTATGTGTACGGCGTGCCGGGGTGAGCAGGTGGAGATTGTCAGACGTGAAAGGATTGAACTTGCTGGTGAATCTGTTGAGTGTGTGGAAGAGTTTTGTTATTTGGGAGACATGTTGTGTGCTGGAGGTGGGGCTGGAGCTAGCTCTGTGGCTAGGGTGAGAAGTGGTTGGAAGAAGTTCAGGGAGCTCTTGCCTCTCCTGACATTGAGAGGGCTCTCCCTACGTGCTAAGGGGTCTTTGTATGCAGCATGTGTTAGGAGTGTAATGCTGTATGGCAGTGAGACCTGGGCGGTGAAGGAGGAAGATATTCGCCGGCTCAGACGTACAGAAATGACAATGATTAGGTGGATGTGCAGGACTTTGTAGTTACTTGTAAAGAAGTTATATATATTAGACTTGTGGACGAGCGGTTGTTATACTTGAGTTTTTGTAAGTAGATAATCTTGGTTCCCTTTTGTCATGCAATGACAGGAGAGGTAAAGAATAGTATGGGACTATTTTTATTAGTCTTGGAAATATTAACAGAGTCTCTCACACACGAGTGAGTATAAGTAGAGTCTCTGTCTCCCTGTCTCGCTCTCTCTCTCTCTCTCTCTTCCAAGTTGCTAAGCCTTTCTCCCCACTACCTGCCGATTCTATGGCCTCTCTTCTTCTGAGCTCTCTTTCCTAAATTCTGGTGAAACAGGAGTCGTGTCACGTGTGTTCCCTGTGGTTGGAAAGTTCTAGAAGCCTGTGTGTGAGTATGTGTGTATGTGTGTGTATGGTCACTAGGCTTTGTTCACCTGGTGTATCGCTGACAACTAACTGCATCATCTCCTGACTGGCTACTTCGTAATCTGTCATCAGCTTTTCCTCAGTGTAACTTGCAAGATCATTTCCCATTCCCAGGCTCGCATAGAGCTGTCTATCTGTCTATTTATCTATCTATCTATTATGATTTGTAAATATAATATGGACTCATAACATTGCTCGGTCCACGAAGCTGAAGGTCCTCCGACAGCAATTATCATTGACTCATGCTAATCTATTAGTACATAATATTGATTATAACATTGTATACATATAATATTCATAGTAAATTGCAATGATTCAGTAATATTACATTTTAAACAAGTTGTATACATATTTGAATAAATGCAATGGTTGTTGTATGACACTTTGTAAGACGTGCATGTACAACAGACGTACGCATATAATTGTGCAATGGCAATACTGCTAGGTTACACATTACATATTGAGTTATCCCTTTAGTAATGTCTAATATTTCACCTAACTTGTAAGATGATTCTGGTAATACAGAATTGTGGTATAATGGTATGACTTTACATAATATTGTAGTAATATTGTGGTAATACATAATTGTAATATTTTATGAATTGTTACAAAATATTGCGGTAATGCATAATTGTGTTGGCTTTATAATTGTAGTTACATTTTGTTAATGCAACTGTTACATAAGTGTCTTGGCCTTATAATTGTAGTTAAAGTTACATAAAAGTTACATATTGTTAATGCAACTGTTACATAATTGTTACATATTGTTTGTAGTTACATAATTGTAGTTAAAGTTACATAAAAGTTACATCTTGTTAATGGAACTGTTACATAATTGGCAAAGTGTAACATAATGCAATCGTTTGGCTTTACATAATTGTTACATATCGTTTTTAGTTACATAATTGTAGTTAAAGTTACATAAAAGTTACATCTTCTTAATGCAACTGTTACATAATTGGCAAAGTGTAACATAATGCAATTGTTTGTCGTTACATAATTGTTACATATCGTTTGTAGTTACATAATTGTAGCAAGTGTAACATAAAGCAATCGTTTGTCGTTACATAATTCTTACATATCGTTTGTAGTTACATAATTGTAATAATTGCAGTCCTGACATATGGTGCGGTCGATGATATGATGTGCCATGCCACTAGCTTGTGGAGACAACCTTTTGCTTTTTTGGTTTGTAGTTTATGTGGTATTTTGGCATTTGTAGTAACACTTACTCTTATTTTCATTTGTTTGTTATGTGATCTTACTCTATTTCTTTTTCTTTCTTTTTTTCCTTTTTTTTGTATGTATTGATTTTCTATAGTTTGTTTGTCTTCGTTTGTCTACGCTTCTTTTGTGTTGTTCATGGTTGCATAATTGCTGGTTAAATCCCTTGGGACCCTTTTTTAAGGTTTAGTTTATATTGCACAGATATTACTGAAAATGATATTATATAGTCCCATATTTTGTTATTTTATATAAAAAAAATATATATGCACTATATACAGTATTAACTATATACACTGACTTGTTGTTCACTTGTACCTATCGTGGGTAATATGTGTGTCAGCACTGTGTGGAAATCATTGTCTTCACGATTGTGTTGAAGATGTTCACTCTTGCTAACGTCATTTGTGTTGGCCATTTTTTTTCTCTAGTTTACCTTGTAACTTAATTTATATGTTTCCACTAGGTAGCTTTAATTAATAAATGTTTATTACAGTTCTTTTAATTGCTCACTGAGTAACTGTGATGGTATATTTTTCTTTATCATTTTGTAGATATAATAATGTATAGCTGTATGTATGAAACACGTATTTTATGTAGGTATAAATGGTAACACTCGTTGGTAGTAAATAAATGTTATAATAAATGAATAAATATATACAGTGTAGAATATTTATTGTTGGTGATTATTTAGTTTTTGAGTTATGCAGATAACTGAAGTAAGTATGTGGCTGCAACTATACAGCACGTTTTATATGTTTGTGCAGAAGCTTATTGTCTATCACTGTGTAATGTATAAATGAAGTAACTATGTAACTCACTAATTTTTACCGTGGTGGGAATGGTGCTAGTGATGGTGCAGGTGGTGAGTTGACTGACGTGGCGTCTTTTCAGCAAGCACGCATGATGACGTCGACTTCCCACACTGGTAGCTGTGGTGAGTGAATGAGTAGCGATGAGTAACTTGAGTGAAGACGAGTGAGTAAGATGAGTTGTGAATATGGACTTGGTATTTGCTTCGTCGACTTGACCTTTTCACTCCTGCGTCAGCGGTGGAGGTTGGGGGACGGTAGCAGAGAGAGGAGGGTGAGGTCTGGTAGTTGTGAATTGTGAGTCGTGTCTCACTTTCCATTTGTTTATTTTGTTTTTCTTCCTCGAGGTATTCGTGGTCCTTTTTTCTTGTGATTTACTCATTGTAGGATGAAGACTGCCGCTACTTGTAGGTGCGTGTAGAAGATTATACAGACGACTCGTAGAGTTGTTACTTGTAGTTGATTGTAGATGGTTGTAGTTCGTTGGTTCGTCATAGAAATTTCAAGATTGTTTGTATCAGTACTTTATTAAACTACTTGCAAGGCGTCCTGTGACCTCTTCACCTCTACATCAGCGTGATGATCAGGGAGACGGAGGGGGGGTTAGAGAGAACTGTCAGGAGCTGGTTGTGAGTCGTTGGTTGTGAGAGGTATTCTTGTTTTCTATCTTGATATTTTGTAGGAATTCACTGTTGATTCGTAGACGAGGTTCGTATACGTTCGCTGCTACCAAATATCATAAAAAGACTTTGTAGTTACTTGTAGAGAAGTTATATACATTAGACTTGTGGACGAGCGGTTGTTATACTTGAGTTTTTGTAAGTAGATAATCTTGGTTCCCTTTTGTCATGCAATGACAGGAGAGGTAAAGAATAGTATGGGACTATTTTTATTAGTCTTGGAAATATTAACAGAGTCTCTCACACACGAGTGAGTATAAGTAGAGTCCCTGTCTCCCTGTCTCGCTCTCTCTCTCTCTCTCTTCCAAGTTGCTAAGCCTTTCTCCCCACTACCTGCCGATTCTATGGCCTCTCTTCTTCTGAGCTCTCTTTCCTAAATTCTGGTGAAACAGGAGTCGTGTCACGTGTGTTCCCTGTGGTTGGAAAGTTCTAGAAGCCTGTGTGTGAGTATGTGTGTATGTGTGTGTATGGTCACTAGGCTTTGTTCACCTGGTGTATCGCTGACAACTAACTGCATCATCTCCTGACTGGCTACTTCGTAATCTGTCATCAGCTTTTCCTCAGTGTAACTTGCAAGATCATTTCCCATTCCCAGGCTCGCATAGAGCTGTCTATCTGTCTATTTATCTATCTATCTATTATGATTTGTAAATATAATAAGGACTCATAACATATATATATATATATATATATATATATATATATATATATATATATATATATATATATATATATATATATATATATATATATATATAAACAGATGAAAGAATGTTCATCTATTAAATTTGCCTTAAAATACTTTCTACGTTAATTACTAGTTTAGGTATATTGTGACTGATAAATTTATGATTGTAGATGCGAATATACAATAATTGCCTTCTCCTAAATAAACGATACCAATGGCGTCGAGATACATGGCCAATCTCTTTTTGAAAATATTGATGGTACCACTTTCAACCACATTCTCAGAGAGTTTATTCCATTCACTTACAACGGAGTAAGTGATGAAGTTTTTGGCTGTAACAAGATTAGCCCTCCTTTCTTCCAACTTTATACCATTTCTTCTAGTTACAGTCTCGGCAAGGACTGTGAATAGCTTGCCTGAATCAATAATACTGAAACCTTTCAGAATCTTAAAATATTTAACTAACTCTCCCCTGAGTCTCCATTTTCTAAGAGAATAAGTTTAATTCCCTGAGAGAGAGAGAGAGAGAGAGAGACTCATATTGGCCGTTACCTCTAAATGGTCCTTTGATTGACCAAATCGGTTTTATTGGTAGGAAGGCTCAGTCTGCTGATGTGGGCGTTGGTATGGCAGTAGGAGTAGGAAATGAAGTAATGATGCACGGTTAGACACTGATAACGCTGACTACACCGTTCCCGCAACACAAAAGAATTCGCCGGAGGAGCGGGACTAGAGTGTTACGTATGCACACTCCATATCTCTACATTTATCTTATCAGTACAAACACATTCAGGTACAAGGTTGCCGACGTGTCCTTATGACGTGGCCCTGGAGATATTGTAACACTTTTTCCTTAGAGATTCATTCTTCGTATTACATCTCAGTATGCTCTGCGTTATTGATGTCGATTTAGTGAGACATAAATTACATTCAAGAGAATTTATAGGTGTAATATGCTAAATAAAACGCTATGCAAGAGGTGCAATGAAGCCTCCTAGAACAAGAATGATTACATCAGCTATTCTGCTTTACTCTTTTTACACCACCATGGCCTGAAACTGCCATCTGTCCATCCTCAATGCTGAGTAGTAACAAGAAATTAACACCAGAATATGATGTTAGTCGCGAAGAAGTGCTATTGGGAGGATGTAGAGCCGTAGTATTGTATTTTTCTGCCACTGAGCTAAATTAATTAAGCTGCAAATTGACGAAAAATCTGGGCCAAGTTAAGGTAAAACTTGGGATCTCAAAAGGGGTGAATCACACCAGCTGCGAGCTGATCTAGCGCGGCTAAGAATATGGCCTTGACCTTGAGGTACTTTCATCACTTTCGAACTCATCAGAGATTTTCATCCCTACTACACGCCTGTATAATTTTGTGATTATGTCTTGAGAGGTTGCGAAGTTATCTTGCTAATAGACACACAGGCTGTCACATAGACAGACAGACAAACTGGAAACAATACGAGCTTCGCTATTGTCGCTGGTAAAAATAACAAATACTTCCCGCTAACATTTCCAGACTGAGAGTGTTCTGTATGTCTCCACTGCCTGTATTCTCATTGGATAAGGAGGCTCTCCAACACATTTTCCTTAACTAGATTTTTCAATCTGTCCATTAACCCGCCCCGTCCAGACCACTTTTTCACCACTGGTACCCCCTAATCCCGACCATTTTTGGACCCAAATATTTTTTGCTAAAACTTTCGCTTTTGGTCAGAAACAATGGTCAGTCACGAAGAAATTGTTCCCCGGGGTCCATAAGTGCCCTAAACAGATATAACTTCGTCACACCTGGTACCGTGTTCTCTGTAGGTGGTCTGAGCCTCTAACGTTTTCTATGGTATTATAAGTCTGGGAAACCAATGAAAGTAAGTAGATATGTATTTATTACAAACATAAAAACATGTGATAAAAGAGTAAATTGGATTTTATACAAAAACAGAGCTGAAATAAGCATTGTACCATCGTGCGAAACGAGCAAAATCGGGCAGACTGGTCACGATGAATCGCTAACATTGCTGAATCATGATACATATCATTTTTTCTACTTACATAATACATCTACAATAACATTATACCATTTTACATTTTATTAAACTGTTTTTACGTATTCACAGGCCTTTTGATAACATTTAGCTTAATGTTAGCGCTTATTTACATAGTGAGTGAACTCGCTGTGACTGTTGTTTCAACTCGTATTGTGTTTTTTCTACTTATATAATACTTTCCTAATAACATTATACACTTTTCAACTTTAGAGAACTGTTTTGAGATCGTTTCAGGCCTTACATAAATATTTAGCATAATAATAGCGCATAATAACACAGACGGTGAAGTCACTATGACTACTATTTCAACTTACAACCTATTTTTGTACTTATATAATAATTCTCCACTAACATTGCACATGTTTACACTTGATATAATTGATATCACATAATTTCAGACCTTACGATTCTACTGAGCGTCATATTATCGCGTACTTACACAGTGAGTGTTATCGCGATATCATTTGTTTCATCTTACACTAGTATTCAACTTATAAAATACCTTACTACTAACATTACAACATTTTCCACTTTATATAATTCCTATCACATACTTACTGACCAGAATGTTCTACTGAGCGTAATATTTTCGCAGATTTACACAGTGGGTGTACTCGTGACATCAATTATTACAACTTACACTATTTTTCAACTTATACGTTTTATTCATGCTAACATTACACCCGTTTCCACTTTATATTCTTGCTATCACATATTTACTGACCAGAGTGTTATACTGAGTGTCATATTTTCGCAGATTTATACAGTGGGTGTAGTTTTCATATCACTTCGTTCAACTTACACTATTTCTCAACTTATACATTACTTTCCTGAAAACATTACACCCGTTTCAAGTTTATATAAGACTTAGCACATACTGACTGGCCTTACCATTATACTGAGCGTCATATCGCCATCCCACACAGTTTCAGTAGTGTAGGAAGTTATGGTACTCTCTGAAACATGGCTGAAGGCACAACGCAACATTGGTGGTGGTGGAGAGCGGCGCCTTTCATCACTAGCACTTCTCTTCCCTCTCCCTTTTCCTTTACCCTTTCCTTTCGCTTTCCTTCCTTTCCCCACATCCTGGGGCTGTGTGGAGGAAGTTTGGGAATATTGTATGGCGAAAGACGTGCTGGGGAGTGGCTCCACCTCCTCTCCCCTAGGCCTACGTACACCACATGCTCGTGCTGCCTCCCTCACACCACTTTCCCTTTCACCCCGCACTCCCGCCACACCACTTTCCCTTTCACCCCTCGCTCCCGCCACACCACTTTCCCTTTCACCCCGCACTCCCACCACACCACTTTCTCCTTCCCCAGACAAAACACTAGGCCATACTTTATTTGCCTTCTCGCCCCACCTTCTGCTCCTCGGGGTGAGATTTTTTCCTTCCCCAACCACGAGGCAACATCACGTCCTAAGCCGCCGTCATCGTCATCGTCCTCATCCTTGTCCTCATCAGAATCTCTCTCTAGGGGATGGAGAGAGGTCCATGCAGGTGTTTTGGGTGCAGGCTGGCCTTCCCTTGCCTTACGATATGTGACATACCGCTTTTTCCGGGGCGAAGGGACCTCCTCATCACTGCTTGTTATTTCCTCCTCAGGCTGCACATAATCTTGATCTACCACATCATCATCAAGTGGAGAATCACTATCTCCAGTGAAGGCATCCAGGGCGGATTGTATTTCGTCGTCTGAGAGACCTTTACGTGCCATGTCTGACCTGGGTCACTGCTAACAGGTGAGTGACCAAGACAAGGGCGAGCGCAGGTCACGCGGGGTCTGGGACGCTGCCCGCCTGGCGGCAGGTAGGGGAGGCTTGGGTAGGTGGGCGAATCGAAAATCTCGCGCGAATTTTGAAAATTGTGGAAATTATGAACCTTGCAATTGCAGGACGTTGAAGTACGTCAACGGGATTGGCAGTGACAAAACGTGAGGACGTGGAAGTACGTCGACGAGACGCCGCGGGTTAATATCCCATTTCCAGTGTCTTTTATCCTTTCAGTATCGACATTGATTGCATGAATAGCACTCAAGAATGTAGCAACGGAGCCGATTCATGAATGAACCAGTAAGGATGAGGTGTTAGTAAGCTTCCTAACCACACGAGAAAACAGTCCCACGTTTCTCCATCCATCAGTAATGCTCTCCTGTTATGATGCCTCAGATAGGACCTAACGAACATTCCCTCAGGGTGCGGCCACAGTTTCTCTAAACATGTGATCGACAAGAGGAAAAGAGCCCAGACTCGGGTGTTGCAGCTGCTCTAACCCTGTACTTCGTTTTGTCTTAAAGTTCACCTGTTTAGAGCAGAAGTGGTGACATGTAGAGGTGTACGGTACGTAGGAGGACACTGGGCCTTGAAAGCAGGCTGTGAGGCCTATGTCCACAGTCGGTAACAAAAAAAAAAAAAAGTGTGAAGTAGATGCAGAAAACAACCCTCAAGGTTGTGGTCTATACATTTCCTCTGCGTAAGATCACTGACAAACTTGCAGTCACTTCCCTCTCTTATAAATGTTCTATTTTTGCAGGCAGGTGGTGGAGAGGGACGCCTTCACGTGGTGGCAGCAATGTAACTGGTAGGCTTTGCTACTCGGTTATACAAAAGTCCCTCAGCTTCCTTCTTATCCCCCGGAAAGGAGGATGAGGACTACAGGAGGGAATCTTCAGCCTGCGGTTCACCGGGTTCACATTTAGAAGAGCCTGGGGTTGCTAGTACTACTCCTACCATTACTACTACTTCTACTACTACTACCACTGCTATCAACTGCTTGCAGAGGCACTTTAAGATTCTCCATTATCCTATCCTCGTCCCTTCTACAAATAATAAATTTTTAGAGAAATTACCAATATGCCGGGAATCGAACCCGGGACTCTCAGGTGAGAGCCAGGCAGCATACCACTACACCACGACCAGGTAAAAGTTAACTCACATTGTCACAATCTTGTAACCAACGTCCCTCCGCCCCCCACTGTGGGCATGAAGAGGGTGAGTTAACCCCCTGGCACTCGGGTAAGTAGATGCTTTTAATCTATCCCAAGCACTTACGGCAAGTCAGAATGGAGAGAGAAACCTGTATTTTTACACAGGAAAGATCATCAGAGAAATTACCAATATGCCGGGAATCAAACCCGGGACTCTCAGGTGAATGCCAGGCAGCATACCACTACACCACGACCAGGTAAAAGTTAACTCATGTTGTCACACCCTCTTCCGGCCCACAGTGGGGGGCGGAGGGACGTTGGTTACAAGACTGTGACAACATAAGTTGACTTTTACTTGGTCGTAGTGTAGTGGTATGCTGGCTGGCTCTCACCTGAGAGTCCCGGGTTCGATTCCCGGCATATTGGTAATTTCTCTGATGATTTTTCCTGTATAAAAATACAGGTTCTCTCTTCATTCTGACGGGGGGCGCAGTAGCACAGTGGTAGCGCGCTGAGCTTGTGATCAGGAGGTCGCAAGTTTGAGCCTCGCCTGGGCTATCGTTGCCGGGAGGGGTAGCTCCGTCCTGTAACCCCAGCGGGGCTATATGGCCTTAGTTGCCTAGCTCGGGGAATTCAATTTTTTCTTCATTCTGACTTGCCGTAAGTGCTTGGGAGATATTAAAAGCATCTATTTGCCCGAGTGCCAGTGGGTTAACTCACCCTCTTCAGGCCCACAGTCGGGGGCGGAGAGACGTTGGTTACAAGATTGTGATAACGTAAGTTAACCATTACCTGGTCGTGGTGTAGTGGTATGCTGCCTGTCTCTCATCTGAGAGTCCCGGGTTCGATTCCTGGCATATTGGTAATTTCTCTGATGACTTTTCCTGTGTAAAAATACAGGTTCTCTCTTCTTAATAAATTATTGCTGCCAAGTATGTTTCTGAGACTTAGGCCTAAATCATCGTGCCTCCCCATCCTTTCCCGAATGAGGCAACCCTAGCAAGCATTCAGCATGGTTAGTGGTTAATAGTGCATAAGTGGTGACATGCAGAGGTGTAATACAGGCATGGGAGAGTTGCTGGCTTTAGGGAACGGGCTATTAAGTTTATGTCCAGAATCGGATATATACAGTAGAAGCCCTTACCCTTCCCTAGAGGGAAGTCGAAGCCAAGGTCTCCTATCGATTATTACCTTCGAGTGTTCAGTACTCAGGAAAAGAACAAATGGCTAAGAAAAATGTTATAGAATTCCCAAAGCCACTCTCTAAGCCAAATTTTTTCTTGACTGTGCACTTACCAGGGGGCAGTCCCGGGGGCCTCCTCAGATGGAGGAAAAGAAGGAAAATGAGGAAACCGAGGAGAAGCGCCTCCGTCACCATCCTGTCACTTGCTGGGGAGAGGCATCGATTGACTGCTTGATGGTAAGGGTGACTAGCAGACTGCCCTTATCATAAATACCCCTTTCCCTTGCTCCCCTCCCCTTCCCTTCCTCCCTCCCCTGTACTCCTCCTCTGCTTTCCTCTACCCTCCTCTCCCCTCCGTTGGCCTCCCATTCCTCCTTTCCTCTACTTCCCTCTCCCCTTCTCTCCTCTGCCTTCTTCCGTCTACTTGCCTTTCCCCTCCCCTCCCCTCCTTTCCTCTACTTTCTCCTCCCCGTCTCCCTGCCCTCTCTCGTCTACTTGCCCCTTCTCTCCCCTCCCCTCTCCTCTGTTCTCTGCCTCCCATCCCCTCTCCTCCACTCCCTTCTCCACTCTCCTCTGCTTCCCTCTCCCCTCCCCACTCGTTTCCCCTACTACCCCCTCCCCTCCCCACTTCTCCTCTTCCCTCTTACTTAACTTTCCCCTTCTCTCCTCTCTTCCACTACTTCTCCGTCCCCTCCCCTTCCCATCTCCTTCCCTCCCTTCCCCTACCTCACCATCCTTATCTTTAGTACATATAATTAGGTATGATACCAATAGTCCTCTCTGTAATAAACAGCTCAGATCGTTAGGTCTATTGGTGTTTGTTATCATTTGTACTCCTTTTTACGACTATATTCCTCCTTCTCTTCTTTTCCCCTTGCCTCCTCTCCTCTCCCCTCTCCTCTCTCCTTTACTTTTCCTTACCTTCCCTCCTAGCAGGGTAGTAGTAGTGGCAGTTGAGTAGCCCCGGTCTACCTGGCCAAGTAGACCCGCCAACCACAGATGAACAATCGTCCCTGCAAGGTCATCCCATGCAGTGTACCAGTGTTCCCCTGCGGTGGACAGCGCCTAACCACAGCGGAGCACAGGAAAGGATTGAGGTTTGGTTCCTGGATGGACTCCGCATTTGTGTCTCTCCACACTGTTAACAGGGGCAACACAACAGGCTCTGCATCGCCCCTTTTTGGGTTCTATGGTTTCCATCCAGCGTTGTAAATGACTTCCTGGGTTACAGAAAACAATTAAGCTTGCCACTCAGTGTAGATTCACACAAGTGGTGGGCAGCACATTATCAAGTGAGCTGATGATAGTCGCCACAACCTACAACCTTCCAAGCAGAGTAACGCGCAGTCATTACAGGCTTTGAAGGATGAAAACCATATTTTTACTACAGGCTTGATTGTGTGATCGCTGCTGTTGTTGGATTACATTCCTGCTTTGCAATCCTGAGTGAGCTACATCACAGTCATCTAGACAAGAATTTATCAAGGCCACACTAGCTCTGTAAACGTACAGAGAGAGGTTTGGCAGACGCGCATAACATCTGGCACTCGGTGTGGTGATCTGCCCAACATAAGGCAATTAGCTGTTTGCTGCAGACTGTAAGCCAGCCATTCAGTTGTCAATAATTTAGCTGATTCTTGCAGCGGCGGGGGAGCAAAATGTGGCCGGTGTAATAACTTCATTTTATTCCAACTTGTTCCTTCTTTTTCTCAGCTAACCCAGAAAAGAAAAAAAAAGAAAAAAATTGGTGAATAAGGGAGGGATGGAAGGCATGAAGGAATGAGGGGAGGAGCATGGGAATGAGTGAGTGAGGAAGGAGAGGAAGAGAGGAAGGGAACGGAGTGAGGGAATAAGTGAGTGAGGAAGGAGAGAAAGGGAGAGAAGAAGTAAGGGAATGAGTGAGTGAGTGAGTGAATAAATGAGTGAGGGAGGAGAGAGGGACGGAGAAGGGGTCTATCATGCTGACTAGCAACAAAGCCAAGGAGTTAGTATCCATAAAATATCTGAGACAGTTCTCACGATAAACAAGCCTCCACAACCCTTAACCATTTTCCCGCATGGCTACTTTGTTTGTCATTTCTTCCACATGAATATTCGCTCTAAATTTGACCGTAAAGTATCTGATGATTGTAAGGGTGAAGAGAAGCGTGAATTCAAGCAGCCCTATACACGGCTTAAGCTTTAAAAGTTTATAAGCATGGCTCAAGGTCAGGGTGAAATGAATCAGGCAGGCGATGTGTTTGTGTTGTAGAGCGATTTGTAAACTGCGAAGATGCTGGACCACGTAGCTAATTTGGAGAGAATGTATGCACGCCTTGATGCTGCTTGATGCAGTGCGGGTGTTTGTGTATGTATGAGTAAGATGTCTTGCTGAGTAGTCACAGTTAGAGGTGGCTACAAACAACTCACCTCCATGTCACCCTGTCCTCTGACATTAAACCGCCCTTCCTGTAGCACACACACACACACACACACACACACACACACACACACACACACACACACACACACACACGCTCTCTCTCTCTCTCTCTCTCTCTCTCTCTCTCTCTCTCTCTCTCCACATGGCTAAACCATGTCAGACACTTTCAATCACATCCACATCAGCACGATAAAGCACTTCTTCATTCGACTGTCAGATGTGCTGATTCAGAATGACTATATACAGTATCTGTATACCAGCTCAGTCCAATCAGTAAACTTCGAAAGGTCAAGACTTTTTTCTGTAATATTATGCAATGTACTGTGTGTGGTGCTGGAAAAGAATGCCTTCACGTGGTTGCACCCGATGTAACTGGGTGATGAAACTGCCCGGTTATACAAACATCCCTCACCTGCTACCCTATAACCTTCGAAGGAGGATGGCGAGCCGTACGACGAGAGCAACTTCAGCCTGCAGTACACTGGGTTCACATTTCAGATGAACTAGCTGCTACCACAACACCAGTACCAACAATATGAGTGGTGTAGAGAAACACGAGTCTGAGACAGAAGTTTATTCCTGACTCGTTTCACACAAAGGCTTTTTCAGAGGAATGAACTTTTCCCTTTGTTGTTATAGATTCACCCCACAGAAGTGGTGGGGACACGAGCAAACAAGAGAGCCCGTCAGAGATAAGCAAAATGAAAAGCAAACAGGCGGGAAAAATAAAAGCAGGAACAACGGTGATAACAAACTCCCATTTTTTTTTTTATGCGAGGAAGAAGGAACCAAAGGCCATGAGCCCGCAGTAACAGTTCCCTCCAAGGGAAAAACAAAATACAATAGAGAGCCAAATTCAAGATCCGATCATTTTGAGATGCCTGGACACACTGCGTTTGAAAAGACTGGAGATCATAGGCAGCAGGAAATACAGACAGAGGGAGACAGTTCCAGAGCTGAGCTGTTGCATAAATGAAAGACTGGGAGTAACGGTTAACTCTTGCATTAGAGAGTTGGACAGAAAAGGGATGAAAGTTTGCTGCCAGACGGGTGCTACGCGCCCGTCTTAGAGGTGGAGGAATGTAAGCAGACAGTTCAGAGGAGCAGTGACCATTAAAGTAGCGATAGAAAAGAGATAAAGATGCAACAGTGCGGCGAAGAGACAGAGGTTGAAGGGAGTCAGTAAGAGGAGGAGAGTTAATGAGACGAAAAGGCTTTGACTCCACCCTATTGAGAAGAGCTGTATATGGGGAGCCTCCCCACACATGAGAGTTGTACTCCACACAGGGGCGGATAAAACCCCTGTATAGAGTCAACAATTGTGCAGGGGTAAAGAAAGAGCGGAGTTGGCTTAGCACACCCAATCTCTTGGAAGCAAATTTTACAAGAGATGTAATATGATCTTTCCAAGATAAGTCCTGAGTAAATGAAACCCCAAGCATGTTCAGGGATGATGCAAAATTAAGCTGAATATTATTAAACATTAGTGGGTATACCTGTGGAAGATTTTGTCGGGTTGATAGGTGTAAGAACTGAGTGAAAGCAGCAAGCAGATCAAGGGCAACTACAGAGATGGAACAGTGAACAGTGAAGTTAGGAGGGCGGTCTGGTAGCTATGTAATTAAACAGGGCAGCACGAGGTGTATCGGCATCAATGCCTTCATGGATAAGAGCTTCCTTAGATGGAGAGAGGGAGTTGGAAATATATGTCTCACGGATCTCTTGATACAGATGTTGGTAAACAAGAGGCAGTATATCCTGGGCATTGATGGGATCCGTGAGGTCATACAGAAGCTCCTCTAGGTATGTATCTGTGCAGACGTCGAGGTGTGCAGGGTTGGAGAGTGGCGGAAGGAGTGCCTCGATGCATCTGGCAACGTTGGAGGGGTCAGCCTTGTGCTTGGTACCCTTCTTGTTTTTGTTTTTCTTCTTCTTCTTAGGTGGAGGGGGAGAAGAACACACGACAGCGTCAGATGGCGGTGGGGGTGGAAGAGGCACCTCCACAATGTCAGAAGCAGATGGAAGGGGCGTGGAGGGGAGTTCCTGTACGTCTTGATGGATGGAATGGACGGGAGAAGAGACCCACTCCTCCTCAACTCCTGACAGTGGGAGGTGAACATTGATGACAGTCTCAGCATGGTCCAAATCCAAGGCCTGTAATGGTACTGGGTCGGTGATTGGAAAGTCGGCGGGGGTAGTAGTAGTAGTGCCAGTTGCCCTGTTGAGAGGGGCATCCAGCTGCAGCCATTTCCGCGGTGTCATGCGGGGTGGTGGTGGCTGCTGCCACTCGGCCTCATGCTCCTCACTAGGAGGGAGAAGTGTATCGCGGGCAAAGCTTCGAGGGATGGCAAGGCACGGAAGGCCGTTCTCCTCAAAGATTTGAGGGAGGAGAACAGCCAGAACCATGTTGTCACCCCCACCGAAAGCCTCAGCCATCGTGATACACGTCGCAACGAGGGTATTGGTGTTGGCAGAACCCCCAGGACCCCTGGTCCGGTGTCTCTGGGCCAGGCGGCGCTGCCATGCATGGGCAGAGCCCTTCACAGCAACACCACCCAGTCCAGTGACATCCGTAGCCTCGGGACACTTGGAAGCCTGAACGACACGAAACTCCACCATCTCCCCCTTGCCAAGTGAGCGCTGGGAATGCCGTGGATTTGGTACAGCGATCCCAGAGACGTATATGAAAACATCAACCCCAGTGTCCTGGCACTTGGATGAAACCGTAACATGCTCTCACAATGAACCAATTCACGGTTCCCTGGATGGTAGAGGCTCCTGGTGGCTCGGATCTGCTGCAACCCTCAATGGGTCGCAGGCAAGAGCAGAGGCCCTGGAGGGCTCACGGAGCTCGGGCATAATGGCGACTGGCCAGGCCAAGCAGTGCTAGGAGAGTCCACTTTTCCCAGGTCAGTCTGACTAATATGGCCAGCTGCTGGATCACTCTCTTGGTTAACCCGTCACGTCACGAGCTATTTCGCTCCTCTGACACCCCCCAATCCCGAGGTAGTTTTGAATTTTGTTTTTTTGGCTAAAACCTCCGCTTTTGGTGAGAAAAATCGAAAATTCATAGAGAAATCGCTCACCTGAGGTTTAAAATACTCGATCCAGGTACCAGTACCTCCTTACCTGACTGGGTTTTCTAACAGGCTGGCACCAAAGAAAGCGAGTTCTATGGGAGGGTAACTATTTCACACCACTCATAAATGGTATTTACTTATTTACTTGGTACAAATTTATATGTAGTATGAGAGTATATTGGTTTTCAAACAGTAATATAGGCATTATAAGCATTGTTTCACTCACTAACTTATCACCATACCTGACCTTCTTTTGCCACATTACCTGATCATTATTTCTGGCTGTTTCTTCCTCTAATGTTATATAAACTTTGACCTCCACATTGTCATTGATTGGGGAATCACTCTGGTCCTGAATGTCTTTACTGGCCAGGTCACTGGTAACAGGTGAATTGCTGAGACAATGACGTGAGGGGGGGAGGGGGGAGGTATGCGGTGTAAGGCATTGTCCCTGATTGGCATCTTGTAGAGGAATAGAGGAAGGTGTCCATATGAAAAATCAAGCACGAAAATTGAAAATTGTGCAAATTAGGGACCTTGCAATTGCACGACGTATCAGTACGTCGTCAGGACTGGCTAATGCAAAATGTTGCAACGTACCCATACGTCGACAGGATGGGGCGGGTTAATCCTTAGTCTGCCGGTCGCTGATTTGTCTGTTACCTTTCCCTCTCTGACCTGATCATCTGCGGTGCTATGTTAGACCACACTATGTCGCCTAATTTTTTTTAATTATTTTTATTGTTTGTTATGTAGAGTGCCTCCAAAGCTCTTCTTTGTACCTTTGTTAGATTTTTCTCTAATGTTTCTGTTTCACTCCATTTTGGCAGATAATGTTATTCATCTGTGTGGTTGACCAGAACTAAAAAAGCATCCTGCTCCAAAAAATCCTGGATCCGCCACTGCAGTGGACTGGCTTTAGTTGTCCTCCTGAACTCCACCATCCTCCTTCTGGGGAACGGGGAGGGAGTTAAGGGATGTTTGTACAACCAGGCAGCCCCACATCCCAGTTATATCAGTGCCATCACACGAAGGCGTCACTCTCCATCTCAGTGAAGTGAACTAATTAAATGAGAAGGGATCAATTACAAGGCTTTGATACTACGAATATATTTCAGAATAAAACACACAAACAGCTACAAAATAATAATAATAATAATAATAATAATAATAATGATTGTGCCTCCCTTAAATCACGTTTTTCATGATAAATCATTATCATATTCATGCAAAAAAAAAAAGGACATGGAGACTTACTGCTCTTTTAGATAACACAACTCATGTTAATACAATAATAATAATAATAATGATAATAATAATAATAATAATAATAATAATAATAATAATAACATAAGTAGTAGTAATCATCATCATCTAGACCTCCTTTCCTACCCCAGTGCAGGTTGAGGAGTAGCAACGTCCAGACAGCCGAATATCACCCAGTCCAATGGGCCATGCTTCCATTCACTCATCATTCAAGCCCCGGGAATCCTGGCTCTGTCTGATACGCCAAAAACTTCCACCACGTTGTATAGCTTTTTAATTCAGATCCCTCCAGTGGGGTCAATGTCACTCTAAGAAACAGTAGGTGGAGACTTGAGACTGTCCACAAGACAGTTACATAGTTCTAGTTATTATTATTATTATTATTATTATTATTATTATTATTATTGTTGTTGTTGTTGTTGTTGTTGTTTTTGTCATTATTATTATTATTATTATTATTATTATTATTATTATGGCAATAATAATAATAACAACAACAACAACAACAAATAATAATAATAATAATAATAAGTAGAACTATGTAACTGTCCTGTGGCCCATGCCAGGACACATAACCAGGACCTTTTAGATTCCTTCCACAGCCTCTGGTTCTCCTGGAATCGTTGCAAGACTCTGAGGCCAGACTACTAATAATACCTGCAAAAACAGTAGTCTTCAGCTATGTAATACGTGGAGACAGATCCCATCATTACAAAATAACTGGATATTATTTTGAAACATGAAAAATAGAAAACACAAAGACAAGGGAACTGTTGTAAAGTGTTCAGAGAGAAAGAACTGGACTACAACTTCACAAAGTCATCATGGAGAGTATTATGGAGGTCAAATTATGAGTAATGGTGATATGATAGTGTAGAGGTCAGAATGCACCAGTCAGAGTGGAGGCCTTGCATGGGTTCCCTTCTCAACAAGTGACTAGTGTTCTTCTAATTATTTTTACCCTCCACCTGACGAAGTCAGAGGAGGGTATTCTTATCACTAGCAGCAACAACAATAGGTGGCATCGAGATTTTTTTTCCGGGACAGAACTCAGAAAGTATTCAGTATAGAGTCATAAAACTGTACGTGCTTATGTCTTAAAGTGAACTGGTACATTTGATTGATAGACTGCTGTGTCTTAGATAGTTTATTTATTTATTTTCAATAATGAAAGAGTAAAAAAAAATTCAGAAAATTCAATATGACCTTCCCAAGGAATCTGAACGGTCCAATGTATATTTCTAAAAAAATTTAGGAACTTTTACACCTTTTAGGTAGAAATTGTACATGATAAATGAATATATATCTAATTAAGTCACATTTGGCCAGTGCCATACATGAGGGGGGGTGGGGGGGCTGTTTGAAACTGCTCCCCGGGCCCCCAATGGAGGGGGCCCCCTAAAAGCCTTAAAAATTTATAAGTTTTTTTATTAATATATATATTTACCATCCCGACAATCCCGGCTGAGATATTAGATAAGTTTGGAGAATGAGTGGGGCTAGGTTGTTCGCAGGGCTCTCCTCCAGGAGAGGGGCTCGGCAAAGAACCTATCCCCCAGGGCCCTCATAGCTCTAGGTACGCCCTGCATTTGGCAAAGTAGTGTCGGCTGTAAAATATCTACGTGTGAAACAGATGCAGTAGAGTAGTTGATGAGTTAATGTCCGTGAGAGTACTCGTGTATGAACGTAATGCTTTTTCGTTGTACCCTTCCTATCTTTTGAAAACTTTGCTCTGAAACTCTTCCCCTTGGCAAGCTTTCGCCCAGCGTTTGTCTGACTTTGTTCTTTATGATACTTCTTAACCGGCTTTAACATGAACCAGAAATCCTCTCAAAACCCAGTACTTCAGGGCATAATACATCCATGGTGGACTCTAACCTAGGGAAAGTTAAACCTGGGTAAGTTGGGGGCGGCCGGGGCAAGATGTTTGATAAGAAGGGTCACTGCGGTGGTGGCTGACTGTGGGGATGGGAGGGCACACACACACACACACACACACACAGATCCCATTACCAAAGCAACATGTGTTTTCGAAAAGGTGTATATCTCGACAGCGTAGTCGTAAGTACTTGTAGGGAGATAGTGAGGTCTGTTGTAGATCTTTCGTACACTGCCAGAATAAAGTCGTGAGACGTTGTATGGCTCGAAGTTCTTGCTGCTAATTACACGGTGTGTAGTCAGCTAGAGTGAACAGGAAGGTCTCTCTCTCTCTCTCTCTCTCTCTCTCTCTCTCACTCTCTCTCTCTCAGTTTTCCCTTTGTGTATTAGTGAGGTGAGTTAGAGCACTCTTGGGTTATGGGGTTTATTGTACAGTTATAATGAATAATGAGTTACAGCGTAATTTAGCGTGACGGCAAAGTCTCCAGCTGACCCTCTTGTTGTCTGGCCTTCCCTTCAACCCCTGCTTACCTGAAGGGAATCAGCTTGGAGAGGATGTGTGTGTGTGTGTGTGTGTGTGTGTGTGTGTGTGTGTGTGTGTGTGTGTGTGTGTGTGTGTGTGTGTGTGTGTGTGTGTGATGTAGTGTCTAGTAGATTTCCATTCACGTGGACTAACCGACTAGGTCTGGTTACTCCACATGTTCGAATACGTCATGAAATTCTTGGTTGTCTGGACTAAAAAGAGATTGTTTGAGATACATCAGATGTTAAGAATGCTTGATGGTCTGGGACAAAAAGATTGTGGATATACATTATGTGGATTGACATTCCTAGTGAGAAGCTGTGTATGTCTTCAGCAGATACTACATCCTGTACATTGTGTTATGATATATACTAGTGCCTACATAATGTCTACATTTCTCTCAGTCACTCAAGGCTGTCGTACCCACGACAGTGAATATTGTCGTAAGATATTAGTGCATACTATATACATATTAAAATCAACTTGTAAGCTAATTAAGTGAAATACATAATATTATAATTGTGATAATATAGTGATTATAGTTGCAGTCACTGTAGTAATATAATTATAACATAATAAAATTGTACATGTAAAATAGATATATAGATATAACAACAATATTAAAATAATACCATGGCAAGTCTACTGTAGTCAATTATACAGTATATATGAGAAGGACTTGCTGTATATATTCACATATAAATGAGACATAACAGTATAATTTAAGAAAGCCTATGTTACGTGTAACTCACATTTGGTTATAATATATTATATACATATATCTATATCTATCTATATCTATCTATCTATCTATCTATCTATATGTATATATTATTATATATATATACATATAAATAAATAAATAGATATATATATATATATATGTTTTTATATATATATATATATATATATCAGTTTGTCTCACTTGTACAGAACAGTTCTTAAAACACTGATTCTACTGTAGGTTAGCAATACCTTGCATTCTGTGCATGGCCAAATGTAATGTAGCAAATATGATGGAGAAAATTAAAACGATGACTGGAGCTGGGCTGTATACATAATATGGGTTGAATATAATTCTGCTGTATTCTTCCCAAGGTTGTATTGTTTGATTTATTAGTTGCATGGTTTCACACTTGGGTGAAGTCAACTTAATGTGTGCTGGAATGTAATGGCTTGTGTGTGTGGTTGAGAATGGCATAATCGTTTTCAGTGGGCAAAGTAGGTGTCAGAACTGTACAGTAATCTGGTGAGATGTATAAACCAGATGCTGATGTATGGGCTGGAGGTGTGCCTGGGCAAGTCACAAAAATTGATGTATTTTGAGTGAAGGAGAAGAACTGTGAATGTCTATAATGCGTTGATGATGGATGACTTTATCTGGAGCAAGTGTGAAGTTGCAGTGATGAGGAATGTCATCTTCTGTGATAGCCATTTCACAAGGGACTGTCTCAGCTGGTTGAAACGTGAAGATGTACGCAGGACACAGATGAAATGCATGTAATGATGTGCGACATTTGTATTCAGTTGTTGTTTCACTAGTGAAAGTGACAGCGTCCTGTTTCTTGGAGACCATGATGACTTCTGTTTTGATGCTGATTTTTTTTTTTTTTTATGTGTCCGACTTCCGGGCATAGGCTTCACAGCCTGCTCTCAAGGCCCAGTAGTCCTCCTACATACCATACACCTCTCTACATGTCACCACTTCGGCACTAACACCCACCGTCAATATTGAATACATGCTAGGGCTGTCTCATATAGGACTGGTGTATTGGTATTAGCGGGGGTACTTTTATGACATGTCGGTGATGGTGACTAATGAGTCATATTTCTTAGAAGTAAAACGATATAATTGATAGACTGTGAAAAAATCATCTGTCACGAACGGTACATGAACTACCATTGATGTTGTTGTGAGTGCTCCTTCCAAATATGGATATCATCAGATTTCTTTCCTCAAATAAAGGTTTCAAACCATGCTCATGTATGCCTTGACTAATTATTTGGAGGTGATTGCGAATGAGGAGTAAATTAATGGTGATTCTTCCCTTACCAGCATTAGAAATTCGCTTCATGAAAGACAGATAATGAGCTCTAGTATTGTGTAACTGTAGTATTATTACGTCAGTATGTTCCATGATCACTGACAGGTGTTGGAATAGTGTATTGTTTCCTTCTAGTGCATTTACTTTCTCCAAAATTCCTAGAGTTGATGCTTCTGCCTTCCTTGGGTTCTTTACGATCGTCAGCATTAAGGTGTTCTAGGTATCAGCCAACTTACGTTGATATGAGAGAATTTGTGCAATTTTGTTAAATTTGTTATTAATTTCCCCCAGATCATTTTCTGTAGGCAATCCAAAAATGTTGTCTATAATTGTTCCACATAGGTTGAACAAACCACGTCTGTTACGTGTATTTGTGATGTCGTTTCCTGCCCTAAATTTGTTACTCCCAGCTGATGAGATGTCCTGGATCATGGTGATCATTATATGCTTAGCCTGTTCTAGCGTCCAGTCAGTTAACTTAATTCAGCTACTTCCTGTGTGGGGTGATCATGTGAGGAAGGACGTGTTAATACCACTAAGAGTTCTAGGTGGTCCTGATATTTTCTGTAACATTACTGGTAGGTCTTCCAGTATGTCCAAACTACAGTCGGTACTTATGTCCTGTACTATACATTTGCCATTGAGGCTGTTGGGGTGATCAGGCGCCCTTGTATGATTATTATGTTGAGGGTGTAAGTGAGGTGATCCTCTTGATATCGACAGGAATATGATCCATTGAATAATTAGCCTCGTCTTTACCTACCAAAATAACAACTGAATTAGATATTATCTAATCCACTTTTGTTAGCAAGTTATGCTAAGTGTGATGATAGTGATGATGAACACTACAGTTATCTCGACCTATTTAAACTTATTACCTTTAAAAGGAATCTAAATCGATTCCTAAGTAATGTAAATGCCTTTTTATATTGACAGCTGTATTGGTTGCTCGTATGTTTGTCTGCCTGGTATGCGACCGCAGTTTATTTAGTTATGTGTTAATTGCTTCCAGCATATTTTCATCGTGTGTACTAGGCTTTTCAGTCTTGTCCGGTGTTTTATATTCGCGAGCTAAATTTCCTGAACCTGTTGTTAAATGAGTAATATGTATTTCTTTTTCTTCGTCACTTGATAGTGACTTTATCACCATCTTATTAGCTTTTCTCCTATAGTAATTACCCTGTATCGGCCTGCAAATTTCGGTGACAGTTTATTGTCACTAGTCTGCACGACGTCATATACAATATTACCTATGCTGATGTTTGATTCTTTTGCCTTATTATTAAATGAGTCTGTCATCTCTTCCTTGGACATCATTAACTGTTTCTTTACCTTTGTGTGTATTTCTTGAAATTCACTTAAGCGAAGTTTAGGATAATCTCATAACTGTATGCGGGATTTTGTTCACCTTCAACTCGTAGGTTGAACTCAAGTAACACGCACTGTTACTATTGCGCTAATCCTGGTCACACAAAATCTGAGTGTCATTAAGAATAAAGATGACAGACAAAGGGCAAAAGGTTTTGAACAGTATTGCAGGCACCATAAATCTTCCGGTCACTGGACCTGAGACTGTAAAACAGTAGACAAATCGGTATCCATCTATAGGTCGGGGGAAGGTCGTACCAGC
Organism: Coenobita brevimanus; assembly: GCF_032717465.1. NCBI lineage: Eukaryota > Metazoa > Arthropoda > Malacostraca > Decapoda > Coenobitidae > Coenobita > Coenobita brevimanus. The sequence goes on from NC_136971.1 coordinate 36,066,664, forward strand.
ACAAAAGACGACGACACATACACCCAAATAAACAGATGGTCAACATATGAAGTATCTTTGGAAATGAAAGCATTTTGGTCTCTGCTGTATGTGAAGACGAAGATATTTCATTTTTGGATTCAGGCTCATAAGTGAATTTCAGTAACTGCCGAACGCCCACAGAACGAGCGTGTGCTGACATGGCCTCCAGCAGCCGTCACCACTGTCACCACCCCAGTCACTGCAAGCGCCGCAGGCCTCGCCCTTCAGACCATACCTCTAGCAACATGGCCCAGACTGATGCCCATGATAGTCTCCCGTCTTCGGAGAGTGACGAGGAGGGGCAAGAAGTAGCAGTATCTGAAGCACAAGACATGAACATGGAAGGTGGTGCCTCTGCTACAGAGCAAGCGGCACCGTGTGACACAAGTGACACAGGTCCTAGTGTCAATAAACGACAATATAGAGAGGAGGACGGCAATATGCCAGCACCTGAACGTGGCATGGACTTCGGTGTCCCGGAGGAACGATGTGATGCAAGAGTGAAGCTGAATTTTCCCTTGGATTGTGAGCTCTCCCTCTGAGAAAAAGCAAAGTGGGCCATTTCAGTGGCAAAACAGTTTCCTGATTTTAAGGTACTGTTCAAAGAAGATAAGACACATCCATACGTGCCTGTGAATAGTGGCCCTACAGTAGATTGCCTGACCAGTGATGGATTTCAGGGAGTTGTCTTGGAAGCTGTGATCAACTGCCCCCATTCCAGGGTTATCATTCATAGTGTTCCTGTTTGTTGGGGATTGGAGGAGCTTGAGATCCCAGAAAATGTCCTGTGGATGAAAAGAAGAATGGTTGGCCAATACTCCAGACCGCAGCTTATTGTTCTGTTAGAGAGGGGAGATCCCCGAGAAAGTATTCATCAAGGCAGTGGGCTACAAGAGAGTTGCACGTTATGTTTCGGAGCCTGACCTCTGCTACTGCTGTAGCAGGTGAGGGCACATGGCATGGAAGTGTAGTAAAGCATACAGGTGCCGCTTCTGTGTTGGGAAGCACGAGGGTACCATTTGCCCGGAAAAATCAAGAGGAGCAAACACTTCAAATCTAAGTGCTGCAACTGTGGAGGGGAACACAATGCCCACTCGTTCCTTTGTTCCCAGAAACCGCAGATGAAACGGGCGCCAGGGCACACTGCCGCTCAACCTTATGTAGCCAATACACCACTGCCATTTCCTACCAATGCTTGGGACACCCGCCTTCAGGCCTCAAATTTCCCACGTCAGGGACAATCATCTGACGCGCATCCATGCACTGCCAGCCACAAGTACATCCTGCTGGAGTCCCTGGCAAGCCAGCCCCAAGATGGCGATTCAGGTCAGCACGAGCCAAGCCTATGGGAAATGGTTAGGGATCTTCAGCTGGCAGTGCAAGACCTATCCTGGAGACTCCAGGAGATGGAAACACGTTTGCAACAGCAAAAACAGCAACTGGAGGACTTCTTTGTTGAGTCTGACACAGAGGACGATGATTGTGATTCTGCTGCCAGGGCTTCCCTCATCGAGGTCATGGCAGTGGTGAGGAACCTGCTGCTGGACACGCAAACCCGATGGGGGCTCGACCTAAGGAAAAAACTAGACCACCTCTCTGCCCCCAGGTTGACAAGTTACAAGGGATTTAATGCCTTGACCCGAGACGTGGCAGAATTTAGGCATTCGATTGTGCAGTTAACAGTAGTGGTACAACAGTTAGCAGTGAGACCACCATCCAATGGGTAACTCCCTCTACACCTTCCTGTACTGGAATGTAAACGGCTTACAGACTCTATTTACTGACCTCCACTTTTATGTTATAGTGAACAAACCCTCTCCAATTGCCTTATAGGAGGTAGGACGTGATGTGTCCCATCTAAGAGGTTATAGTGTTTTCACCCTGGATCAAGATGAAGGCTGCTTCAGGGGCTTAGCAGTGTATCTTAAGTCTAGTCTCCCTGTTACACTCTCTGAAAAAGGTGTAATGAATGGAACTGAATACAAAGTCGTCTGCTTAAATTTTGACAGCATACTCATTTATATTGTGAATATTTATGTGCATGCTAGTTCCTTTCATGTGGATTCCCTTCCCACTTGCATTCTTGAGGAGAGAACTATTCTACTCAGAGACCTTAATGCCAGGCATCCAGATCTGGGTAGCATCAAAACCTCCAATGTCAATGGCGTGCATTGGAAAAATTTCCTTGATATTGTTGATACTGCTTTTCTTACAGATGAAAATTTTCCGACCCATATTCAGGGAGGCAGGCTCGACTATGTAGTCTTGTTCAACTTTGAAACAAGTCCTGCTGGAACACATGAACTCAGGTATCTGCTCAGTGATCATTTCGCTCTAGAAACTTCTCTTACATTATGTACCACTATTTACAACCCAAGGAAAAGGTTAGTCATTCCAAGTGTAAAGTTTCCTAAACTCTGCTGCCATGTCTAGAAATGGTATCTGACCAATTGGGGGTCCTTTTGGGATATTAACACTTTCTATGAATGTCTTGTTGCTGTTATAGAAAATTTTGCTAAGCACCACAGTTCAGATAAAGTACCCTGAACAGTGGCCAGTAAACCTACATATGCTACTGATCCAGCAATAATAGGATGGCAGAGGACACTGGCTAACTTCCAGAGGCCCAGGCAAAACAGTCCTAATGTCAATGAGGTATGTGGCAGTATGGTGGCAATTACACAGTGCTAACTGAACTACGTCAGAAGGTCAGAAAACGACACTGAGATATCTTCCTCACGACCACTGGGAAGTCCAAGTCTCTCCAGTGTGTTTGGTACCATGTATACAGGATAATAGGGAAAACTAGCAGCATAACCTCCGTCCCAAACCCTAGTGGCAAAGCCCAAGCCTTGACTGACCAGTGGGCCAGTGCCTCTGCACAGTCAAGCCTTCCTGCCAGTCTTGGAGAGAGCCTTGGCCACTACAGGCCCTTTAGGAACTCCCTGGTTGATGCCAGTATTAATGTGAGGGATGACACATGTCTTCCCATAACGTACGACGAATTACTTTGTGCTGTAAAAAAAGGTAAATTGACCGCTCCAGGCCAGGAAGGTATAACCTATGGCATTCACAAATTAATACACAGTAGATGGTAAAGAAATGCCAGTTATTGGTATGCCTGAGTTAAACATGAAATTTACAGAGATCATAAAATCATTCACTACCACCTTTTACATAGTAGAAATATTATCAATTAGAGGAAATATGCTGCTTGGACTAAATACAATGAGGACACAAAACAAAATATTGATGCCCCATTTCAATGGAATTAACTACGACAACGAATTCATTGAGGGGAAAAAGAAGTGAGTGGTAATCATAGGGGCATTTGTCTTCTTAGTGTAATAGGAAAAGTGTATGGTAGGATACTTATTGACAGAGTTAGGGAAATAACAGAGGAATTAGTTGGAGAAGAACAGGGAGGCTTTAGGAAGGGAAGAGGTTGTGTAGATCAGATATTCATTCTTAGATCTTTAGTGGAAAAGATTCTAGAGAAGGGAAAGAAGTTGTATGCGGCTTTCATGGATTTGGAGAAAGCATATGACAGGGTGGATAGACAAGGATTCTGGAAAGTATTAAGAATATATGGAGTAGATGGGAAGTTGAATGCTGTGAAGAGTATGTATGAGGGTGCTAAGGCTGCAGTACCTGTGGATGGTGAACTGAGTGAATTTTTCTCTTTGAAGGTTGGGTTGAAACAGTGATGTGTCATGTCTCCCTTGTTGTTCAATCTGTATATGGATGGGGTAATAAAAGAGAAACAAGGTAGGTCAATGGATATTGGAGTGGCCTAGTGAAAGAGGGTAGTGTTTGGAAACTCTATGTACTGTTGTCTGCAGATGATACTGTGATGTTAAGTGAAGACGAAGGGGAGCTGCAAGGCTTGGTGAATGAGTTTGGGAGAGTGTAAGAAACGGAATCTAAAGGTGAATGTAGGGAAGAGTAAAGTGATGGTCTTTGAGAAAGGTGAAGTCAGTGAATGTACAGTAAGGTTGGGTGGTGAGGAAATTGAAAATGTGAGCACGTTTAAGTACTGGGGGAGTGTGATGAGTAAGGATGGGAGTTTGGAGAGTTAAGTGCTTGAAAGGGTACAACAAAGAAGGAAGGTTGCTGGTTCCTTGAAAGCAGTGATAAGAACCAGGGAAGTGAGCATGGAAGTGAAAAAGTTACAACATGACAGTGATGTGATACCATCTCTAACGTATGGAAATGACGCTTGGACGTTGTTGGAAGGACACAAGTCAAGAGTGAGAGCAGTGGAAATGAGTTATTTAAGAGGAGCCTGTGGAGTCACATGGAGAGACGGCTGACAAATGAGGATATAAAGAAGTGCTGTGGTGTGGATGTGGATGTGATAGGAAGCGTTAGGAGGAACACACTGAGGTGGTTTGGCCATGTGGAGAGGATAGAGGGTGAGCGACTGACGAGGAGAATGTATGTGAGTGAGGTGGAGGGGGGGACAGGGAGAGGGAGGCCGAGGATGAGATGGGGGATGGAGTTGAAAGGTATATGAGAGTGGGGGATGTGAGTTGGGAGGAGGGCAGTGAAATGGCTGGGGACAGGGCGACGTGGAGGCGATTTGTTTGTAACCACTCCGTACGGGATTAAGGCGTCTGGCAGTAGAAAGATAGATAGAATTTCATCTCCTGATACTACAACCAACAATTATAGACAAACTAGTCACAAGAGCGATTACACACACTATACAAAGAAGGTAGAGTCTGCCATATAATCTCTCAAAGAAAACGGGCGCTTAGACCAGGCATTACAAGCCAACACCCACCTCTCACGCACAGTCCAGTTGTGACTCGCTCACTCACTAGGCAAACATTAATTATGATAACAATTTACCATCAAAATCATTCATGCAAATTACTATTAAGAGTAAATTGAGAAACTGTAATGTCATTGTAATAGAAGAGACTATTAGAATAAATGGCCTTTTGATAGAAAGTGCCCTATGTTTGGTAAATGACAAGGGTGAGGCTAATGTCATTTTCGCTAACACCATGAATGGAGATGTGAAGATAAGAAAGGAACCTGTATTTGTAGGTTAGGGATGTGCCCAGCTCCTATACGCGAAGTGATAGTAGCAGGAGTATCGAGCAGAGTAAACTCATCAGACAGAGAGTGCATAAACGAGCATTTGGTTTGCCCAGATACTTCTAATGTGGAAAATGATTTATTACATTTACTAAAGAAACATCCACAGACTGCCGCATTACCTGGTGAAAACGTAGTGTACAAATCTAATCCAAAACCATACTAACGTAAAACAGGATACACAACCAATCTATGTGCCAGCATAGCCTACAGAGTTGCACACTCACAACGCACGCTAACAAACGCAGTATGTGGATATACATTATGTGCACTGACATTCTTGGTGAGAAGCTCTGTATGTCTCCAGCAGACACTACATCCCGTACGTTGTGTTATGAGATATATACCATTTCCTATATAATGTCTACATATTGGTCGGTCACCAGATAGAAAAGATAAAGAACAACAAACAGATGCAATATTTACAATGAAGTAAATAATGAAGACACTTGGTCAAAATTTTCAGATGTAGATAATGAACTTTAAAAAAATTTTCCTCCAACATACTATAACTTAGACCAAAGATTATTAAGGTCAGGAAAAACATAAAAATTTCCTGTAAATGACGATTGCAAGGAAAAAACTGTAAAAATGGCTAACTCAGATGCAGCAAACACCAGCACAGTACCTTCTCCACAAAATTCCAGTAATACCCCACTTCCAGTGTATATTTTTCATGAAGATAATGATCTCACAAAATTCTCTGGTACTGAAAAAGACAAGATTGACATAAGCACACTTATTGAACAGTGTCAGCAATATTTCATTACGAGACACATTACAGATGAGAAAGGAAAAATAGCTTTTTTTTTCAGCTAGAATAAACCAAGAATGATGCCCAGATGGTAATTTGCTCAAGTCAGACAAGCTGTTGAGAGCTTCAACATTTGAGTAATTTCAGATAGAATTTCTCAGAAAAATTCTCTGGAGGCAGGAAATTTCTTGGTGGTATAACCCCAGAATTACACAAATTGTAGACCTACTATGGCATATGCACTCAGGCTCACATCTAGGGGGAAGTAACAGTAGATATTCCCACTATTAAGAAAACCTTGTTAGCTAGCCTAGAAAACTCAAATTGGGTCACAGCTGTTGGTAATACGTCACCAGTGCATGTCATCGATATCATTGGCTACATATCAACCTTATGCAAATTTCCTGACAGGGTGTTAAAATCGCCAAAACCATCCCATATAATCCAGGACTCTGTTAGTACTTGATTTCATTTATGAGGTGGAATTAAACTGCAGCAAAGCTGGCATGATTGACACATCACAGGCCAACAGGACAGGGATCATAGTGTCAGAAATTGTAGCAGAGCTAAGTCAAGTCCTGGGAAGGACCAGAGACAATCTCGTCCAGATCACAAACACACAGTCAAGTTAGCTCAAGGACTCATTCCCGCACACCAGGCAACAGAGTGGAATAAAAGTCTGGCCAAAGTCCCAGTAGACATTGGTCGGCACAAAGACAAAGAAATTATCGTATACTGATTTTATCGTAAATCGGTAGATTGAAATCCATTATAAAAGGGGGGTTATGTCAACTCAACTTCTGAAGACTGAACCATAAATGACAACCCACCATCATTCCTTCTTGTGTTGGTCCAAGTCGTTCCCCCGAGGCTGGGTGGCAGCCTGTGATTACAGGCACTAGTGGTCAGCCTGAGTCAGACAGGAACAGGTTAGATGGAGGGGAATCCGTCCCATACCTGCACCAGTCTTAGCACTGGGACCCATATCTGCACCAACCAGGACCCATATCTGCACCAACCATATCACTGAGGCCTACATTGGCACTGACCATACCATTGGGCACACAAATTCACAATAATCCCTTAATTCACACAAACATTTTTCACGCGATTACGTTTATTCACGATATATTCATACAATAACTAAAACAAAATTATAGTATTCAATAAAATTATGTTAATATATGAGAGAAATAAATGAAATATAATAATGCCTGCCCACTGCCAGTGCACATACATGTGTGTGTGTGTGTGGGTGGGTGGGTGGGTAGGAGGTCGGTCTACTACACACCATATAGTCAGCTTGAATCCGACGGTCGAACTGCGCGTGAGTGGCGAATTGTTATTTGTGGCTTATTTTTCTGCTTTCCAGTCATTGCTTGCCTTGTTTGTCAACAAGGGGCCTATGCAAGGTGCTAGTGATGCATGTGGTAACACACCAAAGTGGGCTGGTAAAGTGCTGGACAAACTTAGGGAAGGAATGTCGGCGACAATTCGCCGTCAGGACGATTCCCCGTCATTTATTTACATACCAATTTATTTAGCAAGTACAGTACACTAGTTTTGTACTTATATGAGTTATAAAATCCCCCTGAACATTAGTTATTAAAGTATTAATTAGTCAATAATAAATATATTTATAGAATGACGGGGAATCGTCCAGGGTTTGAATTGTCCTGACGGGGAATTGTCCATGTTTTGACGGTGAATTGACTGTACGGGGAATTGTCTCGGAACCGTATGTTTGGGGTGAATGGGTCAACTGTTCGTACAATACAGAAGGCAGAACGTAGCATACGGGAGGCAGTGATGGCTAGTGTACCAGACTGTATTCAAGTGTCTCCACCTACGCTTGTGCTTGTCAGTTTTCAGTAAGTGTTAGGGATTACTTTACTGTAGTACAATGTTTGGCTGAGAGGTGATGATAACAGGCTGGCACACATGAACAAGTTGAAAAGACAGGGCTTTGAAGGAGACTTGAACCATAACAATGCACTGCACGCCGGGGCCGCCATCTTGCCTGAGACAAGTGATGGTCACTTTGCGTGTCCCTGGCGCTTCCCGATGGCAAAATCGTTATAGCGGGAAATTTATCGTAAATCGGATTTTGGGGTGGAACTTTTCTATTATCGTTGTAGGAAAATATCGTAAACCGAAACATCGTAAAACGAGTAATGACTGTAGAATGGCTCACGAGTTGTCGTTGCATATTATACTGTCTGTCATTGGCTGGAGTAAATAGGTAGGTCTCTCTCTCTCTCTCTCTCTCTCTCTCTCTCTCTTTCTCTCCCCCTTGGTTTAATAGCGAGTTGCATTAGAGAACTCATAGGTTATGGAGTTTATTGTACAGTTACATCATATAGTGAGTTACAGCGTAACATAGCATGATGGCAAAGCCTCCTAGCTGACCCTCGTGTCATCGGACCTTCTCTCTAACTTCTTCTGATCTGAAAGGAATCTCTCGAACATTATATACAACTTGGAGAGGATGTGTGTGTGTGTGTGTGTGTGTGTGTGTGTGTGTGTGTGTGTGTGAAGATGTGTGTAGGTGTGTGTGTGTGTGTGTTTGTGTGTGATGTAGTGTCTAGCAGATTTCCATTCACCTGGACTAATCGACTAGGTCTGGTTACTCCACGTGTTTGAATACGTCTTGAAATTCTTGGTTGTCTGGACTAAAAAGAGATCGTTTGAGATACATCAGATGTTAAGAATGCTTGATGGTCTGGAACAAAAAGATTGTGGATATACATTATGTGGATTAGCATTCCTAGTGAGAAGCTGTGCATATCTTCAGCAGACACTACAGTATATCCTGTACATTGTGTTATGAATGTGTGTAGATATGTATGGGTATGTATGTATGTATGTAAACTGGGTTCATGGTGTATTGATTAAGCTGTTGGGCAACACTTGTGGGAGAAGGATGCTCCTCCACCCTATAGTATTTCTTCATTCTGTTAAAAAATATATCTTTACACTTCAAGTCCCTTTTTAATGAGCACATTGTTAAACATCTTGAATACAACAACTAAATTAGTGATAGACAATGTGGTTTTCGCCACGAAAGATCCACCATTGACATACTCAGTTTCCTAACTCATACCATCCATCAATCAATTGATCTACATGGAGAAACTCATGCAGTAGCTCTTGATATTTCTAAAGCTTTCGACAGAGTGTGGCACCGTTCCATACTGTCCAAACTCCCTTGCTATGGACTAACGTCATTTGTTCCTTTGATTTCTTCATATCTTAGTGACAGGATAATAAGAGTAAAAGTAGATGATCTATATTCCAATTTCCACTCAATTAACGCCGGCGTGCCACAGGGGTCAGTTCTGGAGCCAACCCTGTTCCTGGTTCATATTAATGATCTCTTATCTGTCACCCACAATCCCATCCATTCATACGCAGATGACTCAACACTACATAGGTCATTCACATTCAGACACCCATTTACAAAGTTTAATATCTCTACCTCTCTACTCAGTACAGCCATCTCCATAAATCAATACCTATCTACGATCAGTGAATGGGGACAAAACAACCTAGTCTCTTTTAATGCTAGTAAAACTAAATATATACAGTTTACTAATAGACAGATATTACCAGATTCGTACATTACCTTCAGTGCTAGTAATATTCCCATCTCCAAAAGTATTGAAATTCTTGGCATCTCACTTAACAATGCCCTCAGCTGGACCTCTCATATTAGATCACTTGCTAAAATCGCCTCAAAGAAACTTAGATTATTGTACAGAGTCCGTAACTTCTTCGCTGATGAGCAGTTGGCTATAATTTATAAGAGTCATGTGCTCTCTCAGCTTGAATATTGCTTACTCTTGTGGAATGGATGTGGAGAGGTTGCATTAAAACAAATAAATAAAATTCTGAACAAAGCTGTTAGAATTATTAACAACCCAGCCATTACAAATAAACTACCTCCCCTGCAAGTAAGAAGGAATGTTGCCTCCCTTCCATTATTTTTTAGATATTTTTTTGGCAAATGCTCAGACGAAGTTGCGTCCATGGTGCCACCTCTCCACGCCTTCCCTCGTGCTACTCGGGCATCTGGTAGTGCTCATGACTGGAATGTCATTCAGCCATATTGCAGAACTTATGCCTATCAGAATTCTTTCATTCCCCGAATTGCATCTCTCTGGAACTCGCTTTCCCAGAGTTGTTTCCCTCCAAATTTCAACCCACAGCTGTTCAAGTTTAACTGTTACAGATATTGTATGAACAGAGGACACCAGTAATCTGGTGTATGGATTATTATTTTTTTTTTTATTCATTTGTTTTTCCTTCCTCCGTTCTGTTATTTAAAAAAAAAACAATCTGCTGCCACTTGAGCATCATGCACAGCCCTTCTCGCCCTATTCCTTTTTTCCTTATACCTCTCATATGACACCTCATCCTTCCTCTGCAGCCACACTTCATATGCACATCTCTTCTCAGCCGCAGCCTTTCTACTTCCTCGCACCACTATTCACTTCCCTATCTTATAACATCACCCACTCGTCTCACACCACACACCTCTTCCGCCTGCCACACCACAGCACTCTTAAACAACCGCCATTCTCCTGATCTTTCACTGCGTTCCACTCATCTATCAATTTCTCCTGATAATCTATCATTGTGTTTCTTTTATCCAACTCATTCACATTCAAAATCTCCCTACCACACCTAACTCTCGTAGCTCTCACCCATCTCTTACTGTACCTACTCACAACTTTCCCTCCACCAGGTAGTGGTCAGACAATAATTACACTTCCACAAAAAGATCATAAACTAGAAAACAAAAATTTTCTTCTAAAATCATTGTTAAGAAGTAAGAATGGCAAAAGTGCACAGATAAGATATGAAAGAAGCTCAGAAACAAGAGAGGATTCAGGATGGGAGGAGACAGACTGACACCATACACCTTCCTGAGACAGACTGACTCCAACAGCAGTCAACCTATCCCCGATAGACTCCACGTCCCTGAAACCAGTGCAGTGTATTTTATGTGTTTATGCATATTTCAAAAACCTGTAACTTTACTGCAGTAAAATTTGGTGAACAGAAGGGCAGTGAATCACTGAAGAGTCGGCTTGATTTTAAGGTGAGACAGAAGACGCTACAAAGTCTCCTATTCCACCTAAGATGTGGTTCTGGGTGGCATTTAAGAGGCTTTGATTCATCTCTTCCTTAGTGATATGTTTGGGTTACTGTATCGCATTATTGTTTCGTATTCACGCGATGGCACCGATATAACTGGACGGCTCCTCTGCCTGGTTGTAAGAGAGTCCCTCATCTCCCTCCTTATCCCCCGAAGGTCGATGGTGGACTGCAGGAGAAGGGGACCTTGAGCGTGCAGTCCACCGGGTTCAGATCCAGATGACTCTAGGGGTGTAACAACTACTACTAATACCACTACTACTACTAATACTGCTACTAGTACTACTACTACTAATACTGCTACTAGTACTAGTACAACAAGAAAATTATCGATGATCCGAGAAAATCCATCCCCCCAAAAAAAAATAAAAAGTAATGAAGAGGAAAAAGTGACGAAGGTATGGAGTTCATAAGTATACTGTCGAATGAAAAAAAAAAAAAAAATGAACAAATAAAGACTACAAGGCGATGAGAAAAATCCAAATAATATTGTTCAGTTGTCTTCAGTTATTAAAAAGGAAGTTTAAAATAATATTGTTTAAGATATTTTTATTCCTTGGTAACATAGTACCATCCAACATCCTGCAGTATATTTAGATGTCCAGGAAACACTTCTTAAACTCCCCATTAAGGCATGAAGTAAAAGATCGTGGTATGTGGGAAATATTTTGTTCATGAATAAGTCACTTGGTAGTTACTTCGAGGCAGAGAGTACTAATAACTGGTGAATCTTATAAGTGACCTGAAATACGTAGCAGTGTATCCCAGGAGCCAGTTTTCTGACGTGTGTACTAACCTACCTATATCCATTTACCTGTCTATCTATCTATCTTCTATATTTTCTAAAAATAGTCTCCATGCTTTTCCTTTCCAGCTATCATGTTGCATTTTTTCTTTCTTCCTGCCGGTTATTATGTCCAAGGAAGTGATGGATGAGAGAGCCTTCCTCGCACTTCGTCTCTCTATTTCACTTCACTGTTCCCTCCTTACTCCTCCATCATCTCATATCTTCATCACTCCCTGTCCATCACTCCATCTCTTTAATTCACTTCACCACTTCTTTACCCTTGCACCAGCTCACATTCTTTTCATTATTTCCTCTCCATCACTCCTTCTCTGTTTCACTTCACTACTCCCTCCTCTCACTTTCACTTTATCATCACACCCTCTCAGTGATGATGACCCTGTAGGGCTTGGGTGCGTTGATCAGAAGAACTTCAGGATCCTTGCCCATGGTGAGTTGAAGTCCTGGTGGTGGTGCGAACGAGAAGTTCTGCAGGAGCACCGTCAGGAACACAAACACTTCCACCCTGGCCAGACTCTCACCAGGACACGACCGTCGACCTGATGGTGTGGGAATGGATTTTTTTTTTCTTTTATGCTGCGACATTGAGTCAAAGGCTAACAGAAATTAAAAGGAAGTAATCCCTGTAAGTTGTATACAAGAAGGGAATTCCAAAATCTATTAATTACAGGGTGTCAGGAGGTAGGGGATTTTGAATTATCTTTTTTTTCTTTTAATTAAAGATATGGGAGGAAAAGCTGAAAGACAGAAGAAAATGTATCTCTTCCAAAAAGATTAAAATAGAAGTGAAGGGGCAAATATAACTTACACTAACCCCTTCACTAGAAAAAAAAAAGCCATATAACGAGAACTATTGTACCTACCATGCCATATCGAGGAAATATTGTACCTACCATCACATAACGAAGAATATAGTACCTACCATCGTATAATGGGGAAATGATATAGCTGCCATGACATAACAAGGAAATATTGCACCTACCATGACATAACTGGGAAATATTGTACCTACCATCACAAAACGAGGACATATTGTACCTACCATTACTTTAAGAGGATGTATTGTACCCAAAGCTGGGAATAGCGCTACTATCTTCATAGCGATGGTGGTAACGCCATTACTTTTTTTAGCCAGTAGCGGAACTGAGAGCGCAGCTACTTTTTGGCTGTACTCACGCGTTACCGCGCTCCTCGCTACTCACGCGACGAATACAGGTCCGGTGTCGGTGAGTACATACAGATATGCCGACGGTTTGGTTATATTTATTAATGACGAAAAATAATACCTTCATCAATTCTGTCAATTCATGATGTTTGTTCTACATCACATCAGTACTTTATTAATTATTATTTATTAGTAATGTGTAATAATTAGACAGGAATTTGCTAGTTAATTATTATTTAAATTAAATAAAGATAAATAAGGATGTCAGTTAGATGTAGGCAATGCAAACACACACACACACACACACACACACACACACACACACACACACACATCTATCCCCGTCTCTAACTCCCCCCACTATTTCCCCCACTCTCTCTTTCAGACTAATTCCTACTCAATACTTTATTATTTCGTAACAGTATGTTGTTTTCAGTTTTAAGTAATGGAAAAAAAAAAACATTACTATTGTATAAATAGCTTTTAAAAGTAAGCTCCAGTTCATTTTTACTTTCGTTTTCGTACATATCTTAAATAGGTATCATTGAAAATATAATAAATCTATATAATATGTATCAATGGTATGCCACATTTTTTTGCCTTTTATCTACGTATGTTTCTTTCAGTAGGTATATTAGGTAACATTGTAAAAGAACATTTGTTACATTATACAGTAAATAGCTTTTTCCTGTACCATCGGCTCTAAGCTTCATTAAAGTGACACCGACACTTTCTTTTTTTTTTTTTCAATATAAGTATATACTGACATTAATGGTACACAACATAACCACTCAGACTGACTAATATTATCGAAGACAGTATATATTGTATTGCTATATCACAGTTTTTTGTTAACCTTTCCTTCGTGTACCACTTTCTTATCCAAAGTAGCGGGAGCGCCGCTACATTTCGTATCAAGTAGTGAAACCAGTAACGCCACTACTTTTTCGAGGTAGTAACGGGAATGGGAGCGCTGCTACTTTTTATTAGTAGCGTTCCCAGCACTGATTGTACCTACCATCACAAAACGAGGAAATATTGTACCTACCATCATATGACGAGGAAATATTGGACCTATTACCACATAACGAGGAATTATTGCACAATCCATCATAGAACGGGGAATAGATTATACCCACCATCGCAATATGAGGAAATATTGTACTTACCATCGCATAACGAGGACATACTGGACCTACTTTCAAATAACGAACATATACTGCACGCCTACCAACGTACAGCATAACATGGGCTTCTACTGTACGTACCGACAGAAAAAGGGACGAATCCTTCTTTCTTGGCGTTGAAGGATCCGTCTGGGTTGATGAAGTGGTCGGGGTGGAAGTGGTGTGGATGCGCCCAGTACTTAGGGTCCTTGTGGCAGCACTCTAGGTGGGGAACTACCACTGTGCCCTGGGAAGATGGGTAGATTAGGTAGATAGGTAGGTAGGTAGATAGGTACATAGGTATAAAGAGAGAGAGAGGGGAAGACCAAACACTAACCTTGGGGATGGTGTAGCCCTCGATCTGGGTGTCCTGCGAGGCGGTGTGTGCGACGGCCATTGGAATAAGGGAAACGCAACGGTGAACCTCGTGGATGAAGGCCTCCAGGTAGGGAAGCCTGGGGGAGGGACAGGAGTTAGAAGGAAACAGTGAGAAGGAGAATGTGTTTGTGTGTGTGTGTGTGTGTGTGTGTGTGTGTGTGTGTGTGTAAGATTTACTTCATCGTCATTACTGTCATCATCTCCACCATCATCACTTTTATCATCAACATCATTATCATCATTATCATCAACATCATCATCATCGAAATAAGGAACAAGAAGGCTCCCTAAGATCGCATACCTCCTCTAACGCCAATAAAATTTATGGTCTACTACAGACAGACAGCAAACATATTCACATACTGAGAGGCAGAAAGAAAAGCAGAGAGTTAAGAAGGTTAACTGAGAGAGTGACAAACAAAACAGTAAAAGAATTAGTGTTAAGGAAATAAACATAGAGACAGACAAAACAGCAAGGCATAAACACAGAGTTAAGAATATAAACAGACGCAGAGAGACAGAAAAGCAAAAACGTAAGCACATAGAGAGAGAGAGAGAGAGAGAGAGAGAGAGCAAAACCTTCATCCCCACTTGCTCCTCTCGTGGTAGTAGAGGAAGCCGCCCTTAGAAACCACGGCGTCGATGTCCCGCTGTAACCTGGCCTGCACCTGCGGGTACTTGGCTAGGTACTTGATCGACCAGCGCAGGAATGACGTCGTGGTCTCAACGCCGGCCAAAAACAAGTCAGTCATCAACGCAGTTAAGTCCTCCTCTGAACGAAGAAATATATATTTTTCAACTTTTACGTAAAAGTAAATCAAAGATCATCACTTCCAAATAATTCTCTAAAATATAAACACTCTTTTTCTTTTCTTTTTTTCTGCCTCAAAAAGACCAGTGCAAGTCTCTGGTCATCACCTTCAAATCCTTCTCTGAAAAAAAATAATCATAATCTTTTCGAATTTGTTATGATAAATATGCCACTCATCATTATCCAGTTAATCTCTGCCTTGCAATCATTTTTTTTAATTGCCTCAAATCATCTTTAAAAGTAAACATTCCCTCTTACAGATTCGAAAAGGACCAGTGCAAGTCACTGGTCATCAAATCTTTTTCAAAAATATAAGAATAGTCTTTTTTTTACTGCTCGAAAAGAACCCGTCTTTATAATATGAACTGCCTTTTCTTTTTTTCTTTTCTTTTTCTTAGATTTTTAGTTATCTAGAAAGACTCAGTAAGAATCACTGATCATCACCTTCGAAACCGCCTGTGAGTAAGCATAACCAGGTTCTTTATTATTATTATTATTATTATTAGTATCCCCCCAGTCCGATTACGTCCTTTTAGATTTTCTTCTTGCTACTTCAGTCGATTTTCTTCAGCTTCGGAGAGAGATTTTTTCTCCCTCTATGTCTTTTTTCGGACTGTAGGAGTATGATTCATGCAGGCATTCCAGTCAGTTAAGGAAGCTCCTTAACACCTCTTCCTAAGAGGAATATTATACTTCTTACACCTTGCTTTCCTCTTCTGTGGTATATAAACTATTTTAATATCACACTACTCCCCATATATAACGTGCAAGTTTATATTAACCAGTCGTATCCAAAAATAAATCGCAAAGGAAGAGGTGTTACGGAATCACCTTAACTGGCGAGAAAATTATCAGCATCATATTTTAGATTTCATATATTTTTACAATTCAATGTTCAGTCTATAGAGAAGACGATGTTAGGCCAAAAAAATAGTGAAATGACTAGACTGTGGTGACTCTCCCGTCATTATAAATACTACCCGTCTATAGTTCATTCACTTGCACTTGGCAGAAATTTTCGTCTTTTTCAGGTTATTTTCTGTAGCTAAGTGTCAGAAAAAGTGCTAAAGCTCTAAATCCTTTCTGCAGCATTTCTTCGTGACTAGTACGTGTATCATTCATTACATTCGTTTAATCTATTGTTGCAGCTTAGCATTCATGAACGAGAGATTCCAATTTTATGCTTGCTTAAAGTGAAAAGAGTATATATATATATATATATATATATATATATATATATATATATATATATATATATATATATATATATATATATATATATATATATATATATTTACATAGCCTATGATTTCATCATCCTTTGTATAATTCTAACGTACAGTATGCTGCATGTTTGATCACGGTTCGCCTCGTGGCTTCCATAGTGACCAGGCTTGCATGTTCTACCTCACTCCCCCCTTCTCCCCCTTATAGTAATGTCATTCTTTCTGTTGTTCAGAGCAGGATTGTCAACTCTTTGTCCTCTATGGCTTCATTTGCGCGTCCTTCTTACAAGTTGTATCAAACTCTGCTGGCCCCTATATAATGGGCTCAGTCTCTGCATTAATTGCCACTTAGATCTACTCCTCATTTTGTTCACATCTCTGTCCTCCCCTGAATAGTGTATTATTATTTTTGTGAGTGCTCAGGAAGTCTCCAGCCATCTAGCTGCTGTATAATTTGAGAATAAGTGTTGTTACCATTTTTCTTGTACTGTATGGCCTAAGGCGTTAGTTCGTAGGCTTGGTAAGGCTTTTGTGATTCATGTAGAGTTTTTAATGTCAGCCATTATTAATAATATTTTGTATCTGTAAAAGTATATCTTGCTTTAACTGAGCATTATCCGGTTTTCTCATTTATCAGGGCTGACTTAGATAAATTTGTTCTTGCTAAATTCGTGTTAATAGAAGCTATTGCAGTTAACCATATATTTAACCTGTTTTTGCCATTACATTATCTTTATGAGTCCTGAATGTTTAGTTGTTAGTTTGTGCATCAAACTTTAACTTGTAATTTTACCTAACTCTTTGTTTTGCCTGGAACTTTGCGTGACAGTAGTGATTTTAGTATTCTCACTTGAAGTGTCCATTATCTCTCTCTGTTCCGTAACATAAATTTGGCGACCTCTTATCAGGATATTCAGGATATTATCATAAGGATATTGCTTGATATTTTGTGACTGTGATTTATTCATGATGTCTACTATTACTATTCTTGATGAAGCCAAAGATTTCTTGTCAAATGTGCAAACAGTGTGTGATGTAGAAAACAGAACAAAGAATGAACTTAAGCTTGTTGCTCAACAATTGGGAATTGCTGTTCGCTCTCACTAGTCTAAAGATCAAATTGTTTACATGATTAATAAAAGCTAGTCAGGTCAGGTGCGGGTAACGGAATGGGTCTGTTATGATGTGGCAGGGGTAAACCAGTTCTGCTGTCTGGCCCTGCTGCAGATGTCACTGATTGCATTGCGCAGTTGACCCTTGTGCGGTGTTGTGCGGTGAGGATCTGTCTGTTCTCTCCTTTGGGGCTAAGATGTGAATGAATGTGTTTGAATGGATGAGTAAATGGGGAGTGTGTAATCCTGTCTCGGCTACCTCCCTTTCCTTGGGGGAAGCAGCCTAGGTATATAGATAGATAGATCTATCTATCTATATACCTAGGCTGGATAGATAGATTGCTTAATGTAACTCCTCCAGATGAGCAAACGCAGATTCAAATAGCTAAGTTACAGGTAGCCCTGCAGGAGGCTCGTGCTAAGGAGGCTAAGTCTCAGGCTCGTATTCAGGAGGCACAGGCACAAATTGAAATTGCTAGGATTCAGGCAGACCATGAGTGTCGCATGAAACAAAGTGGAACTGGATCATCTAGCTCTGGTGATTCTGATGTAGCTAAAAATGTCAAACTTGTCCCTCCTTTTAATGAATCTGATTTAACAAAGTATTTTCATTTGTTTGAGAGGGTAGCTACAAGTTTTAATTGGCCTATAAAGTATTGGCCAGTACTCCTACAGAGTGTTCTCAATGGTAAAGCTTAAGTAACTTATGCATCTTTGCCTCAGGATCAATCTGATAATTATAAAGTAGTTATGAGCTTGATTCTTAAGGCCTATGAGCTTGTTCGTGAAGCCTATAGAGTGAAGTTTATGACAACTTATAAGCAAGATAAGCAATCCCATGTTGAAGAAGATCTGTTAGAGCAGTGGTTAAATTCTAAGAATGTAAATTCTGATTTTGATAAATTTAAGCAGATGATTTTGCTGGAGGACTTCAAAAGGTGTATTAATAAAGTTGTAAGCCTATATCTTGATGAGAAAAGAATAGATAATTTGTCTGATGCTGAAATTTTAGCTGATGAATATGTTCTCAATCACAAGAGATATTCTAAAGAAAAAAGGAAAGCTGAGAGTAGGTACGTTGCCTCTACTCAGAGTACAGGTAACAGGAAAGAGAATAAAGATGATGTTTCTCAGGAAGTAAATACCAGCTTCACCTCTAGATTTCAGAAAAGTAAATGTACTTATTGTAGTAAGCTTCGTCATACTACAGAGAAATGTTTCAGGAGACAGCGTGATGTGAACAAAAAAGAGTCTTTAAATATTCAGTCAATTGGTCTAGTGTCCACCCTTGAGAGTTCCCAGAATTCTTTAACCAAGTTAACTGAACCTGCTTTGAGGGGTAAATTAAATTCTCATGATGAAGCTCCTCTTTTGAGCAGTAACGTGGGTGACACTCTCAAGAGTTCATGATGGTTTTGTCAGTCCTCTGGACAATAATGACAGGAAATCAGTTAAAATATATCGTGATACAGGTGCTTGCCAATCCCTTATGCTGACCAGTGTTCTAGGCTCTAATGTTAATTCCTCTGATGAAACTGTAATCTTACAAGGTGTAGGGAATAATTACTTCTCTGTCCCTCTGTGCAGAGTGAATTTAGAGTCTGGTTTTGTTAATGGTTCCGTTATGGTTGGGTTGGTTGAGACACTCCCAATGTCAGGTGTAACTTTCTTACTTGGAAATGATATTGGTGGAAGTCAAGTGTGTCCAGCTCCTCAGTTGTCTAGTGAACCAGTGACTGCAACCCAGGACTGTGATATCTCTGATGTGTTCTCTGCAGGTGCTGTCACTAGGGCTAAGTCTGAAGTTGCTGGTGAATTAGAGGATAATGATGATGATGATGTTATCCTAGCTGACACTTTTCTTGCTAATTTGGACCACTCACCAGATGAGGCAGTACCCCGTAGTGTTGATAATTTGTCTCGTCAGGAGTTGGTTGAGTTGCAGGTTGCTGACCCTGAGTTGAAAGGTCTAGCAAACTCTGCTTGCAGTGAGGAAGAGTCAGCTGGTGCTTCTACTTGTTATTATATAAAGTCAGGAGTACTTATGAGAAAGTGGGGACCCCCAACAGCATCAGCCAACTGTGAATGGGAGGTTGTACATCAAGTTCTCATCCCTCGTGTTTGTAGGCAGGATATCATTAGAGTGGCTCATGATTCCGGTTTGGCAGGAGACTTTGGAGTAAGGAAGACTGTGGCACGCATTTTGAAACACTTCTACTGGCCAGGTATATTCAGAGATGTTTCCTAGTATTGTAAGTCTTGTCACACCTGTCAAGTTGTGGGGAAGTGTAATCAGACCGAAAAGGTTGCACCTCTAGTTCCCATTCCTCCTTTTGAGGCGCCTTTCACCCATGTGTTGGTGGATATTGTGGGCTCCCTTCCTAAGACTTCTTCAGGATTTTCTTATGTGTTGACCCTGATTGATATGGCTACTCGTTATCCTGAAGCCATTCCACTTAGAAATATCTCAGCAAAGAACGTGGTTAAGGAAATGCTAGGGTTCTTCACCAAGTTTGGTCTGCCCAAGGAGGTACAGTCAGACCGGGGAAGTAATTTCATGTCAAATGTTTTCAAGCAGCCTCTGAAAGAGTTGGGCATCACCCATATCACGTCTTCAGCTTACCATCCTCAGACCCAAGAAGCGTTGGAGAGATATCATCAAACACTCAAATCGATGCTCAAGAAATACTGTTTGGAACATCAGAAAGATTGGGAAAAAGGTCTTCCATTCGTTGTATTTGCCACAAGAGAATCTCCAAATGAATCACTGGGCTTCTCACCCTTTGAACTACTGTTTGGCCATGAAGTAAGAGGACCCCTTAAGTTACTCAAGGAATGCTGGCTGTCGGAGGAAGATGACGTCAACCTGCTGGAGAATGTGATGAAGTTCAAAGAACGGCTGTCCACTGCTTTACAGCTGGCGAGAGAGAATTTAGGAGCTGCTCAGGAGAAGATGAAGACTTGGTATGATAAGAAGTCCAGGTTACGCCACTTTCAGCCAGGAGATTAGGTTTTGATTCTGCTACCGGTGCATGGGCAACCTCTTCTAGCCAAGTTTAGTGGTCCTTATTTCGTGGAGAAGAAACTCAGTGATGTCAACTATGTCATTGCCACACCAGATTGTAGAAAGAACAAGCAACTTTGTCGCATCAGCATGCTAAAGTTATATCACAGGCGGGACGGAAATAACCCAGTCTGCACTGTAGCTGTTCCACCTGAGTCTGCAAGTGAAGTTCTCCCATGCAGTATGAGGCTGAGTGATAGTTTGGGGAAGAATCCTGATATCATGAATGATCTCCAGACTAAGCTTTCTCATCTAGCTCCCGAGGAAAGGCAGGTTTCGGCATTACTGCAGGAGTACCCGCAAGTGTTCCGTGCCACTCCAGGAAGAACCACTGTGTTGATGCATGATGTCGATGTTGGAGACGCAAAGCCAATTAAACTGCCTCCTTACCGTGTGAACCCAGTGAAAGTTCCTCTCATCCAGAAGGAGCTTGGCTACCTGTCGGACCACAAGATGAATGAGCCCTGTCAGAGCGAGTGGAGTTCTCCTGTCACTCTAGTCCCTAAGCCAGGTGGGTCACAGCGGCTTTGCATCGACTACAGATGTGTTAATCAGATAACCAAAACAGACACTTACCCTCTCCCTCGCGTGGAAGATTGCATAGATAAGATCGGAAAGGCTAGGTACATAAGTAAGTTTGATTTGTTAAAGGGATACTGGCAAGTACCTATGACTGAACGTGCTAGGGAGATCTCATGTTTTGTAACACTAGGAAAGACTTTTGCATGTTCTGTAATGCCATATGGTATGAAGAATGCACCAGCCACTTTTCAGAAGCTCATGAATGTTGTAGCAGAGGGTTTGGCAGGGTGTGTTGTTTATATTGACGATGTATTAATCTTCAGTGACAACTGGAAAGATCACCTATGCCATGTCAGTAAATTTCTTGAGCGTTTGGTTCAGGCTAATCTTGTAGCTAATTTATCAAAGTGTGAGTTTGGTCAAGCTAAAGTTCAGTACCTTGGGTATGTAATTGGTGATGGACACGTTGCACCAGCAGCAGCTAAGGTTCAGGTTATAAGTGATCTTCCCAGACCTAAAAGTAGGAAAGAGCTACAAAGATTTCTGAGCATGGTAGGTTATTACAGGAGATTTGTTCTTAACTTTTCAATTCTTGTATCACCACTTATAGACCTACTGAAAAAGGGAGTTAAATTTGTCTGGACCGATAACTGTGAATCCTCTTTCAGTAAACTTAAAGCTATCCTATTAAGTCAGCCAGTGCTCGCTGCTCCAAATTTTGCTAAGCCTTTTAAGATGGCTGTTGATGCAAGTGATACAGGAGCTGGGGCTGTTTTGCTGCAAGAGGATGATCAGGGTATTGAACACCCTGTATCTTATTACAGTAAGAAGTTCACTCCACCTCAAAAGAACTACTCCACTATTGAGGAAGAGCTTTTGGCCTTGATTTTGGGTTTACAGCATTTTTCATTTTATTTGTGTTCTGATTTTGACCCCATAGTCATTTATACCGATCATAACCCACTGAAATTCCTTAGTAAGTTTAAAGATTAAAATCAGACATTGACAAGATGGAGTCTACTTCTTCAGGAGTATTCATTAGACATACAACATGTCAAGGGGAAATAAAATGTTATTGCAGATTGCTTATCTAGAATTTAGACAGGTTGTTTTAGAGTAATAAGAAAGTTCCTTTGTAAATTTCTTTTCTTTGTGGGGAGGTGTTACATAGCCTATGATTTCATCATCCTTTGTATAATTCTAATGTACAGTATGCTGCATGTTTGATCACGGTTCGCCTCGTGGCTTCCATAGTGACCAGGCTTGCGTGTTCTACCTCACTCCCCCCTTCTCCCCCTTATAGTAGAGTAAGTCGTTCTTTCTGTTGTTCAGAGCAGGATTGTCAATTCTTTGTCCCCTATGGCTTCATTTGCGCGTCCTTCTTGCAAGTTGTATCAAGCTCTGCCGCCCCCTATATAATGAGCTCAGTCTGCATTAATTGCCACTTAGATCTACTCCTCATTTTGTTCACATCTCTGTCCTCCCCTGTATAGTGTATTATTATTTTTGTGAGTGCTCAGGAAGTCTCCAGCCATCTAGCTGCTGTATAATTTGAGTATAAGGGTTGTTACCATTTTTCTTGTACAGTATGGCCTAAGGCGTTAGTTCGTAGGCCTGGTAAGGTTTTTGTGATTCATGTAGAGTTTTTAATGTCAGCCATTATTAATAATATTTTGTATCTGTAATAATATATCTTGCTTTAACTGAGCATTATCCGGTTTTCTCATTTATCAGGGCTGACTTAGATAAATTTGTTCTTGCTAAATTCGTGTTAATAGAAGCTATTCCAGTTAACCATATATTTAACCTGTTTTTGCCATTACATTATCTTTATGAGTCCTGAATGTTTAGTTGTTAGTTTGTGCATTAAACTTTAACTTGTAATTTTACCTAACTCTTTCGTTTTGAACCTGGAACATTGCGTGACAGTAGTGATTTTAGTATTCTCACTTGAAGTGTCCATTATCTCTCTCTGTTCCGTAACACCAAATATATATATATATATATATATATATATATATATATATATATATACACACACACACACGCTGAAAAAAGGGAATTTCCAATAAAAGCTCACCTGGACTTCTCTCTCCTAACTCAGACTTTTTCCGCTATATCAGACATTAGTATGGATTGCATCAACTTTTTTTCATTAGCTCTGTTGCTTCATTACTTTTTATGCAGCTCATATCCAGCAATCTACATCCTCAATATCCTGACCCACTCCAATGCCCATCATTAAGGTCACGACAACCACCCAATTCCCCTCTAACGCCCATCATCAAGGTAACGACAACCTACCCAATGCCCATGCTACGTCTATCGTCAAGGTCACGACAACCAACTAATTCCCATCCAATGCCCATTATTAAGGTCACGACAACAACCCAATGCCCATCTAACGTCCATCATTAAGGTCACGACAACCTACCTAAACATCCTCGTCCTCCACCATCCCCCTGCCCAAGCTGGACTGAGGTCAGGCAGTCCTAACTGCTTCTGGCTTTATCGGACTTTTCAAGATATATATGAATTTATTTCAGTGGGCTCCTCGACTCCGATAAAAGCGAATTCCGGTATATTAAAGTGCATTATATCGAGGTTTGTGTGTGTGTGTGTGTGTGTGTGTGTGTGTGTGTGTGTGTGTGTGTGTGTGTGTGTGTGTGTGTGTGTGTGTGTGTGTGTGTGTATAAAACAAGCCAGATGGTTTCCTGTACACCAGGAAATCATGTACTACACTGGATTTCGTTCGTTTCGTTTCGTTTTTAAAGGCTCCAACATGCTTGCAAGCGTCGGCCTTGGTCACTTAATAGCGGCTTTCCATGCTACACGATCCATTGCAGCCTCCCTGTTCAGTCCCTTAACCCTGAGGTCACACTTAATGACCTCGTCCCATGTCTTTCTCAGTCTACCCCTCATAACCCCACCCCCAGCATTAACACTTCTCACCTTCCTCACCCAATTATCATCCTCCATCCTCTCCACATGTCCAAACCATCTCAATCTACCTCTCCTCATCACAACACCAATACACTCCAGTCCTATCCTACATCTCAACTCTTCCATCGTAAACCCAGCCCTGCCCGGACCTTGCACGCAGGGACGCACTACACATCCACCTAATCATTGTCATTTCTGTACGGCTGAGCCGGCGAATATCCTCCTCCTTTACTGCCCAAGTCTCACTACCATACAGCATTACAATCCTAACACATGCTGCATACAAAGACCCCTTAGCACTTAGGGAACCATATAACCAGATTATGGCACCTAGTGGTTTACTGGGTAATTAAGGCGCTGCAATCGGATTGAACCTGTTCAGGTTTATATCCAAGGGGTGGTTGGGGTTTCCTTCCCACGTAATTCCACTCAGGGATAAGTGAGGCTGGTCACTCTCACCTTAAATGTCAGGACCAACTTTCCTAGTCCCGGGCTCCTACTCTCCTCATGGAGAATCACAGGGTTAGATAATGAATGAATGAATGAAATATATATTTATCATGATTATACTATTAGACATACAGTACCCTACCTATAGGCGTCAGTGATGCCTGTGTTGGGTAATATATCACCTTGTCACACCCCACCAACAAAGTGTACCCTGATCGTCGCCCGTCTATAAAGAGTTGTCTCTTTTATCGTGGCCTCACCTGACAGAGTATTGTCTTGAGGGGAATCCTTGGACTGTTGTAGCTCAATTATGTAGTAGTCAACGAGGTCCTTGGGGTGAGATGGGTCCAGTGTTGCTTTGTGTTGCTTGATGAAGTCCTGCAACAAGGGATCTCGCTTATATTTTCAGAGTTACATGACACTTTGTTCAGTATATATATATATATATATATATATATATATATATATATATATATATATATATATATATATATATATATATATATATATATATATATATATATATATATATATATATATATATATATATATATATATTCTCAATTAACTCCATCATTGATCTTGGTAGACGTTGGAAAATTATTTGGACAAACATCAGTCAAATCATTCGACTTTCATTACTTGATTAAAAGCTGGTCATGCCCTAATAACTAACCTAACCTAACCAAAGCTATCCTAATGTAGCCTAACATAATCTAATCCCTTCTAGCCTAACCTTGGCTAACTAAACTTCACCTGACCTAGTCTAACCTAGCCTATCCCAACCTAACCAAACGAAGCTTAATTAAATTTTAACCTTGGTTATTACACACCTTCATCGTTTCTTGGACTCTCCTCAGATCGTTCTTTGCAGTATAATACCCAAGCCTCTTCTTGGGAAACTCTGGAGCCAAGGTTAGCAGCCAAGGGAAGATGTTGAATAGGAACACGGGGCCTTGCTGATGGTCGGCGGTCATGCTGATGAGTCTTATGAAGTCGTGGGCTTTCGGGTCGTCCAGTTCATAGCGTGTGCCTGGCAGTCATCAGCAGTCGTAGAACAGAGGGAAGATAATTATAACCTCGAAGGAAGCTGCCTGCTGTCATTGAGAACAATGTACAATCGCGGGCAAATGTTCACAGACTGTCCGCTGCCAGCACTCAGTCTTGCTTTCCATTTTTCTGACCTGTTCCTATCCTTCCTTGTCGTAGTCTTGTGTGTGTGTGTGTGTGTGTGTGTGTGTGTGTGTGTGTGTGTGTGTTAATACTATCACAAAATGTTTTCAAATAACGCCTTCCATCTACACAACAAGCAGAATATATGAGAAAAGGGAGTAAGACAAAGGAATCACTGGAACGAAAAATAGGCCTACAGAGATACTTAGAGCAACTAGAGTTTGAAAGTGCAAAGAAAATATTTTTGATGCGAATCAAAATGCTAGAAGTGAAGGAAAATTATAAGAAAAAGTATGAGCCTAACCTAATATGTGACATGTGTCAAGAAGAGAATGAAAATCAACAGCATTTATTCATGTGTGAAGCATACGAAGATATAACAAGAGAAATTAAAGGATAAGAATCAATAATAGAAATACTAAAACAAAATGAATTGCAAGTGGTAGCAAATACAGTGTGCAGAATACTGAAACGAAGAGAAGTAATTATGAATATAATGAGCAACAAAGAAATGAACAATAGAGACTGAGAAAAAAAAAATCTTGTTTAAAGACAAGAACTCCCGACTGGGAGTAGGCGCCAACAGCAACAACAAGAGCAGCAGATAAATGTAGATGATTTTTTTTTTTTTTTTTTTTTTTTTAGGGGCTAACAGGAGGAAGTGGGGAAAAATAATTACAAGAACAGGGGAAGCTGTCTGCAGTCGCTGAGAAGATAGGAAATTTGGGGGAAAGTTTATTTAATTTTCACCATATTTAACAATAACAGTAAGAAGGAGGACCCAGAAAGTGCAACACCCTCCATCAACAGCTAGGTTAAGGGCCGAATATCTGACTTTACCCAGTGACCTTGATGTTCGATAGATTACCTTTAAAATCATATTACTTCATTCTTGCCTAACCCTTACCGTTTCGACAAAATTGTGATCAACCACATCAACCCACCTGTCATCCTTTCAACCCTCTTGTCACATCAACCCACATATCACCACATCAACCCACCTGTCACCACCTCAACACACCTGCCACCAACGTCCATATAATGTTAAGGACAGCCACACCCAGGGACAGAGGCAGTGGCTGGTCCTTCCCTGTGTGTTTCTTGAAGTCCTGCACAAGCTGCCTCGCCTCCTCCTGCATCGCATCCTCCAGTGCCGTCTTGCCCATCCCGAGGTCCCGCAGCTGACGGAGGGTGAAGCGGCAGTTCCTTTGCCACTGGAGCCCGTTGCTGAATAACAAGCCTTGGGTGGAAATATTTAGAAAAGGTGATTTATTCCCTTCTTCAGGATAATGACTTGAGCTGAAAATAGTCAAAGAGTATTAACGTTCAGTCTTAACTATAGTTTCTAATTCCCTGTCTTTCCTGCAACTCCTTTACAGTATTAATGTACCTACGTAATAATATTAAATTATGGAATCCGAAGTGTAATTTTTTGGTTAATACTCGTAGACGTCTGCTTATATGAGTATCTGTCATCTATTCTTACCCACCATGGACCATTCCCATATATATCTGTTTGTTCCTTTGTCTATTTATCCTTACCTATCGTGGAACCTTGGCTAAACAAAGAGAAAGTGAAGAAGTTGGGCCTGTCTGAGAGTTCTGGCCTTCTCAGGGCAGTTTTCATCGTGACGTAATTACAGAGGAAGATGCTGGTTACGCATCCAATCCGCCACCTGTAAGATAGTAGTCACAAGTCACACAGTAATCTATCCATCTATCTATGTAATTATCTATATGTCTGTCTGCCTATCTATCTCTTGTCAGACGCATTAATCCTGTAAGTGCTGGCAACAAACAGTTCGCCTACATGTCGCGCCATCCTCTACCAAGGGGCTGCCCTCCCTCCAGCTCACACCTCATCTGTTATCCATCTCTCCCCTCTGTCCCTCCCTCCACCTCTTCCTCTGTTCCCCACTTCACCTCACATACACTTTTCTTGTCGTTCTGTCATTCTCCATCCACTCAACATGACCAAACTATATCAAGAAGTATTATTTTTCTCTCAGCAATCGCCCACATCCACAGTTCCAAAGTAATCATCTACAGAATTGGCAAAAGGTCTCAAATAATACAGGGTGGTCCACAAATAACGCTTCATGAAATCATCGCCTGACTGTATCTTATGTGTTGTGAGTGAGGGCTTGTCTGTGGCTGTGGGACAAGAAACGAATGTATAACGCGGGGTAGACGCTGAAAGTGCTGCCTGAGCCGTTCTTGCAACACTCAGTCAATCACCTGGCGGAGTGAACGAGGAGGGTTATATATGGATCACTCTGTTAAAACACCTTAAAAGCAAACTCTCTTTAGTAATAATATTGTGACGAAAAATTGGAATATCTAATCCATTAAACCTATACTATGTTCACTTTAACTAGACGTGAAATTGCCATCTGTCCATCTTGAATGCTGTTTTAACAAAGGATTAACACGAGCACATGGTACCATGCTCATTTCATTGCAACTCTGCCTAAAATTACCATCTCGCCCTCTTGAATTCTGAGCTGTAACAAAAGATTAACACTACATTATGATGCTTGTTGTGAAGAAATCCTTTGTGTGTGTGTGTGTGTGTGTGTGTGTGTGTGTGTGTGTGCACTCACATAATAATGTCGCCATACACCTTCCTGAGTTTCATCACTTGCTCGCTGAGGCAGACTGACGTTGAAGGCAGCCAGCCCACCACCGGCAGCCCCCATATCCCTGTAGGCACACACGGTACTATTATTAGCACCTATCGACAACACAAGAGCCACTGAGACACCTGACCCACCAACAGTACCCCTCACACACCTGCATACAAATGTCTTAAGCCCCCATCACACATTGCATAATCGAACCACAAATGCGCCACTAATTCTATTAGTAGCGGCATCCTGGTCCTGATTATGGGTAGATCGTGAGCGATCGTGACACTCGTGGCGCACTCGGCCGAGGCCACGAAAAATTAACGCAAGCGTTAATTTATCGGAAAGCTCCCCGATTTTTTTACTCAATGTAGCGCTATTCTAAGTCTTACGTGACCCTGTCATGATCTTTGTTGGAGCTACCTGACTCTGTCGTGGCTGCCGTAGGTCCTTTCGTGACTCTGTCGTAACAGAAAACCGTTACGGGCGATTCACAATAACCCTAATACTATGCCGAATGCGTCATGATAAATGGAAGCATGAGTCACAATAGAGACACTATAGACAATAATTTGATTATTATCACGCACTTGTCAGAATGGTCCGAAGATGGAGTCACGATAACCCTAGGAATATGACGATTGAGTCACAACAGAGCTAATTGTGGGTCATGATAGAGTCACGATAGACCTATGCACTTCTCGCGACCTTGGCGATTTGGCAGCCGCTCTGGCACACGTGGCACATGCGGGGGTGTATGTGAGCATAACTCCTGACGCTATTGTCGTACGTTTATGGCACCGTCATGACTCTCATGGCATTCTCGTGGTGATCATGGCCTCCTTGTGATGACAAAATGGCCATTAAAAAGGTGAAAATCTGCCAATCGTGACTCAGTCTTACAGTTATCATGACTCCATCGTGACCATCTTACAACCATCTTACAGCCATCGTGACATTGTTGTCGGCATTTATCATGGTCAAATTTCATGACAGCGTCAATTATTGAATTAGTGGCACTATCGTGTTTGATTATGGAATGTGTGACGGGGACTTTACCTGATAAACATCCCAGTCCTCTTGAGGACAAAAATCGTGACGCCTTCACCATTGACCACGAAACTTCCCAACAGGCGACAACGATACCGTTGGTGTAGTTTGATGTTCTCGTCATAGAATGTGCCAAGGGAGGTAAAGATGGCGATAGGGGAGGGGTATGAGCAATAGCAGAGGAAAAACACTAAACCCAAACACTAATTACAACAGGTTACCTACAGTGTACACCTGTATTCTGATGTCATTTCCTGTTTCACATAATGTTTCTTATGGATCAAACCCCTTCACTTCCCGCTAACCACCTGATAAGAGAGAGAGAGAGAGAGAGAGAGAGAGAGAGACTTATAAGCATTGCCCGTTACCTTGAATGGCCCTTTGATTGACTGTATCTTACATATTGCGACGAAGGCTCAGTCTGCCGGTGTGGGCGTTGGTGTGGCAGTTGTAGTAGGAAATGAAAAAATAATGAACGGTTAGACACTGATAACGCTGACTAAACCGTCCCCGCAACATAAAAGAATTCGGTGGAGGAGTGGGACTACAATGTTATGTATGCACCCTCTACATATCTAGGTTTACCTTATCAGTACAAGAAATTCAGGGGACAAGTTCGCTTACATGACCTTATGATAAGTGGCCGTGGAGATCTCGTAACACTTTTTCCTCAGTGGATCATTTTCTGTCTTACATCTCAGCATACTGTGTGTTGTTGATGTCGATGTAGTTAGACATAAATTACATTCAAGAGATTTTTTATACCTGTCACGGAGGAATGTGAATTTAAGAATAAAATGCTGATATTACTCGAAAGTAAACACAAGGAATTGACTTGGAAAAAATTTTACTTTATGCTGGCTTACTCCACCGATTCTTTAAAGACAAGAATTTTATAAACTTTCTCAACAGTACACAGCAAAGACTAATCACTCACGAATGCTGCATTGTTAGTACTGTTTTGGCCTCTGAGAAAGTGTCCTTACCCCCTGACAATCATTAATAATAATAACAAAGACATAGGTTCATGCTGGTGCAAACTCCTGGCTGGCACAACGGATTTAAAGAATAATAGTCTTATGAAAGACCTGGCTTAACTACCAGTCGTGATTAATATAAGAAGTTTGTGCTAACTGGGAGTAGCAGACTAAAGTAAGCTCAGGCATTAATACATTTAAATGAGCTCAGAGAAAAGAACTGTATTTTATTGATTACAATAAAATAAATTTACGCTTCATGAATCTCAAAAATGAATTCAAGAGGGGAATTCACTGTCGCAGGGGGACTAGTGAATTCAAATATCAAAAGAAATACACTCACTCACTCATTCAGAAGCTACACTTAACTTAAGAAAAACAAATGGAAATACTGATCAGTGGAGGGAACTGAGCTGAAGCTACGAAAGACTGGGCATCTGTCTGTTGCACACCAGGCTCCACTATCCATTGCTAAGCCCACTACGCCGATCACCGACTAGGTGGAGAGATCCGGGAAATCACTGTACAACAGAGACGCTGCTCTCTACGCTGGGCACAAGTTCCTACTCCCGAGGCAGTCCGAAACCAAGCCAGGTACGGGAGTGAGAGATGGTTATGTTCACCGGTAGTGGGCGTGGTCTAACTTCAAAGGTCAACGTAAGCAGGGCGAACGATATACATGCGCAATAAAAATCACTCAGTGGAGCACTAATGTCATGCATAAGAACAGTCACTTTTGATGTTCTGAAAAAACTATCCTGATCAAATGCGTACAGGGACAGTTAAATACTAGGTGCCAGTTCACATCATATGACGTGTTGGTATAGGCCTATGGTCCACTTCATATGGCGTTTTGATTTTTCGCAGGCATGTTTGAACTTTGTAGCGGGCCATATGGACTCTGCGTATTGTCCCGGATGGCTGGTGCACGGGGTCACACTGGCTGGCTGGGGGAGGGGGTTGGGGTGAGGGTGTGGGGGGAGGGCACCCCAGTAGTGAGGATGGCTGTGGTGGTGGCTGGTGGGAAGCCGGCATAGGGAAAGTGTCTTGAACAAGCTGATACTAGTCGGGGGTATGGGTAGGGGTCCAGTGGGGTGGGGTGGTGGGGAGGGCTACTAGGGGGCCCAGATGGGGTGTGGGGGAGAGATATTGGTGCCTGAGTACACTTGTACTGACCCTAGCCAGCCTCCCATGCACTACCCTGTCCTTGACCCTGCCATTTCATGCCAGTTTACTGTGTACTGTGACAATGGAAGGACACACAGGACCATCCAGGACTCGCTCCCCCCCCCCCCGTGCATTCCACCTCTGCAAAAAAACGTCCCAAGGGTCTGAGTGAGGAGGAGTACCTTCAGGAGTTGGCAAACCTGAGTGGGAAGATATTTTCATCAGCTAGCGAGACCCGCAGTGGTGATAGTGACCCTGATTATGATTATGAGAAGGAAGTGCGCACAATGGAGGCCGAGGTTGCGGCGGGAGAGGAGGAAGAGGAGGAGTGCGGTGGTGTGGAGGTGGAGGAGGAGGAGAAAACTCCACCTGAAGCAGATATTGATGTAATATCGTGGAGTGAAGGCAGTGATTTTGTACCAAATGTGCCGGATTTTGATAAAATAATTCAAAATTCAGTGATGAATTTACTCTAGATGATGATGCAATAGAGTTGGATTATTTCCAGCTCTTTTTTGATAATGAATTGGTGCAGTTCCTCTTTGATCAAAGTTTAGGTTTTTTATGATTATTGTAGTAGGAATCGTACTGGCCCTCCCTCTGCAGCAAAGATGCGATGCTGGATTGTGCCTGATGTTGGAGAGATGTATGTCTTCCTTGCATTATTGATGCTGATGGCACATGTAAAGAAACATGTTTTTCATGAATATTGGATACAGGATGACATTACAGCAACTCCTGTATTTGGCACGTACATGTCTAGAGATCGCTTCCTTGTTTTGCTGAGATACTTACATTTTGCTGATAATGACCACCCAGAACCACATGACCGCCTGTGGAAGATTCGAAATTTTTTCACAATGCTTAGAGAAAGATTTACAACATTCTATAGACAATTTCAGAAAATTATTGTGATAGATGAGTCTCTGGTGCTGTTTCGTGGCCGTGTTCTGTTCAGAGAGTACATTCCCTGAAAAAGACATCGCTTTGGCATAAAATTCTTTGTGTTATGTGACTGCAAAACTGGGTATGTGTTGGACATGATAATGTACAGTATACTGGAAGTGATACAGACATTCAGAGAACATGCATTCTCAGGTGCGGTTGTGAAGAAACTGGTGGATGAGTATCTGAATGGAAATCATGTGTTGTACACAGAAAATTATTATACATCTCCAGCACTGACTCAGTATCTGCTACAGCACAATACAGGCTCATGTGGCACAGTGCACACCAACAGGAAAAATTGGCCAAAATATGAGGGACGTCTGAGGCGTGGTGAACTGCAGTTGAAAAAAGCACAGAACATGTTAGCAATAAGGTGGCATGATAATCGTGATGTGAACATGCTTACGATAGTGCACAGAGGTCGCATGGACGATAGTGGCAAAGCAGATAGAGCAACAAGATAACCTATCATGAAGCCTGATGCTGTACAGTAGTGGACTATACCTAAAACATGCACCTCGTGGACAAAAGTGATATGCAGATAGGGGCTTTGGAGTGTGTACGTAAGTGCTCGAAGTGGTATAAGAAAATGTTCTTACACATCATTGACATCTCCATCCTGAATGCATATAATTTGTACCTGGTCAAAACGTGCAACTGCATGTCACTGAGGCTGTTTAGCAAGAGAGTAATAGAGCTAATTTTTTCCTCATATGGAACTCTGACCTCGACAGTACCTGGCTGTCATCCTGCAGCTGGCATGCCAGACCGCCTTTTGGCCCGGACTTCATTTCCCGTCATTTCCTAGAAGACATTCCTGGTACTGGTGCTAGAGCACAGGGACAAAGGGCATGCTTTGTGTGCAAGCACACCACCAAATGCCCACAAAAACGCAAGGATGTCAGCTCTTGGTGTAAGGAGTGTGGTGTTGCCCTATGCCTGCCTTGCTTTAGGGAGTATCACACTGACAAGAAGTACTAAAAACAGTTAAATAATGTGTAAATAGTGTGTAAATAATTGTGAATACCTCAATAGATATAAGTTTATTAGAAAATAAGTATCATGGAAAACGTAAAGTAAGTCGATCATTATTAGTGACTTTAATGTGTTTTTGTGCAATTTTAGTTGTAATGTTGTGTTCATATGACATTGTGAATTTGTGAGAGAACCAAAGACACATTCCAACACTTATTTTGGCACGAAATAATCCCCCCACCTCCCTCCATTACCACTGCCAACACACCACCTTGACCTTGACCATGCTTAGCCTAGCCACCATGCACTGGCTCCCTCACATCACACCACCACCTCCAAATCGCCACCAGAGAGTAAGTACGCACTTTTTATGTGTTTTTTGTCATTTGTGATTGATCTGTAATGAAAAAATATATATTTTTGGGAAAATTGATTATCCTGAAAATAACTCGGTTCTGGGATGTGGATAGGTAAACCCATGCCCGGCGCCTAGGGGTTAAACTGAATAATACACAGTGGGTTTTCCATTAAAGTTCGTGATTTCCCACTAAAGTACAATGTCACGAATTGGTATAAATACACAGTCGCTCGAACTCGTGACATTACCTCCCATCAAAATCAAATTTTTCTATGAAAATTTTACAGTAAACACTTACATAAACATCCTAACTCAGTCACACAAGAGTCACACTGTGGTGTGTGTACTATCCTGCTACAGGAGAAAATCACTATCGCCAATAGCGTAAATACCTCGTATTTACGTTAATAGAAGCAAGCTTGAGGGAAAAACTCCATGACAATGAAAATTCCTGTACTCAAGTCAACTGACTGAAAGTTCGCTACATTTACATTAACAACTAATTGTTATGTAGCGTGGTGTATGTAATACACGGTGTAGATGTGACAGTTGTAGTGTAACTGTACCTACGTGTAAAATGATATAATACACATAAATAACTAATGGTGACGACGAGGGAAAAGAGAAAAGGCGGCGGCATGTGGCAGAGACAATCAGCTGATCTGCATGGGAAAACTGCTACACCCGCCATCTGTACCTGCGAAATGAGTGAAGGTGAAGCATCAAAAGTGTCAGTGTGACCAACAATTTTTATTAAATTACAAATTCTCTCTCTGTCTAGTAGTCAGTACATATGCTGCAAAAGGTACACTTTTATTTTCTTAATGGATACATTATTAACCAGGAAACGTAGTCCTTGGATTGCTCAAATCTCTCAGAACATCCAGTTTACTGGTCAAACCTAACTCTACACTTATGATTAATATCGGCAAGCTGAGAATCCCTACACAATCTCAGGCAGGTCACTTTTTACACCCAACATGGGTGTGAACCTCATGTGCATAATGTGTATTCTCCAGGAATCCTCAGAGATGCCCACAGCTCGAGACACACCACAAGGTAATTCAGACACACCCCCGGATTGCCTCTGCTGGGGTCTCGAACTTCCCCCTTATCCTACGGTACATATGTATGTACAGGCCCTGGACATAATGTGTCCTGTGGGGCCAAAGGGTGAGACGTCAGGTCTGCACCCACATTACCACTGCCCTCTCTCTCAACTGACTCAGAGATCATTGGCGTGGATACAAATAGAGCAGGAAGGACATGTCCCTGACTGGTGGTACGTTGACACACATTGCAGGAATGCACAATCTTATCTATTTCCTGTCCTACTCCTGGCCAGAAAAAGCCAGCACGGATATCGCCCTGGGTTTTCTTTTTGCCCATGTGACCTCCTGATGCTCAACAATGACCCCATTCTAACACTGCTTGACTATACTTTGTGGGAACGACAAATTGCAGTCGAACCTCACCCTGGGGTGTTTGTGACTCACGATACAGCCGTCCTTGTTTATGAAGGAACCTGGCTTGACCTTCCTGTGAATACTTAATCACTTTACCCTTTTGCTTCTTCCGCACAGCAGCAAGTGTCGGGTCAGACTGTTGTTCATGGACATCATAACTACAAAGCAGATCTTGTGGTGATGCAATGGTCATCGGGGTGACACAGTTTGGAGCCTTGGCCATGGTTTGTGTTACTGCAGCCGAAGTCTGAGTAGTGCCATCTATGGCACAACTATACTTGACGCTGGGTATGTTACTTATAATGATGTCAAACAAAGGTTCTGGCATGACAACAGCAGCTGTCAAGCCAGTTTAGAAAGGAGATGCCACCTGGATACATGCCTCAAGGAACAATCTAACTGATCCATCAATAACAAGAGCTTGGATCTGTCGACCTGTGTATTCCTCAAGCCGAACTAGACTCTGTCTCACAGGGCAACCTAAGGAACCATTGTGTCTCAGGACCTTTACAGAAATGCCTCCCACAAACCCTGGTTGAACAAGGAAGGCGCTTTTACCTGTGGGAGGGCCTGTGGAGGAAGTGGCCAGCCACTGATACGGCTGCATGGCCACAACTCTGCGAATATGATGCCCTGATGACAAGATGCCTGAGGGGTTGTACTCACTCTATGAGGAGTTGGAGCATTGACCACCTGTGGAGGAGGTTTCACTGACACAGGGGACTAGTGAAATGTGGGGAAGTACCTTTACTGGTGGGAACGGTACCACCGTGCGCTTGTTGTGGAATGAAGGCTGCGTTTGCCTCCTGCTTCTGATACACTAAAGTTGATTGTCTTGACTGAGGGTTACGTGGTTTGTCCTTGTTCTGCTGCTGCTTGGGACACTGCTGCTGATTAGGGTACTGTTTGTATTTTTTCCAATCGGGTTTCTGCGTATTTTACCACTGGTCCTTCTTCTGCGGTTTGTTTGGACCATGACCATTATTATGAGAATGGCCTTCATGCTGCAGTTCAGTCTGAGATGGCTTCCGAGACTTGGCAGTATCCTTCTTGTTCCAGGTCTGTTGCTTACGAGTTTGGTACCCGTATACAGTGAAGAATGCATCAGCCTTTTCCACCATTTGGCTGGCATCTCTTACCTGGCAGATATTAAGCTGAGCTATAAGTTCAGCAGGTCATGACTTTTCTAGCTGTGTGCACAGCATGAGATCAATAAATTATCCCCTCTCATGTGCGAGGGGTCTCATCTTTCTCCATTCACTCATCTAAGTAAGCAGTGAGACGGTCAAGGAACTGAACAGCAGTCTCCTTTTCTTGAAGACGCACCCTCATAAAAGTGACTCCTGGCATCGTCAACTGTGAGACCATACACTTTGATGAGTGCAGCCTTCATCATCTCATATGTGAGATTGTCTCCACAAATTCTGTGGAGAATATCGAGGGCAGGGCCCTCAAGCAAGCTAAGAAACTGGAGCTGCTTAGCTGCCTCATCCAGCTGGTACAGCTGCGCCATGTCTTCGAAACGAGCTATGAATGGCTCGATTCGTTCACTTTCCTTATATGAATGAAGCTTGAGGTGCAGGGTTGCCAGAACATGTGCAAGGGGAGCACTCGGGTTGGTTGCACCATATGTGCCTGAAGCCATGGAGTCTCGCTAGAGCTTCAGCATCTCAAGTTCATGTTTCTCATGTGCCTCACGCTTGGCACGCTTGTGTTCACGTTGTTCTCGCTCATGTTCACGTTGTTCTCGCTCATGTTCATGTTGTTCTCGTTTGCGTTCAAGTTCTCTCTCGTGTTCCTCACGCTGAATTTTACGCTCTTCACGGGCATCACTCTCGCATTACTGTTCATAAGTGTATCGTGAGAGCACAGTCTTTAATTTTCTTGGGATCGGTAAGCCCAAGATCCTTGGATTCCTGTACAAATATACTAGTAACCATGATGCTAACTCACCTAAGACTGAGTGGACTAAAGACTGAATATTGACTGCTGTTTCGCGGAGAAATGCTAATAATCGAAAGTAAAGAATATAGACACATGCTGGTGGAAACCAGTCTTATCTCCTGTAAAGGAGGATTCGCTGTCACAGGGGGACTAGTGAATTGTGACCAATTTTATCTCCCATGGAGGTGGATTCACCGTCGCAAGGGGACTAATGAATTGTGACTCGTTTTATTTTGTTCAGCTGTTAGGATTCACTGTCGCAGGGGGACTAGTGAATCATAACTCTTTTTATCTTGTTAAACTGGTAGAATTCACTGTTGCAGGGGGACAAATGAATCATGACTCATTTTATCTAGTGAAACTGGTAAAGAATGAAAAAAAATGCAACTAGGCTGGAAATACTCTTACATAAATGGTAAGATAATGCCTGTAGACTTTAATGAAAACAAATACCTTGGTATGAGAGAGTGAGTATTATTTCGTTAAACACTTTAACCCGCCGCGTCCCGTTGACGTATATATACATCCACACATTTTGTCACTGTCAATCCCATTGACGTATATAAACGCGAATCAATTGCAAGGTCCCTAATTTGCACAATTTTATTTTCGCACAAGATTTTTGGTACATATACACGGGACACCTTCCTCTACAAGATGCCAGGCAGGGACAATGCCTTACCCCACATGACCTATCGTCCCCCCGCTTGCCACTGTCTAGGCAATTCACCTGTTACCAGTGACCTGGCCAATAAAGACATTCAGGGCCAGAATGACTCCCGAATCGATGACAGTGTGGAGGACAAACTTTTCGTAGCATTAGAGGAAGAAACAGTCAGAAATGATGATCAGGTAATGTCGCCAAAAAAAGGTCATGTATGTTGATGTGTTAGTGAGTGAAACAATGCTTATATTGCCTATATTACTGTTTGAAAACCAATACACTCTCGTATTTGTGCCAAATATATAAATAAATACTGTTTATGATTTGTTTGGAATAGTTACCCTCTCACAGAACTTGTTTTCTTTGGAGACTGATAGAAAACCCAGTAAGGTAAGGAGGTACGGCTACCTGTATAGAGTATTTTAAACCTCAAGTGAATGATTTCTCTATGAATTTTCGATGTTTCTCACCAAAAGCGGAGGTTTGAACTAAATTTTTTTTTTTTTCCAAAATTGGTCGGGATTAGAGGGAGTCAGTGGTGGAAAAGTGGTCGGGACGGGGCGGGTTAAAGCCAGGAGTTAATATCCTGGAATGAGGTCGCCAGATGTCACGGAGGAATGTGAATTTAAGAAAAAAATGCTGATATTACTCAAAAGTAAACACAAGGAATTGACTTGCAAAACGTTTTACTTTATGCTTGCTTACTTTGCAGATTCTCTAAAGACAAGAATTTTATGAACTTTCTCAACAGTACACAGTGGAGATTAATCACTCACGAGTGCTGTATTGTTTGTACTGTTTTGGCCTCTAAGAGAGTGTCCTTACCCCCTGACAATCATTAATAATAGTGAAGACATAGGTTCTTGCTGGTGCAAACTCCTGGCTGGCACAACGGATTTAAAGATTGATATGAAAGAACTGGCTTAACTACCAGTCGTGATTAATATAAGAAGTTTATGCTAACTGGGAGTAGCAAACTAAAGTAAGCTCAGTATGGAGAAATGAAACACCATTAATTCATTTAAATGAGCTCAAAGAAAAGAACTATAAAATTATTGATTACAATAGAATAAATTTATACTACATGAATCTCAAAAGTGAATTCAAGAGGGGAATTCACTGTCACAGGGGGACTAGTGAATTCATATATCAAAAGAAATACACTCACTCACTCATTCAAAAGCTAATTAGATTTAACCTAGGAAAAATGAATGGAATTACTGGTCAGTGGAGGGAACTGAGCTGAAGCTACTAAAGACTGGGCATCTGTCTGTTGCACACCAGGTGCTGTTATTCGCTGCTAAGCCCACTATGTTGATCACTGACTAGGTGGAAAGATCCGGGAAATTGCTGTATAATGGAGACACTGCCCTCTATGCTGGGCACAACGAGTTCCTACTCCCGAGGCAGTCCAAAACTGACTGATGTAATCAAGCCAGCCATGGGAGTGAGAGATGGTCATGTTCACTGGAAGTGGGCATGGCCTAACTTCAATGGTCAATGGAGGCAGGGCGAACAATATACATCCTCAATAAAAATCACTCAGTGGAACACTAATGTTATGCATAAGAACAGTCACTTTTGAAGCAGTGACAAATGTTCTGAAAAAAACTATCCTAGTCAAATGCATACAGGGACGGTTAAAGTGAGTGATACACAGTGGGTTTTCCACTAAAGTTCGTGATTTCCCACTAAAGTACAATGTCACGAATTTGTATAATACACAATCGCACGAATTCATGACAAGGTGTAATATGCTATATAATCCGCCATGAAAGAGGTGACACGAAGCCTCTTAGAACACTAATTATTATATCAGCCATTAGGTTATAGTCTTTTTACACTAACTTGGCCTAAAACTGCCATATCTCCATCCTCAATGCTGAGTAGCAACAAGAAACTAACACTAGAATATGATACTAGTTGTGAAGAGGAGCTATGGGAAGGGGGTAGAGCTGCAGTATTGTATTTTTCTGCCACTCAGCTATAATAAATAAACTGGAAATCGACGAAAAATTTAGGCCAAATTAAGGTAAAACTAGAAGCCACTTGAAAGGGGGAATCACACCAGCCACGAGCCGATACATCTATATTGCTGCTCGGAATATGACCTTGACCTTGAACTACTTTCACCACTTTTGAACTAGTCTGAGATTTTCATCACTACTACACACCTGTAAAATTCTGTGATGATATCTTGAGAGGTTGCTAAGTTATCTTGCTAACAGAGACACAGGCAGACACACAGACAGACAGAAAAACTGAAAAGAATACAAGCTTCGTTACTGCGGCTGGTAAAAATGTCAAACACTTTCCTCTATTGATTAATATTTCCAAACTGAAACTGTTCTGTATGTCTCCACGGCCCATATTCTCATTGGGTAAGGAGGCTCCCTAACACCTCTTCCTTAACTAATTATTTTCTGGACTACCCATTAATATCCTCTTTTCTGCTTCTTTTATTTTTTTTTAATACCGACATTGATTGCATGAATTACATTAAAAAATGTAGCAACTGAGCAAATTCAGGAATAAACCAGTAAGAAGAGGTGTTAAAGCTTCCTAGTCGCACGAGAATGCAGTGTCACAAATTCGCACAATTGTGTATTTATACAAATTCGTGACATTGTACTTTGGTGAGAAAACCACGAACTCTAGTGGAATTCCCAATGGGCATCACTCAGTTCAACCGTCCTCGTATGCACTTCGATCGGGATGGTTTTCAGAACATTTGTCACTGTTTCATAAGCAACCATTCTTATGCATGGCATTAGTGCTTTCACTGAGTGATTTTATTGCATGTGAATATCGTTCGCCCTCTCTCTGTTGACCATTGAAGTTAGGCCACACCTACTTCCGGCGAACACGGCCATCTCTTAACCCTCTTCCCCATTTGAACTTAGTCAGCTTTGGGTCACCTCGAGAGTAGGATTGTTTGTGCCCAGTGTAGAGAG
The DNA here is from genome assembly GCF_032717465.1 of Coenobita brevimanus. Lineage (NCBI taxonomy): Eukaryota > Metazoa > Arthropoda > Malacostraca > Decapoda > Coenobitidae > Coenobita > Coenobita brevimanus. Next base: position 36,107,650 of record NC_136971.1, read on the forward strand.
CAGCGTCTCTTGTACAGCGATTTTCTGGATCTCCACCTAGAAGGTGATTGGTGAAGTGAGCTTAGCAGCGAATAGCAGCATTTGGTGTTCGACACCCAGACGCCCAGTCTTTCATGGCTTCAGCTCCATTCCCTCCACTGACCAGTATTTCCGTTCGTTTTTCTAGGCTTAAATCTGATTAGCTTTGAATGAGTGAGTGAGTGTATTTCCTTTGTTATTTGAATTCATGAGTCCCTCTGTGACCGTGAATTCCGCTCTTGAATTCATTTTGAGATTCATATAACGTAATTTTATTTTATTGTAATCAATAAATTTACAATTCTTTTTTTTAAGCTTAATATAATTAGCATCGTGCTTTATTTTTCCCGCATTAAGCTTACTTCAGTTTGCCGCTCCTAGTTTGCACGAACTCCTTACATTATTCATAACCGGTATTTAGGCCTCGTCTTTTGTATTAAACTTAAATCCGTTGTGCCAGCCGGGAGTTAAGCACTGACAAGAACCTACCCATTATTTTTAGTATTAGTTATTGATTGTCAGGGCTGGAGTCACTTTCTCAAGAGGCTAACAGTACTTACAATCAGCGTTCATGAGTAATTAGTCTCTGCTGTGTATTGTTGAGAAAGTTTATAAATTCTCCTCCTTAGAGAATCAGCGAGTAAGCCGGCATAAATAAAACTTACTACTTGATTTTTACAAGTCAATTCCTTGTCTCTACTTTCGAGTAATATTTGGCATTTTTAATTCTTAAATTTACACCCCCCCTGACATGCAGTTCTACGTCTCTTCATCCATAAATGATGTTCTCCTGTTATGATGCATCAGATGGGACGTGAGGAACATTACCTCAGGGTGCGGCCACATTTTCTCCAAACATGAGATCAACAAGAGGAAAAGAGGATCAAGCGTCTGACCAGTGCTGTAACCCTGTGCTTCGTTTTGTCTTAAATCACCTGATTAGAGCAAGTGTGAAGTAGATGCAGAACACAACCCTCGAGGATGTGGTCTGTACATTTCCTCTACTTAAGATCACTGACAAACTAGCAATTACTTCCCTTTCTTATATACGATCTGTCTTCGCAGGCAGGTGGTGGAGAGGGACACCTTCACGTGGTGGCACCAATTTAACTGGTCGGCTTTGCTACCCTGTTATACAAAAGTCCCTCAACTTCCTATCCCCCGAAAAGGAGGATGATGGCCTATAGGAGGGAAACTTCAGCCTGCAGTTCACCGAGTTTATGTTCAGATGAGATTGGGGTTCCTACTACTACTAACACTACTACTATTACTGCTACTACTACTACTACTACTATTACAACAACAACAACAACTACTACTACTACTACCAACTGCTGGCAGATGCACTGCAAGATTCTCCAATTTTCTCTCCTCATCCGATCTGCAAGTAATAAATAAATGTTGTCAAGTAAGTTTCTGGATTCTAGTCCTAAATCATCGAGCCTGCCCATCCTTTCCTGAATGAGGCAATCCTGGCAAGCATTCAGCATAGTTAGTTGTTATTAGGGCTGAAGTGGTGACATACAGAGCCGTGACACAGGTATGGGGGAGCTGCTGGCCTTAGGGAACGGGCTATTAAGTTTATGCCCAGAATCGGATACATAAAAGACCTTACCCTTGCCTAGAGGGAAGTCAAAACCAAGGTCTCCTATCGATTATTGCCTTCTAGTGTACAGTACTCAGGAAAAGAACAAATGGCTAAGAAAAATGTGTTATGGAATCCTCAAAGCCACTCACAATAAGCGAACGTTTTTTCTTGACTGTGCACTTACCTGGGGGCAGTCCTGGGGGCCGCCTGAGATGGAGGAAAAGAAGGAAAATGAGGAAACCGAGGAGAAGCGCCTCCGTCACCATCCTGTCACTTGCTGGGGAGAGGCATCGATTGACTGCTTGATGGTAAGGGTGACTAGCAGACTGCCCATATCATAAATACCCCTTTCCCTTGCTCCTTCCCCTTCCCTTCCTCCCTCCCCTGTACTCCTCTTCTGCTTTCCTCTACCCTCCTCTACCCTCCGTTGGCTTCCCATTCCTCCTTTTCTCTACTTCCCTCTCCCCTTCTCTCCTCTGATTTCTTCCGTCTACTTGCCTTTCCCCTTCCCTCCCCTCCTTTCCTCTATTTTCTCCTCCCCGTCTCCCTGCCTTCTCTCGACTACTTGCCCCTTCTCTCCCCTCCCCTCCCCTCTGTTCTCTGCCTCCCATCCCCTGTCCTCCACTCCCTTCTCCTCTCTCCTCTGCTTCCCTCTCCCCTCCCCTCTCGTTTCCCCTACTACCCTCTCCCCTCCCCTCTTCTCACCTTCCCTCTTACTTAACTTTCCCCTGCCCTCGTCTCTTCCACTACTTCTCCGTCCCCTCCCCTTCCCTTCTCCTTCCCTCCCTTCCCCTACCTCACCATCCTTATCTTTAGTACATATAATTAGGTATGATACCAATAGTCCTCTCTGCAATATTCAGCTCAGATAGAACTCGTTAGGTCTATCGGTGTTTGTTATCATTTGTACTCCTTTTTACACCTCTATTCCTCCTTCTCTTCTTTTCCCTTTGCCTCCTCTCCTCTCCTCTCTCCTCTCTCCTTTACTTTTCCTTACCTTCCCTCCTAGCAGGGTAGTAGTAGTAGCAGTTGAGTAGCCCCGGTCTACCTGACCAAGTAGACCCGCCAACCGCAGATGAACAATCGTCCTTGCAAGGTCATCCCATGCAGTGTACCAGTGTTCCCCTGCGGTGGACAGCGCCTAACCACAGCGGAGCACAGGAAAGGATTGAGGTTTGGTTCCTGGATGGACTCCGCATTTGTGTCTCTCCACACTGTTAACAGGGGCAACACAACAGGCTCTGCATCGCCCCTTTTTGAGTTCTGTGGTTTCCGTCCAGCGTTGTAAATGACTTCCTGGGTTACAGAAAACATTTAAGCTTGCCACTCAGTGTAGATTCACCTAAGGAAGTGGTGGCCAGCACAATATGAAGTGAGTTGATGATAGTCGCCACAACCAAACAACCTTCCAAGCAGAGTAACGTGCAGTTATTACAGGCTTTGAAAGGTGATGATCATATTTTTACTACAGGCTTGATAGTGCGGTCGCTGCTGTTGTTGGATTACATTCTTGCATTGCAATCCTGAGTGAGCTACATCACAGTCATCTAGAAAAGAATTTATCAAGGCCATAGTAGCTCTGTAAACGTACAGAGAGAGGTTTGGCAGAAGCCCATAACATCTGGCACTCGGTGTGGTGATCTGCCCGACATAAGGCAAATAGCTGTCTGCTGCAGACTGTAAGCCTGCCAATCAGATGTCAATAATTTAGCTGATTCTTGCAGCGGCGGGGGAGCAAAATGTGGCCGGTGTAATAACTTCATTTTATTCCAACTTGTTCCTTCCTTTTCTCAGCTAACCCAGAAAAGAAAAAAAAAGAAAAAAATGGGTGAATAAGGGAGGGATGGAAGGCATGAAGGAATGAGGGGAGGAGCATGGGAATGAGTGAGTGAGGAAGGAAAGGAAGAGAGGAAGGGAACGAAGGAGTGAGGGAATAAGTGAGTGAGGAAGGAGAGAAAGGGAGAGAAGAAGTAAGGGAATGAGTGAGTGAGTGAGTGAATAAATGAGCGAGAGAGGAGAGAGGGACGGAGAAGGGGTCTATCATGCTGACTAGCAACAAAGCCAAGGAGTTAGTATCCATAAAATATCTGAGACAGTTCTTACGATAAACAACCTCCACAACACTTAACCATTTTCCCGCATGGCTACTTTATTTGTCATTTCTTCCACATGAATATTCGCTCTAAATATGACCGTAAAGTATCTGGTGGTTGTAAGGGTGAAGAGAAGCGTGAATTCAAGCAACCCTATACACAGCTTAAGCTTTAAAAGTTTATAAGCATGGCTCAAGGTCAGGGTGAAATGAATCACGCAGGCGATGTGTTTGTGTTTTAGAGCGATTGGTAAACTGCGAAGATGCTGGACCACGTAGCTAATTTGGAGGGAATGTATGCACGCCTTATGCTGCTTGATGCAGTGCGTGTGTTTGTGTATGTATGAGTAAGATGTCTTGCTGAGTAGTCACAGTTAGAGGTGGCTACAAACAACTCACCTCCATGTCACCCTGTCCTCTGACATTAAACCGCCCTCCCTGTAGCACACACACACACACACACACACACACACACACACACACACACACACACACACACACACACTCTCTCTCTCTCTCTCTCTCTCTCTCTTCACATGGCCAAACCATGTCATACACTTTCAATCACATCCACATCAGCACCATAAAGCACTTCTTCATTCGACTGTCAGATGTGCTGATTCAGAATGACTATATACAGTATCTGTATACCATCTCAGTCCAATCAGTAAACTTCGAAAGGTCAAGACTTTTTTCTGTAATATTATTCAATGTACTGTGTGTGGTGCTGGAAAGGAATACCTTCACGTGGTTCCACCCAATGTAACTGGGTGATGAAACTGCCTGGTTATACAAACATCCCTCACCTGCTACCCTATAACCTTCGAAGGAGGATGGCGAGCCTCACGACGAGAGCAACTTCAGCCTGCAGTGCACTGGGTTCACATTTCAGATGAACCAGCTGCTATCACAACACCAGTACCAACAATATGAGTGGTGTAGAGAAACACGAGTCTGAGACAGAAGTTTATTCCTGACTCGTTTCACACAAAGGCTTCTTCAGAGGAATGAACTTTTCCCTTTGTTGTTATAGATTCACCCCACAGCAGTGGTGGGGACACGAGCAAACAAGAGAGCCCGTCAGAGAGAAGCAAAATGAAAAGCAAACAGGCGGGAAAAATAAAAGCAGGAACAACGGTGATAACAAACTCCCAGATGAAAGCAGCAAGCAGATCAAGGGCAACTGCAGAGATGGGACAGTGAACAGTGAAGTTAGGAGGGCAGTCTGGTAGCTATGTAATTAAGCAGGGCAACACGAGGTGTATCGGCATCGACGCCTTCATGGATAACAGCTTCCTTAGATGGAGAGAGGGAGTTGGAAATATATGTCTCACGGATCTCTTGATAAAGATGTTGGTAAACAAGAGGCAGTATATTCTGGGCATTGATGGGATCCGTGAGGTCATACAGAAGCTCCTCTAGGTATGTATCTGTGCAGACGTCGAGGTGTGCAGGGTTGGAGAGTGGCGGAAGGGGTGCCTCGATGCGTCTGGCAACGTTGGAGGGGTCAGCCTTGCACTTGGTACGCTTCTTGTTTTTGTTTTTCTTCTTCTTCTTAGGTGGAGGGGGAGAAGAACACACGACAGCATCAGATAGTGGTGGGGGTGGAAGAGGCACCTTCACAATGTCAGAAGCAGATGGAAGGGGCGTGGAGGGGAGTTCCTCTACGTCTTGATGGATGGAAGGGACAGGAGAAGAGACCCACTCCTCCTCAACTTCTGACAGCGGGAGGTGAACATCGATGACAGTCTCAGTGTGGTCCAAATCCATGGCTTGTAATGGTACCAGGTCGGTGATTGGAAAGTCGGCGGGGATAGTAGTAGTAGTGCCAGTTGCCCTGTTGAGAGGGGCATCCAGCTGCATCCATTTCCACGGTGTCATGCGTGGTGGTGGTGGCGGCTGCTGCCGCTGGGCCTCACGCTCCTGGCTAGAAGGGAGACGTGTATTGTGGGCAAAGCTTCAAGGGATGGCAAGGCACGGAAGGCCGTTCTCCTCAAAGATTTGAGGGAGGAGAACAGCCAGAACCGCATTGTCACCCCCACTGAAAGCCTCAGCCGTCATGATACATGTCGCAATGAGGGTATTGGTGTCGGCAGAACCCCCAGGACCTCTGGTCCGGTGTGTCTGGGCCAGGCGGCGCTGCCATGCTTGGGCAGAGCCCTTCACAGCAACACCACCCAGTCCAGTGACATCCCTAGCCTCGGGACACTTGGAAGCCTGAACGACACGAAACTCCACCATCTCCCCCTTGCCAAGTGAGTGCTGGGAATGCCGTGGATTTGGTACAGCGATCCCAGAGACGTGTATGAAAACATCAGCGCCAGTGTCCTGGCACTTGGATGAACCCGTAACACGCTCTCAGGTTGAACCAATTCACGGTTCCTTTGATGGTAGAGGCTCCTGATGGCTCGGATCTGCTGCAACCCTCAATGGGTCGCAGGCAAGAGCAGAGGCCCTGGAGGGCTCACGGAGCTCGAGCATAATGGCAACTGGCCAGGCCAAGCAGTGCTAGGAGAGTCCACTTTTCCTGGGTCAGTCTGACTTATATGGCCAGCTGCTGGATCATGCTCTTTTTTAATCCTTAGTCTGCCGGTCGCATATTTGTCCATTACCTTTCCCTCTCTGACCTGATCATCTGCGTTGCTATGTTAGACCACACTATGTCGCCTAATTTTTTGTTATTATTTTTATTGTTTGTTATATACTGTAGAGTGCCTCCAAAGCTCTTCTTTGTACCTTTCTTAAATTTTTCTCTAATGTTTCTGTTTCACTCCATTTTGGCAGATAATGTTTTTCATCTGTGTGGTTGACCAGAACTAAAAAAGCATCCTGCTCCTAAAAATCCTGGATCCGCCACTGCAGTGGACTGCCTTTAGTTGTCCTCCTCCTGAACTCCACCATCCTCCTTCTGGGGAACGGGGAGGGAGTTAAGGGATCTTTGTACAACTAGGCAGCCCTACATCCAAGTTATATCAGTGCCACCACACGAAGGCGTCCTTCTTCATCCCAATGAAGTGAACTAATTAAATGAGAAGGGATGAATTACAAGGCAAACTTTGATATTACGAATATATTTCAGAATATAACACACAGACAGCTACAAAATAATACTAATAATAATAATAAAAATGATTGTGCCTCCCTTAAATCACGTTTATCATGGTAAATCATTATCATATTCATGCAAAAAAAAAAAAAGGATATGGAGACCTACTGCTCTTTTAGATAACACAACTCATGTTAATACAATAATAATAATAATAATAATAATAATAATAATAATAATAACACAAGTAGTAGTAATCATCATCATCTAGACCTCCTTTCCTACCCCAGTGCAGGTTGAGGAGTAGCAACGTCCAGACAGCTGAATATCGCCCAGTCCAATGGGCCATGCTTCCATTCACTCATCATTCAGCCCCGGGAATCCTGGCTCAGTCTGATACGCCAAAAACTTCCACCACGTTCTATAGCTTTTTAATTCAGATCCCTCCAGTGGGGTCAAAGTCACTCTAAGAAACAGTAGGTGGAGACTTGAGACTGTCCACAGGACAGTTACAGAGTTCTAGTTATTATTATTATTATTATTATTATTATTATTGTTATTGTTGTTGTTGTCTATTATTATTATTATTATTATTATTATTATTATTATTATTATCATGGCAATAATAGCAACAACAACAACAGTAATAGTAATTATAATAATTATAATAATAATAATAATAATAATAATAACTAGAAATCTGTAACTGTCCTGTGGCCCATGCCAGGACACATAACCAGGACCTTTTAGATTCCTTCCACAGCCTCTGGTTCTCCTGGAATCTTTGCAAGACTCTGAGGCCAGACTACTAATAATACCTGCAAAAACAGTCGTCTTCAGCTGTGTAATACGTGGAGACAGATCCCATCATTACAAAATAACTGGAAATTATTTTGAAACATGAAAAATAGACAACACAAAGACAAGGGAACTGTTGTAAAGTGTTCAGAGAGAAAGAACTGGACTACAACTTCACAAAGTCATCATGGAGAGTATTATGGAGGTCAAATTATGAGTAATGGTGATATGATAGTGTAGAGGTCAGAATGCACCAGAGTGGAGGCCTTGCATGGGTTCCTTCCTCAACAAGTGACTAGAGTTCTAATTATTTTTACCCTCCACCTGGCGAAGTCAGAGGAGGGTATTCTTATCACTAGCAGCAACAACAATAGGTGGCATCGAGATTTTTTTTCCGGGACAGAACTCAGAAAGTATTCAGTATAGAGTCATAAAACTGTAATTGCTTATGTCTTAAAGTGAACTGGTACATTTGATTGATAGACTGCTGTGTCTTAGATAGTTTATTTATTTGTTTTCAATAATGAAAGAGTAAAAAAAAATTCAGAAATTTCAATATGACCTTCCCGAGGAATCTGAACGGTCCAATGTATATTTAAAAAAAAAATTAGGAACTTTTACACCTTTCAGGAAGAAATTGTACATGATAAATGAATATATATCTAATTAAGTCACATTTGGCCAGTGCCATACCTGAGGGGGGGCTTGGGGGCTGTTTGAAACTGCCCCCCGGGCCCCCAATGGAGGGGGCCCCCCAAAAGCCTTAAAAATTTATAAGTTTTTTTTATTAATATATATATTTACCATCCCGATAATCCCGGCTGAGATATTAGATAAGTTTGGAGAATGAGTGGGGCTAGGTTGTTAGCAGGGCTCCCCTCCAGGAGAGGGGCCCGGCCAAGAACCTAGCCCCCCGGGCCCCCATAGCTCTAGGTATGCCCCTGCAATTGGCAAAGTAGTGTCGGGTGTAAAATATCTACGTGTGAAACAGATGCAGTAGAGCAGTTGATGAGTTAATGTCCGTGAGAGTACTCGTGTATGAAAGTAATGCTTTTTCGTTGTACCCTTCCTATCTTTTGAAAACTTTGCTCTGAAACTCTTCCCCTTGGCAAGCTTTCGCCCAGCGTTTGTCTGACTTTGTTCTTTATGATACTTCTTAACCGGCTTTAACATGAACCAGAAATCCTCTCAAAACGCAGTACTTCAGGGCATAATACATCCATGGTGGACTCTAACCTAGGGAAAGTTAAACCTGGGTAAGTTGGGGGCGGCCGGGGCAAGATGTTTGATAAGAAGGGTCACTGCGGTGGTGGCTGACTGTGGGGATGGGAGGGCACACACACACACACACACACAGTGGTGGCTGACTGTGGGGATGGGAGGGCACACACACACACACACACACACACACACACACAGATCCCATTACCAAAGAAACATGTGTTTTCGAAAAGGTGTATATCTCGACAGCGTAGTCGTAAGTACTTGTAGGGAGATAGTGAGGTCTGTTGTAGATCTTTGGAACACTGCCAGAATAAAGTCGTGAGACGTAGTATGGCTCGAAGGTCTTGCTGCATATTACACGGTGTGTAGTCGGCTAGAGTGAACAGGAAGGTCTCTCTCTCTCTCTCTCTCTCTCTCTCTCTCTCTCTCTCTCTCTCACACACACACACACACACACACACACACACACACACACACACACTTTTCCCTTTGTGTATTAGTGAGGTGAGTTAGAGCACTCTTGGGTTACGGTTTTTTTTGTACAGTTATAATGAATAATGAGTTACAGCGTAATTTAGCGTGACGGCAAAGTCTCCAGCTGACCCTCTTGTTGTCGGGCCTTCCCTTCAACCCCTGCTTACCTGAAGGGAATCAGCTTGGAGAGGATGTGTGTGTGTGTGTGTGTGTGTGTGTGTGTGTGTGTGTGTGTGTGTGTGTGTGTGTGTGTGTGTGTGTGATGTAGTGTCTAGCAGATTTCCATTCACGTGGACTAACCGACTAGGTCTGGTTACTCCACATGTTCGAATACGTCATGAAATTCTTGGTTGTCTGGACTAAAAAGAGATTGTTTGAGATACATCAGATGTTAAGAATGCTTGATGGTCTGGGACAAAAAGATTGGTATATACATTATATGGACTGACATTTCTAGTGAGAAGCTGTGTATGTCTTCAGCAGATACTGCATCCTGTACACTGTTTTATAAGATATATACTAGTGCCTATATAATGTCTACATATCTCTCAGTCACTCAAGGCTGTCGTACCCACGACAGTGAATATTGTCGTAAGATATTAATGCATACTATATACATATTACAATCAACTTGTAAGCTAATTAAGTGAAGTACATAATATTATAATTGTAATAATATAGTGATTATAGTTGCAGTCATTGTAGTAATATAATTATAACATAATAAAATTGTACATGTAAAATAGATATATAGATATAACAACAATATTAAACTAATACCATGGCAAGTCTACTGTAGTCAATTATACAGTATATATGAGAAGGACTTGCTGTATATATTCACATATAAATGAGACATAACAGTATAATTTAAGAAAGCCTATGATACGTGTAACTCACATTTGGTTATAATATATTATATACATATATCTATATCTATCTATATCTATCTATCTATCTATCTAGCTATCTATATATATATATATATATATATATATATATATATATATATATATATATCAGTTTGTCTCACTTGTACAGAACAGTTCTTAAAACACTGATTCTACTGTAGGTTAGCAATACCTTGCATTCTGTGCATGGCCAAATGTAATGTAGCAAATATGATGGAGAAAATTAAAACGATGACTGGAGCTGGGCTGTATACATAATATGGGTTGAATATAATTCTGCTGTATTCTTCCCAAGGTTGTATTGTTTGATTTATTAGTTGCATGGTTTCACACTTGGGTGAAGTCAACTTAATGTGTGCTGGAATGTAATGGCTTGTGTGTGTGGTTGAGAATGGCATAATCGTTTTCAGTGGGCAAAGTAGGTGTCAGAACTGTACAGTAATCTGGTGAGATGTATAAACCAGATGCTGATGTATGGGCTGGAGGTGTGCCTGGGCAAGTCACAAAAATTGATGTATTTTGAGTGAAGGAGAAGAACTGTGAATGTCTAATGAGTTGATGATGGATGACTTTATCTGGAGCAAGTGTGAAGTTGCAGTGATGAGGAATGTCATCTTCTGTGATAGCCATTTCACAAGGGACGGTCTCAGCTGGCTGAAACGTGAAGATGTACGCAGGACAAAGATGAAATGCATGTGATGATGTGCGACATTTGTGTTCAGTTGTTGTTTCACTAGTGAATGTGACAGCGTCCTGTTTCTTGGAGACCATGATGATTCCTGTTTTGATGTTGATTTTTTTTTTTTTTTTTTTTTTATGTGTCCGACTTCTGGGCATAGGCTTCACAGCCTGCTCTCAAGGCCCAGTAGTCCTCCTACATACCATACACGTCTCTACATGTCACCACTTCGGCGCTAACACCCACCGTTCATATTGAATACATGCTAGGGCTGTCTCATACAGGACTGGTGTATTGGTATTAGCGGGGGTACTTTTATGACATGTCGGTGATGGTGACTAATGAGTCATATTCCTTAGAAGGAAAACGATATAATTGATAGACAGTGAAAAAATCATCTGTCACGAACGGTACATGAACTACCATGGATATTGTTGTGAGTGCTGCGTCCAGATATGGATATCATCAGATTTCTTTCCTCAAATAAAGGTTTCAAACCATGCTCATGTATGCCTTGACTAATTATTTGGAGGTGATTGCGAATGAGGAGTAAATTAATGGTGATTCTTCCCTTACCAGCATTAGAAATTCGCTTCATGAAAGACAGATAATGAGCTCTAGTATTGTGTAACTGTAGTATTATTACGTCAGTATGTTCCATGATCACTGACAGGTGTTGGAATAGTGTATTGTTTCCTTCTAGTGCATTTACTTTCTCCAAAATTCCTAGAGTTGATGCTTCTGCCTTCCTTGGGTTCTTTACGATCGTCAGCATTAAGGTGTTCTAGGTATCAGCCAACTTACGTTGATATGAGAGAATTTGTGTAATTTTGTTAAATTTGTTATTAATTTCCCCCAGATCATTTTCTGTAGGCAATCCAAAAATGTTGTCTATAATTGTTCCACATAGGTTGAACAAACCACGTCTCTTACGTGTATTTGTGATGTCGTTTCCTGCCCTAAATTTGTTACTCCCAGCTGATGAGATGTCCTGGATCATGGTGATCATTATATGCTTAGCCTGTTCTAGCGTCCAGTCAGTTAACTTAATTCAGCTACTTCCTGTGTGGGGTGATCATGTGAGGAAGGACGTGTTAATACCACTAAGAGTTCTAGGTGGTCCTGATATTTTTTGTAACATTACTGGTAGGTCTTCCAGTATGTCCAAACTACAGTCGGTACTTATGTCCTGTACTATACATTTGCCGTTGAGGCTGTTGGGGTGATCAGGCGCCCTTGTATGATTATTATGTTGAGGGTGTAAGTGAGGTGATCCTCTTGATATCAACAGGAATATGATCCATTGAATAATTAGCCTCGTCTTTACCTACCAAAATAACAACTGAATTAGATATTATCTAATCCACTTTTGTTAGCAAGTTATGCTAAGTGTGATGATAGTGATGATGAACACTACAGTTATCTCGACCTGTTTAAACTTATTACCTTTAAAAGGAATCTAAATCGATTCCTAAGTAATGTAAATGCCTTTTTATATTGACAGCTGTATTGGTTGCTCGTATGTTTGTCTGCCTGGTATGCGACCGCAGTTTATTTAGTTATGTGTTAATTGCTTCCAGCATATTTTCATCGTGTGTACTAGGCTTTTCAGTCTTGTCCGGTGTTTTATATTCGCGAGCTAAATTTCCTGAACCTGTTGTTAAATGAGTAATATGTATTTCTTTTTCTTCGTCACTTGATAGTGACTTTATCACCATCTTATTAGCTTTTCTCCTATAGTAATTACCCTGTATCGGCCTGCAAATTTCGGTGACAGTTTATTGTCACTAGTCTGCACGACGTCATATACAATATTACCTATGCTGATGTTTGATTCTTTTGCCTTATTATTAAATGAGTCTGTCATCTCTTCCTTGGACATCATTAACTGTTTCTTTACCTTTGTGTGTATTTCTTGAAATTCACTTAAGCGAAGTTTAGGATAATCTCATAACTGTATGCGGGATTTTGTTCACCTTCAACTCGTAGGTTGAACTCAAGTAACACGCACTGTTACTATTGCGCTAATCCTGGTCACACAAAATCTGAGTGTGTCATTAAGAATAAAGATGACAGACAAAGGGCAAAAGGTTTTGAACAGTATTGCAGGCACCATAAATCTTCCGGTCACTGGACCTGAGACTGTAAAACAGTAGACAAATCGGTATCCATCTATAGGTCGGGGGAAGGTCGTACCAGCACAAAAGACGACGACACATACACCCAAATAAACAGATGGTCAACATATGAAGTATCTTTGGAAATGAAAGCATTTTTGGTCTCTGCTGTATGTGAAGACGAAGATATTTCATTTTTGGATTCAGGCTCATAAGTGAATTTCAGTAACTGCCGAACGCCCACAGAACGAGCGTGTGCTGACATGGCCTCCAGCAGCCGTCACCACTCGTCACCACCCCAGTCACTGCAAGCGCCGCAGGCCTCGCCCTTCAGACCATACCTCTAGCAACATGGCCCAGACTGATGCCCATGATAGTCTCCCGTCTTCGGAGAGTGACGAGGAGGGGCAAGAAGTAGCAGTATCTGAAGCACAAGACATGAACATGGAAGGTGGTGCCTCTGCTACAGAGCAAGCGGCACCGTGTGACACAAGTGACACAGGTCCTAGTGTCAATAAACGACAATATAGAGAGGAGGACGGCAATATGCCAGCACCTGAACGTGGCATGGACTTCGGTGTCCCGGAGGAACGATGTGATGCAAGAGTGAAGCTGAATTTTCCCTTGGATTGTGAGCTCTCCCTCTGAGAAAAAGCAAAGTGGGCCATTTCAGTGGCAAAACAGTTTCCTGATTTTAAGGTACTGTTCAAAGAAGATAAGACACATCCATACGTGCCTGTGAATAGTGGCCCTACAGTAGATTGCCTGACCAGTGATGGATTTCAGGGAGTTGTCTTGGAAGCTGTGATCAACTGCCCCCATTCCAGGGTTATCATTCATAGTGTTCCTGTTTGTTGGGGATTGGAGGAGCTTGAGATCCCAGAAAATGTCCTGTGGATGAAAAGAAGAATGGTTGGCCAATACCCCAGACCGCAGCTTATTGCTCTGTTAGAGAGGGGAGATCCCCGAGAAAGTATTCATCAAGGCAGTGGGCTACAAGAGAGTTGCACGTTATGTTTCGGAGCCTGACCTCTGCTACTGCTGTAGCAGGTGAGGGCACATGGCATGGAAGTGTAGTAAAGCATACAGGTGCCGCTTCTGTGTTGGGAAGCACGAGGGTACCATTTGCCCGGAAAAATCAAGAGGAGCAAACACTTCAAATCTAAGTGCTGCAACTGTGGAGGGGAACACAATGCCCACTCGTTCCTTTGTTCCCAGAAACCGCAGATGAAACGGGCGCCAGGGCACACTGCCACTCAACCTTATGTAGCCAATACACCACTGCCATTTCCTACCAATGCTTGGGACACCCGCCTTCAGGCCTCAAATTTCCCACGTCAGGGACAATCATCTGACGCGCATCCATGCACTGCCAGCCACAAGTACATCCTGCTGAGTCCCTGGCAAGCCAGCCCCAAGATGGCGATTCAGGTCAGCACGAGCCAAGCCTATGGGAAATGGTTAGGGATCTTCAGCTGGCAGTGCAAGACCTATCCTGGAGACTCCAGGAGATGGAAACACGTTTGCAACAGCAAAAACAGCAACTGGAGGACTTCTTTGTTGAGTCTGACACAGAGGACGATGATTGTGATTCTGCTGCCAGGGCTTCCCCTCATCGAGGTCATGGCAGTGGTGAGGAACCTGCTGCTGGACACGCAAACCCGATGGGGGCTCGACCTAAGGAAAAAACTAGACCACCTCTCTGCCCCCAGGTTGACAAGTTACAAGGGATTTAATGCCTTGACCCGAGACGTGGCAGAATTTAGGCATTCGATTGTGCAGTTAACAGTATTGGTACAACAATTAGCAGTGAGACCACCATCCAATGGGTAACTCCCTCTACACCTTCCTGTACTGGAATGTAAACGGCTTACAGACTCTATTTACTGACCTCCACTTTTATGTTATAGTGAACAAACCCTCTCCAATTGCCTTATAGGAGGTAGGACGTGATGTGTCCCATCTAAGAGGTTATAGTGTTTTCACCCTGGATCAAGATGAAGGCTGCTTCAGGGGGCTTAGCAGTGTATCTTAAGTCTAGTCTCCCTGTTACACTCTCTGAAAAAGATGTACACAATGGAACTGAATACAAAGTCGTCTGCTTAAATTTTGACAGCATACTCATTTATATTGTGAATATTTATGTGCATGCTAGTTCCTTTCATGTGGATTCCCTTCCCACTTGCATTCTTGAGGAGAGAACTATTCTACTCAGAGACCTTAATGCCAGGCATCCAGATCTGGGTAGCATCAAAACCTCCAATGTCAATGGCGTGCATTGGAAAAATTTCCTTGATATTGTTGATACTGCTTTTCTTACAGATGAAAATTTTCCGACCCATATTCAGGGAGGCAGGCTCGACTATGTAGTCTTGTTCAACTTTGAAACAAGTCCTGCTGGAACACATGAACTCAGGTATCTGCTCAGTGATCATTTCTGCTCTAGAAACTTCTCTTACATTATGTACCACTATTTACAACCCAAGGAAAAGGTTAGTCATTCCAAGTGTAAAGTTTCCTAAACTCTGCTGCCATGTCTAGAAATGGTATCTGACCAATTGGGGGTCCTTTTGGGATATTAACACTTTCTATGAATGTCTTGTTGCTGTTATAGAAAATTTTGCTAAGCACCACAGTTCAGATAAAGTACCCTGAACAGTGGCCAGTAAACCTACATATGCTACTGATCCAGCAATAATAGGATGGCAGAGGACACTGGCTAACTTCCAGAGGCCCTGGCAAAACAGTCCTAATGTCAATGAGGTATGTGGCAGTATGGTGGCAATTACACAGTGCTAACTGAACTACGTCAGAAGGTCAGAAAACGACACTGAGATATCTTCCTCACGACCACTGGGAAGACCAAGTCTCTCCAGTGTGTTTGGTACCATGTATACAGGATAATAGGGAAAACTAGCAGCATAACCTCCGTCCCAAACCCTAGTGGCAAAGCCCAAGCCTTGACTGACCAGTGGGCCAGTGCCTCTGCACAGTCAAGCCTTCCTGCCAGTCTTGGAGAGAGCCTTGGCCACTACAGGCCCTTTAGGAACTCCCTGGTTGATGCCAGTATTAATGTGAGGGATGACACATGTCTTCCCATAACGTACGACGAATTACTTTGTGCTGTAAAAAAAGGTAAATTGACCGCTCCAGGCCAGGAAGGTATAACCTATGGCATTCACAAATTAATACACAGTAGATGGTAAAAGAAATGCCAGTTATTGGTATGCCTGAGTTAAACATGAAATTTACAGAGATCATAAAATCATTCACTACCACCTTTTACATAGTAGAAATATTATCAATTAGAGGAAATATGCTGCTTGGACTAAATACAATGAGGACACAAAATAAAATATTGATGCCCCATTTCAATGGAATTAACTACGACAACGAATTCATTGAGGGGAAAAAGAAGTGAGTGGTAATCATAGGGGCATTTGTCTTCTTAGTGTAATAGGAAAAGTGTATGGTAGGATACTTATTGACAGAGTTAGGGAAATAACAGAGGAATTAGTTGGAGAAGAACAGGGAGGCTTTAGGAAGGGAAGAGGTTGTGTAGATCAGATATTCATTCTTAGATCTTTAGTGGAAAAGATTCTAGAGAAGGGAAAGAAGTTGTATGCGGCTTTCATGGATTTGGAGAAAGCATATGACAGGGTGGATAGACAAGGATTCTGGAAAGTATTAAGAATATATGGAGTAGATGGGAAGTTGAATGCTGTGAAGAGTATGTATGAGGGTGCTAAGGCTGCAGTACCTGTGGATGGTGAACTGAGTGAATTTTTCTCTTTGAAGGTTGGGTTGAAACAGTGATGTGTCATGTCTCCCTTGTTGTTCAATCTGTACATGGATGGGGTAATAAAAGAGAAACAAGGTAGGTCAATGGATATTGGAGTGGCCTAGTGAAAGAGGGTAGTGTTTGGAAACTCTATGTACTGTTGTCTGCAGATGATACTGTGATGTTAAGTGAAGACGAAGGGGAGCTGCAAGGCTTGGTGAATGAGTTTGGGAGAGTGTAAGAAACGGAATCTAAAGGTGAATGTAGGGAAGAGTAAAGTGATGGTCTTTGAGAAAGGTGAAGTCAGTGAATGTACAGTAAGGTTGGATGGTGAGGAAATTGAAAATGTGAGCACGTTTAAGTACTGGGGGAGTGTGATGAGTAAGGATGGGAGTTTGGAGAGTTAAGTGCTTGAAAGGGTACAACAAAGAAGGAAGGTTGCTGGTTCCTTGAAAGCAGTGATAAGAACCAGGGAAGTGAGCATGGAAGTGAAAAAGTTACAACATGACAGTGATGTGATACCATCTCTAACGTATGGAAATGACGCTTGGACGTTGTTGGAAGGACATAAGTCAAGAGTGAGAGCAGTGGAAATGAGTTATTTAAGAGGAGCCTGTGGAGTCACATGGAGAGACGGCTGACAAATGAGGATATAAAGAAGTGCTGTGGTGTGGATGTGGATGTGATAGGAAGCGTTAGGAGGAACACACTGAGGTGGTTTGGCCATGTGGAGAGGATAGAGGGTGAGCGACTGACGAGGAGAATGTATGTGAGTGAGGTGGAGGGGGGGACAGGGAGAGGGAGGCCGAGGATGAGATGGGGGGATGGAGTTGAAAGGTATATGAGAGTGGGGGATGTGAGTTGGGAGGAGGGCAGTGAAATGGCTGGGGACAGGGCGACGTGGAGGCGATTTGTTTGTAACCACTCCGTACGGGATTAAGGCGTCTGGCAGTAGAAAGATAGATAGAATTTCATCTCCTGATACTACAACCAACAATTATAGACAAACTAGTCACAAGAGCGATTACACACACTATACAAAGAAGGTAGAGTCTGCCATATAATCTCTCAAAGAAAACGGGCGCTTAGACCAGGCATTACAAGCCAACACCCACCTCTCACGCACAGTCCAGTTGTGACTCGCTCACTCACTAGGCAAACATTAATTATGATAACAATTTACCATCAAAATCATTCATGCAAATTACTATTAAGAGTAAATTGAGAAACTGTAATGTCATTGTAATAGAAGAGACTATTAGAATAAATGGCCTTTTGATAGAAAGTGCCCTATGTTTGGTAAATGACAAGGGTGAGGCTAATGTCATTTTCGCTAACACCATGAATGGAGATGTGAAGATAAGAAAGGAACCTGTATTTGTAGGTTAGGGATGTGCCCAGCTCCTATACGCGAAGTGATAGTAGCAGGAGTATCGAGCAGAGTAAACTCATCAGACAGAGAGTGCATAAACGAGCATTTGGTTTGCCCAGATACTTCTAATGTGGAAAATGATTTATTACATTTACTAAAGAAACATCCACAGACTGCCGCATTACCTGGTGAAAACGTAGTGTACAAATCTAATCCAAAACCATACTAACGTAAAACAGGATACACAACCAATCTATGTGCCAGCATAGCCTACAGAGTTGCACACTCACAACGCACGCTAACAACGCAGTATGTGGATATACATTATGTGCACTGACATTCTTGGTGAGAAGCTCTGTATGTCTCCAGCAGACACTACATCCCGTACGTTGTGTTATGAGATATATACCATTTCCTATATAATGTCTACATATTGGTCGGTCACCAGATAGAAATGATAAAGAACAACAAACAGATGCAATATTTACAATGAAGTAAATAATGAAGACACTTGGTCAAAATTTTCAGATGTAGATAATGAACTTTAAAAAAATTTTCCTCCAACATACTATAACTTAGACCAAAGATTATTAAGGTCAGGAAAAACATAAATTTCCTGTAAATGACGATTGCAAGGAAAAAACTGTAAAAATGGCTAACTCAGATGCAGCAAACACCAGCACAGTACCTTCTCCACAAAATTCCAGTAATACCCCACTTCCAGTGTATATTTTTCATGAAGATAATGATCTCACAAAATTCTCTGGTACTGAAAAAGACAAGATTGACATAAGCACACTTATTGAACAGTGTCAGCAATATTTCATTACGAGACACATTACAGATGAGAAAGGAAAAATAGCTTTTTTTTTCAGCTAGAATAAACCAAGAATGATGCCCAGATGGTAATTTGCTCAAGTCAGACAAGCTGTTGAGAGCTTCAACATTTGAGTAATTTCAGATAGAATTTCTCAGAAAAATTCTCTGGAGGCAGGAAATTTCTTGGTGGTATAACCCCAGAATTACACAAATTGTAGACCTACTATGGCATATGCACTCAGGCTCACATCTAGGGGGAAGTAACAGTAGATATTCCCACTATTAAGAAAACCTTGTTAGCTAGCCTAGAAAACTCAAATTGGGTCACAGCTGTTGGTAATACGTCACCAGTGCATGTCATCGATATCATTGGCTACATATCAACCTTATGCAAATTTCCTGACAGGGTGTTAAAATCGCCAAAACCATCCCATATAATCCAGGACTCTGTTAGTATTTGATTTCATTTATGAGGTGGAATTAAACTGCAGCAAAGCTGGCATGATTGACACATCACAGGCCAACAGGACAGGGATCATAGTGTCAGAAATTGTAGCAGAGCTAAGTCAAGTCCTGGGAAGGACCAGAGACAATCTCGTCCAGATCACAAACACACAGTCAAGTTAGCTCAAGGACTCATTCCCGCACACCAGGCAACAGAGTGGAATAAAAGTCTGGCCAAAGTCCCAGTAGACATTGGTCGGCACAAAGACAAAGAAATTATCGTATACCGATTTTATCGTAAATCGGTAGATTGAAATCCATTATAAAAGGGGGGTTATGTCAACTCAACTTCTGAAGACTGAACCATAAATGACAACCCACCATCATTCCTTCTTGTGTTGGTCCAAGTCGTTCCCCCGAGGCTGGGTGGCAGCCTGTGATTACAGGCACTAGTGGTCAGCCTGAGTCAGACAGGAACAGGTTAGATGGAGGGGAATCCGTCCCATACCTGCAGTGGGACCCATATCTGCACCAACCATATCACTGAGGCCTACATTGGCACTGACCATACCATTGGGCACACAAATTCACAATAATCCCTTAATTCACACAAACATTTTTCACGCGATTACGTTTATTCACGATATATTCATACAATAACTAAAACAAAATTATAATATTCAATAAAATTATGTTAATATATGAGAGAAATAAATGAAATATAATAATGCCTGCCCACTGCCAGTGCACATACATGTGTGTGTGTGTGTGGGTGGGTGGGTGGGTAGGAGGTCGGTCTACTACACACCATACAGTCAGCTTGAATCCGACGGTCGAACTGCGCGTGAGTGGCGAATTGTTATTTGTGGCTTATTTTTCTGCTTTCCAGTCATTGCTTGCCTTGTTTGTCAACAAGGGGCCTATGCAAGGTGCTAGTGATGCATGTGGTAACACACCAAAGTGGGCTGGTAAAGTGCTGGACAAACTTAGGGAAGGAATGTCGGCGACAATTCGCCGTCAGGACGATTCCCCGTCATTTATTTACATACCAATTTATTTAGCAAGTACAGTACACTAGTTTTGTACTTATATGAGTTATAAAATCCCCCTGAACATTAGTTATTAAAGTATTAATTAGTCAATAATAAATATATTTATAGAATGACGGGGAATCGTCCAGGAGTTTGAAATTGTCCTGACGGGGAATTGTCCATGTTTTGACGGTGAATTGACTGTACGGGGAATTGTCTCGGAACCGTATGTTTGGGGTGAATGGGTCAACTGTTCGTACAATACAGAAGGCAGAACGTAGCATACGGGAGGCAGTGATGGCTAGTGTACCAGACTGTATTCAAGTGTCTCCACCTACGCTTGTGCTTGTCAGTTTTCAGTAAGTGTTAGGGATTACTTTACTGTAGTACAATGTTTGGCTGAGAGGTGATGATAACAGGCTGGCACACATGAACAAGTTGAAAAGACAGGGCTTTGAAGGAGACTTGAACCATAACAATGCACTGCACGCCGGGGCCGCCATCTTGCCTGAGACAAGTGATGGTCACTTTGCGTGTCCCTGGCGCTTCCCGATGGCAAAATCGTTATAGCGGGAAATTTATCGTAAATCGGATTTTGGGGTGGAACTTTTCTATTATCGTTGTAGGAAAATATCGTAAACCGAAACATCGTAAAACGAGTAATGACTGTAGAATGGCTCACGAGTTGTCGTTGCATATTATACTGTCTGTCATTGGCTGGAGTAAATAGGTAGGTCTCTCTCTCTCTCTCTCTCTCTCTCTCTCTCTCTCTCTCTCTCTTTCTCTCCCCCTTGGTTTAATAGCGAGTTGCATTAGAGAACTCATAGGTTATGGAGTTTATTGTACAGTTACATCATATAGTGAGTTACAGCGTAACATAGCATGATGGCAAAGCCTCCTAGCTGACCCTCGTGTCATCGGACCTTCTCTCTAACTTCTTCTGATCTGAAAGGAATCTCTCGAACATTATATACAACTTGGAGAGGATGTGTGTGTGTGTGTGTGTGTGTGTGTGTGTGTGTGTGTGTGTGTGTGTGTGTGATGTAGTGTCTAGCAGATTTCCATTCACCTGGACTAATCGACTAGGTCTGGTTACTCCACGTGTTTGAATACGTCTTGAAATTCTTGGTTGTCTGGACTAAAAAGAGATCGTTTGAGATACATCAGATGTTAAGAATGCTTGATGGTCTGGAACAAAAAGATTGTGGATATACATTATGTGGATTAGCATTCCTAGTGAGAAGCTGTGCATATCTCCAGCAGACACTACAGTATATCCTGTACATTGTGTTATGAATGTGTGTAGATATGTATGGGTATGTATGTATGTATGTAAACTGGGTTCATGGTGTATTGATTAAGCTGTTGGGCAACACTTGTGGGAGAAGGATGCTCCTCCACCCTATAGTATTTCTTCATTCTGTTAAAAAATATATCTTTACACTTCAAGTCCCTTTTTAATGAGCACATTGTTAAACATCTTGAATACAACAACTAAATTAGTGATAGACAATGTGGTTTTCGCCACGAAAGATCCACCATTGACATACTCAGTTTCCTAACTCATACCATCCATCAATCAATTGATCTACATGGAGAAACTCATGCAGTAGCTCTTGATATTTCTAAAGCTTTCGACAGAGTGTGGCACCGTTCCATACTGTCCAA
The DNA here is from genome assembly GCF_032717465.1 of Coenobita brevimanus. NCBI lineage: Eukaryota > Metazoa > Arthropoda > Malacostraca > Decapoda > Coenobitidae > Coenobita > Coenobita brevimanus. Next base: position 36,129,712 of record NC_136971.1, read on the forward strand.
ACTCCCTTGCTATGGACTAACGTCATTTGTTCCTTTGATTTCTTCATATCTTAGTGACAGGAAAATAAGAGTAAAAGTAGATGATCTATATTCCAATTTCCACTCAATTAACGCCGGCGTGCCACAGGGGTCAGTTCTGGAGCCAACCCTGTTCCTGGTTCATATTAATGATCTCTTATCTGTCACCCACAATCCCATCCATTCATACGCAGATGACTCAACACTACATAGGTCATTCACATTCAGACACCCATTTACAAAGTTTAATATCTCTACCTCTCTACTCAGTACAGCCATCTCCATAAATCAATACCTATCTACGATCAGTGAATGGGGACAAAACAACCTAGTCTCTTTTAATGCTAGTAAAACTAAATATATACAGTTTACTAATAGACAGATATTACCAGATTCGTACATTACCTTCAGTGCTAGTAATATTCCCATCTCCAAAAGTATTGAAATTCTTGGCATCTCACTTAACAATGCCCTCAGCTGGACCTCTCATGTTAGATCACTTGCTAAAATCGCCTCAAAGAAACTTAGATTATTGTACAGAGTCCGTAACTTCTTCGCTGATGAGCAGTTGGCTATAATTTATAAGAGTCATGTGCTCTCTCAGCTTGAATATTGCTTACTCTTGTGGAATGGATGTGGAGAGGTTGCATTAAAACAAATAAATAAAATTCTGAACAAAGCTGTTAGAATTATTAACAACCCAGCCATTACAAATAAACTACCTCCCCTGCAAGTAAGAAGGAATGTTGCCTCCCTTCCATTATTTTTTAGATATTTTTTTGGCAAATGCTCAGACGAAGTTGCGTCCATGGTGCCACCTCTCCACGCCTTCCCTCGTGCTACTCGGGCATCTGGTAGTGCTCATGACTGGAATGTCATTCAGCCATATTGCAGAACTTATGCCTATCAGAATTCTTTCACTCCCCGAATTGCATCTCTCTGGAACTCGCTTTCCCAGAGTTGTTTCCCTCCAAATTTCAACCCACAGCTGTTCAAGTTTAACTGTTACAGATATTGTATGAACAGAGGACACCAGTAATCTGGTGTATGGATTATTATTTTTTTTTTTATTCATTTGTTTTTCCTTCCTCCGTTCTGTTATTTAAAAAAAAAAAAAACAATCTGCTGCCACTTGAGCATCATGCACAGCCCTTCTCGCCCTATTCCTTTTTTCCTTATACCTCTCATATGACACCTCATCCTTCCTCTGCAGCCACACTTCATATGCACATCTCTTCTCAGCCGCAGCCTTTCTACTTCCTCGCACCACTATTCACTTCCCTATCTTATAACATCACCCACTCGTCTCACACCACACACCTCTTCCGCCTGCCACACCACAGCACTCTTAAACAACCGCCATTCTCCTGATCTTTCACTGCGTTCCACTCATCTATCAATTTCTCCTGATAATCTATCATTGTGTTTCTTTTATCCACCTCATTCACATTCAAAATCTCCCTACCACACCTAACTCTCGTAGCTCTCACCCATCTCTTACTGTACCTACTCACAACTGTGGTCACAGGTAGTGGTCAGACAATAATTACACTTCCACAAAAAGATCATAAACTAGAAAACAAAAATTTTCTTCTAAAATCATTGTTAAGAAGTAAGAATGGCAAAAGTGCACAGATAAGATATGAAAGAAGCTCAGAAACAAGAGAGGATTCAGGATGGGAGGAGACAGACTGACACCATACACCTTCCTGAGACAGACTGACTCCAACAGCAGTCAACCTATCCCCGATAGACTCCACGTCCCTGAAACCAGTGCAGTGTATTTTATGAGTTTATGCATATTTCAAAAACCTGTAACTTTACTGCAGTAAAATTTGGTGAACAGAAGGGCAGTGAATCACTGAAGAGTCGGCTTGATTTTAAGGTGAGACAGAAGACGCTACAAAGTCTCCTATTCCACCTAAGATGTGGTTCTGGGTGGCATTTAAGAGGCTTTGATTCATCTCTTCCTTAGTGATATGTTTGGGTTACTGTATCGCATTATTGTTTCGTATTCACGCGATGGCACCGATATAACTGGACGGCTCCTCTGCCTGGTTGTAAGAGAGTCCCTCATCTCCCTCCTTATCCCCCGAAGGTCGATGGTGGACTGCAGGAGAAGGGGACCTTGAGCGTGCAGTCCACCGGGTTCAGATCCAGATGACTCTAGGGGTGTAACAACTACTACTAATACCACTACTACTACTAATACTGCTACTAGTACTACTACTACTAATACTGCTACTAGTACTAGTACAACAAGAAAATTATCGATGATCCGAGAAAATCCATCCCCCCCCAAAAAAATAAAAAGTAATGAAGAGGAAAAAGTGACGAAGGTATGGAGTTCATAAGTATACTGTCGAATGAAAAAAAAAAAATGAACAAATAAAGACTACAAGGCGATGAGAAAAATCCAAATAATATTGTTCAGTTGTCTTCAGTTATTAAAAAGGAAGTTTAAAATAATATTGTTTAAGATATTTTTATTCCTTGGTAACATAGTACCATCCAACATCCTGCAGTATATTTAGATGTCCAGGAAACACTTCATAAACTCCCCATTAAGGCATGAAGTAAAAGATCGTGGTATGTGGGAAATATTTTGTTCATGAATAAGTCACTTGGTAGTTACTTCGAGGCAGAGAGTACTAATAACTGGTGAATCTTATAAGTGACCTGAAATACGTAGCAGTGTATCCCAGAAGCCAGTTTTCTGACGTGTGTACTAACCTACCTATATCCATTTACCTGTCTATCTATCTATCTTCTATATTTTCTAAAAATAGTCTCCATGCTTTTCCTTTCCAGCTATCATGTTGCATTTTTTCTTTCTTCCTGCCGGTTATTATGTCCAAGGAAGTGATGGATGAGAGAGCCTTCCTCGCACTTCGTCTCTCTATTTCACTTCACTGTTCCCTCCTTACTCCTCCATCATCTCATATCTTCATCACTCCCTGTCCATCACTCCATCTCTTTAATTCACTTCACCACTTCTTTACCCTTGCACCAGCTCACATTCTTTTCATTATTTCCTCTCCATCACTCCTTCTCTGTTTCACTTCACTACTCCCTCCTCTCACTTTCACTTTATCATCACACCCTCTCAGTGATGATGACCCTGTAGGGCTTGGGTGCGTTGATCAGAAGAACTTCAGGATCCTTGCCCATGGTGAGTTGAAGTCCTGGTGGTGGTGCGAACGAGAAGTTCTGCAGGAGCACCGTCAGGAACACAAACACTTCCACCCTGGCCAGACTCACCAGGACACGACCGTCGACCTGATGGTGTGGGAATGGATTTTTTTTTTCTTTTATGCTGCGACATTGAGTCAAAGGCTAACAGAAATTAAAAGGAAGTAATCCCTGTAAGTTGTATACAAGAAGGGAATTCCAAAATCTATTAATTACAGGGTGTCAGGAGGTAGGGGATTTTGAATTATCTTTTTTTTCTTTTAATTAAAGATATGGGAGGAAAAGCTGAAAGACAGAAGAAAATGTATCTCTTCCAAAAAGATTAAAATAGAAGTGAAGGGGCAAATATAACTTACACTAACTCCTTCACTAGAAAAAAAAAAGCCATATAACGAGAACTATTGTACCTACCATGCCATATCGAGGAAATATTGTACCTACCATCACATAACGAAGAATATAGTACCTACCATCGTATAATGGGGAAATAATATAGCTGCCATGACATAACAAGGAAATATTGCACCTACCATGACATAACTGGGAAATATTGTACCTACCATCACAAAACGAGGACATATTGTACCTACCATTACTTTAAGAGGATGTATTGTACCCAAAGCTGGGAATAGCGCTACTATCTTCATAGCGATGGTGGTAACGCCATTACTTTTTTAGCCAGTAGCGGAACTGAGAGCGCAGCTACTTTTTGGCTGTACTCACGCGTTACCGCGCTCCTCGCTACTCACGCGACGAATACAGGTCCGGTGTCGGTGAGTACATACAGATATGCCGACGGTTTGGTTGTATTTATTAATGACGAAAAATAATACCTTCATCAATTCTGTCAATTCATGATGTTTGTTCTACATCACATCAGTACTTTATTAATTATTATTTATTAGTAATGTGTAATAATTAGACAGGAATTTGCTAGTTAATTATTATTTAAATTAAATAAAGATAAATAAGGATGTCAGTTAGATGTAGGCAATGCAAACACACACACACACACACACACACACACACACACACACACACACACACACACACACACATCTATCCCCGTCTCTAACTCCCCACTATTTCCCCCACTCTCTCTTTCAGACTAATTCCTACTCAATACTTTATTATTTCGTAACAGTATGTTGTTTTCAGTTTTAAGTAATGGAAAAAAAAAAACATTACTATTGTATAAATAGCTTTTAAAAGTAAGCTCCAGTTCATTTTTACTTTCGTTTTCGTACATATCTTAAATAGGTATCATTGAAAATATAATAAATCTATATAATATGTATCAATGGTATGCCACATTTTTTTGCCTTTTATCTACGTATGTTTCTTTCAGTAGGTATATTAGGTAACATTGTAAAAGAACATTTGTTACATTATACAGTAAATAGCTTTTTCCTGTACCATCGGCTCTAAGCTTCATTAAAGTGACACCGACACTTTCTTTTTTTCAATATAAGTATATACTGACATTAATGGTACACAACATAACCACTCAGACTGACTAATATTATCGAAGACAGTATATATTGTATTGCTATATCACAGTTTTTTGTTAACCTTTCCTTCGTGTACCACTTTCTTATCCAAAGTAGCGGGAGCGCCGCTACATTTCGTATCAAGTAGTGAAACCAGTAACGCCACTACTTTTTCGAGGTAGTAACGGGAATGGGAGCGCTGCTACTTTTTATTAGTAGCGTTCCCAGCACTGATTGTACCTACCATCACAAAACGAGGAAATATTGTACCTACCATCATATGACGAGGAAATATTGGACCTATTACCACATAACGAGGAATTATTGCACAATCCATCATAGAACGGGGAATAGATTATACCCACCATCGCATAATGAGGAAATATTGTACTTACCATCGCATAACGAGGACATACTGGACCTACTTTCAAATAACGAACATATACTGCACGCCTACCAACGTACAGCATAACATGGGCTTCTACTGTACGTACCGACAGAAAAAGGGACGAATCCTTCTTTCTTGGCGTTGAAGGATCCGTCTGGGTTGATGAAGTGGTCGGGGTGGAAGTGGTGTGGATGCGCCCAGTACTTAGGGTCCTTGTGGCAGCACTCTAGGTGGGGAACTACCACTGTGCCCTGGGAAGATGGGTAGATTAGGTAGATAGGTAGGTAGGTAGATAGGTACATAGGTATAAAGAGAGAGAGAGGGGAAGACCAAACACTAACCTTGGGGATGGTGTAGCCCTCGATCTGGGTGTCCTGCGAGGCGGTGTGTGCGACGGCCATTGGAATAAGGGAAACGCAACGGTGAACCTCGTGGATGAAGGCCTCCAGGTAGGGAAGCCTGGGGGAGGGACAGGAGTTAGAGGGAAACAGTGAGAAGGAGAATGTGTTTGTGTGTGTGTGTGTGTGTGTGTGTGTGTGTGTAAGATTTACTTCATCGTCATTACTGTCATCATCTCCACCATCATCACTTTTATCATCAACATCATTATCATCATTATCATCAACATCATCATCATCGAAATAAGGAACAAGAAGGCTCCCTAAGATCGCATACCTCCTCTAACGCCAATAAAATTTATGGTCTACTACAGACAGACAGCAAACATATTCACATACTGAGAGGCAGAAAGAAAAGCAGAGAGTTAAGAAGGTTAACTGAGAGAGTGACAAACAAAACAGTAAAAGAATTAGTGTTAAGGAAATAAACATAGAGACAGACAAAACAGCAAGGCATAAACACAGAGTTAAGAATATAAACAGACGCAGAGAGACAGAAAAGCAAAAACGTAAGCACATAGAGAGAGAGAGAGAGAGAGAGAGAGAGAGAGAGAGAGAGAGAGAGAGAGAGAGAGCAAAACCTTCATCCCCACTTGCTCCTCTCGTGGTAGTAGAGGAAGCCGCCCTTAGAAACCACGGCGTCGATGTCCCGCTGTAACCTGGCCTGCACCTGCGGGTACTTGGCTAGGTACTTGATCGACCAGCGCAGGAATGACGTCGTGGTCTCAACGCCGGCCAAAAACAAGTCAGTCATCAACGCAGTTAAGTCCTCCTCTGAACGAAGAAATATATATTTTTCAACTTTTACGTAAAAGTAAATCAAAGATCATCACTTCCAAATAATTCTCTAAAATATAAACACTCTTTTTCTTTTCTTTTTTTCTGCCTCAAAAAGACCAGTGCAAGTCTCTGGTCATCACCTTCAAATCCTTCTCTGAAAAAAAATAATCATAATCTTTTCGAATTTGTTATGATAAATATGCCACTCATCATTATCCAGTCAATCTCTGCCTTGCAATCATTTTTTTTAATTGCCTCAAATCATCTTTAAAAGTAAACATTCCCTCTTACAGATTCGAAAAGGACCAGTGCAAGTCACTGGTCATCAAATCTTTTTCAAAAATATAAGAATAGTCTTTTTTTTACTGCTCGAAAAGAATCCGTCTCTATAATATAAACTGCCTTTTCTTTTTTTCTTTTCTTTTTCTTAGATTTTTAGTTATCTAGAAAGACTCAGTAAGAATCACTGATCATCACCTTCGAAACCGCCTGTGAGTAAGCATAACCAGGTTCTTTATTATTATTATTATTATTATTATTATTATTATCTCCCCCAGTCCGATTACGTCCTTTTAGATTTTCTTCTTGCTACTTCAGTCGATTTGCTTCAGCTTCGGAGAGAGTGTTCTCTCTCTCTCTCTCTCTCTCTCTCTCTCTCTCTCTTCGGACTGTAGGAGTAAGATTCATGCAGGCATTCCAGTCAGTTAAGGAAGCTCCTTAACACCTCTTCCTAAGAGGAATATTTTACTTCTTACACCTTGCTTTCCTCTTCTGTGGTATATAAACTATTTTAATATCACACTACTCCGCATATATAACGTGTAAGTTTATGTTAATCAGTCATGTCCAAAAATAAATCGCAAAGGAAGAGGTGTTAGGGAATCACCTTAACTGGCGAGAAAATTATCAGCATCATATTTTAGATTTCATATATTTTTACAATTCAATATTCAGTCTATAGAGAAGACGATGTTAGGCCAAAAAATAGTGAAATGACTAGACTGTGGTGCCCCTCCCGTCATTATAAATACTACTCGTCTATAGTTCATTCACTTGCACTTGGCGGAAATTTTCGTCTTTTTCAGGTTATTTTCTGTAGCTAAGTGTCAGAAAAAGTGCTAAAGCTCTACATCCTTTCTGCAGCACTTCTTCATGACTAGTACGTGTACCATTCATTACATTCGTTTAATCTAATGTTGCAGCTTAGCATTCATGAACGAGAGATTCCCATTTTATGCTTGCTTAAAGTGAAAAGAGTATATATATATATATATATATATATATATATATATATATATATATATATATATATATATATATATATATATATATATATATATATATATATATATATATATATATATATATATATATTATATATATATACATATATATATATATATATATATATATATATATATATATATATATATATATATATATATATATATACACACACACTGAAAAAAAGGAATTTCCGATAAAAGCGACACCTGGACTTCTCTCTCCTACCTCAGACTTTTTCCGATATATCAGACATTAGTATGGATTGCATCAACTTTTTTTCATTAGCTCTGTTGCTTCGTTACTTGTTATCCAGCTCATATCCAGCAATCTACATACTCAAGACCCTGACCCACTCCAATGGCCATCCAAGGCCCATCATTAAGGTCACGACAACCACCCAATTCCCCTTCAACACCCATCATCAAGGTCACAACAACCACCAAATGTTCATCCAACGCCCATCATCAAGGTCACGACAACCACATACAGTAATTCCCATCCAATGCCCATCATCAAGGTAAAGACAACCTACCCAGTGCCTATGCAACGTCCATCGTCAAGGTCACGACAACCAACTAATTCCCATCCAATGCCCATTATTAAGGTCACGACAACAACCCAATGCCCATCTAACGTCCATCATTAAGGTCACGACAACCTACCTAAACATCCTCGTCCTCCACCATCCCCCTGCCCAAGCTGGACTGAGGTCAGGCAGTCCTAACTGCTTCTGGCTTTATTGGACTTTTCAAGATATATATGAATTTATTTCAGTGGGCTCCTCGACTCCGATAAAAGCGAATTCCGGTATATTAAAGTGCATTATATCGAGGTTTGTGTGTGTGTGTGTGTGTGTGTGTGTGTGTGTGTGTGTGTGTATAAAACAAGCCAGATGGTTTCCTGTACACCAGGAAGTCATGTACTACACTGGATTTCGTTAGTTTCGTTTCGTTTTTAAAGGCTCCAACATGCTTGCAAGCGTCGGCCTTGGTCACCTAATGGCGGCTTTCCATGCTGCACGATCCATTGCAGCCTCCCTGTTCAGTCCCTTAACCCTGAAGTCACACTTAATGACCTCGTCCGATGTCTTTCTCAGTCTACCCCTCATAACCCCACCCCCAGTATTAACACTTCTCACCTTCCTCACCCAATTATCATCCTCCATCCTCTCCACATGTCCAAACCATCTCAATCTACCTCTCCTCATCACAACACCAATACACTCCAGTCCTATCCTACCTCTCAACTCATCCATCGTAAACCCAGCCCTGCCCGGACCTTGCACGCAGGAATGTACTACACATCCACCTAATCATTGTCATTTCTGTACGGCTGAGCCGGCGAATATCCTCCTTCTTTACTGCCCAAGTCTCACTACCATACACCATTACAATCCTAACACATGCTGCATACAAAGACCCCTTAGCACTTAGGGAACCATATAACCAGATTATGACACCTAGTGGTTTACTGGGTAATTAAGGCGCTGCAATCGGATTGAACCCGTTCAGGTTTATATCCAAGGGGTGGTTGGGGTTTCCTTCCCACGTAATTCCACTCAGGGATAAGTGAGGCTGGTCACTCTCACCTTAAATGTCAGGACCAACTTTCCTAGCCCCGGGCTCCTACTCTCATCATGGAGAAACACAGGGTTAGATAATGAATGAATGAATGAAATATATATTTAGGATGATTATACTATTAGACATACAGTAGCCTACCTATAGGTGTCAGTGATGCCTGTGTTGGGTAATATATCACCTTGTCACACCCCACCAACAAAGTGTACCCTGATCGCCGCCCGTCTATAAAGAGTTGTCTCTTTTATCGTGGCCTCACCTGACAGAGTATCGTCTTGAGGGGAATCCTTGGACTGTTGTAGCTCAATTATGTAGTAGTCAACGAGGTCCTTGGGGTGAGATGGGTCCAGTGTTGCTTTGTGCTGCTTGATGAAGTCCTGCAACAAGGGATCTCTCTTATATTTTCAGAGTTACATGAGACTTTGTTCAGTATATATATATATATATATATATATATATATATATATATATATATATATATATATATATATATATATATATATATATATATATATATTCTCAATTAACCCCACCTTTGATCTTGGTAGACGTTGGAAAATTATTTGGACAAACATCAGTCAAATCATTCGACTTTCATTACTTGATTAAAAGCTGCCCATACCCTAATATCTAACCTAACCTAACCAAAGCTATCCTAATGTGGCCTAACATAATCTAATCCCTTCTAGCCTAACCTTGGCTAACTAAACTTCACCTGACCTAGCCTAACCTAGCCTATCCCAACCTAACCAAACGAAGCTCAATTAAATTTTAACCTTGGTTATTACACACCTTCATCGTTTCTTGGACTCTCCTCAGATCGTTCTTGACAGTATAATACCCAAGCCTCTTCTTGAGAAACTTTGGAGCCAATGTTAGAAGCCACGGGAAGATGTTGAATAGGAACACGGGGCCTTGCTGATGGTCGGCGGTCATGCTGATGAGTCTTATGAAGTCGTGGGCTTTCGGGTCGTCCAGTTCATAGCGTGTGTCTGGCAGTCATCAGCAGTCGGAGAACAGAGGGAAGATAATTATAAGATCGAAGGAAGCTGCCTGCTGTTACTGAGAACAATGTACAATCATGGGCAAATGTTCACAAACTGTCCGCTGCCAACACTCAGTCTTGCTTTCCATTTTTCTGGCCTGTTCCTATCCTTCCATGTGGTAGTCTTGTGTGTGTGTTTGTGTGTGTGTGTGTGTGTTAATACTATCACAAAATGTTTTCAAATAACGCCTTCCATCTACACAACAAGCAGAATATATGAGAAAAGGGAGTAAGATAAAGGAATCACTGGAACGAAAAATAGGCCTACAGAGATACTTAGAGAAACTAGAGTTTGAAAGTGCAAAGAAAATATTTTTGATGCGAATCAAAATGCTAGAAGTGAAGGAAAATTATAAGAAAAAGTATGAGCCTAACCTAATATGTGACATGTGTCAAGAAGAGAATGAAAATCAACACCATTTATTTATATGTGAAGCATACGAAGATATAACAAGAGAAATTAAAGGATAAGAATCAATAATGGAAATACTAAAACAAAATGAATTGCAGGTGGTAGCAAATACAGTGTGCAGAATACTGAAACGAAGAGAAGTAATTATGAATATAATGAGCAACAAAGAAATGAACAATAGAGACTGAGAAAAAAAAAAAAATCTTGTTTAAAGACAAGAACTCCCGACTGGGAGTAGGCGCCAACAGCACCAACAAGAGCAGCAGATAAATGTAGATGATTTTTTTTTTTTTTTTTTTTTTTTTTGAGGGGCTAACAGGAGGAAGTGGGGAAAAATAATTACAAGAACAGGGGAAGCTGTCTGCAGTCGCTGAGAAGATAGGAAATTTTGGGGAAAGTTTGTTTAATTTTCACCATATTTAACAATAACAGTAAGAAGGAGGACTCAGAAAGTGCAACACCCTCCATAAACAGCTAGGTTAAGGGCCGAATATCTGACTTTACCCAGTGACCTTGATGTTCGATAGATTACCTTTAAAATCATATTACTTCATTCTTGCCTAACCCTTACCGTTTCGACAAAATTTTGTTCAACCACATCAACCCACCTGTCATCCTTTCAACCCTCTTGTCACATCAACCCACATATCACCACATCAACCCACCTGCCACCACCTCAACACACCTGCCACCAACGTCCATATAATGTTAAGGACAGCCACACCCAGGGACAGAGGCAGTGGCTGGTCCTTGCCAGTGTGTTTCTTGAAGTCCTGTACAAGCTGCCTCGCCTCCTCCTGCATCGCATCCTCCAGTGCCGTCTTGCCCATGCCGAGGTCCCGCAGCTGACGGAGGGTGAAGCGGCGGTTCCTTTGCCACTGGAGCCCGTTGCTGAATAACAAGCCTGGGGTTGAAATATTTAGAAAAGGTGATTTATTCCCTTCTTCAGGATAATGACATGAGCTGAAAATAGTCAAAGAGTATTAACGTTCAGTCTTAACTATAGTTTCTAATTCCCTATCTTTCCTGCAACTCCTTTACAGTATTAATGAACCTCGTAATAGTATTCAATTATGGAATCCGAAGTGTAATTTTCTGGTTAATACTCGTAGACGTCTGCTTATATGAGTATCTGTCATCTATTCTTACCCACCATGGACCATTCCCATATATATCTGTTTGTTCCTTTGTCTATTTATCCTTACCTATCGTGGAACCTTGGCTAAACAAAGAGAAAGTGAAGAAGTTGGGCCTGTCTGAGAGTTCAGGCCTTCTCAGGGCAGTTTTCATCGTGTCGTAATTACAGAGGAAGATGCTGGTTACGCATCCAATCCGCCACCTGTAAGATAGTAGTCACAAGTCACACAGTAATCTATCCATCTATCTATGTAATTATCTATATATCTGTCTGCCTATCTATCTCTTGTCAGACGCATTAATCCTGTAAGTGCTGGCAACAAACAGTTCGCCAACATGTCGCGCCATCCTCTACCAAGTGGCTGCCCTCCCTCCAGCTCACACCTCATCTGTCATCCATCTCTCCGCTCTGTCCCTCCCTCCACCTCTTCCTCTGTTCCCCACTTCACCTCACATACACTTTTCTTGTCGTTCTGTCATTCTCCATCCTCTCAACATGACCAAACTATATCAAGAAGTATTATTTTTTCTCTCAGCAATCGCCCACATTCACAGTTCCAAAGTAATCATCTACAGATTTGGCAAAAGGTCTCAAATAATACAGGGTGGTCCACAAATAACGCTTCATGAAATCATCGCCTGACTGTATCTTATGTGTTGTGAGTGAGGGCTTGTCTGTGGCTGTGGGACAAGAAACGAATGTATAACGCGGGGTAGACGCTGAAAGTGCTGCCTAAACCGTTATTGCAACACTCAGTCAATCACCTGGCGGAGTGAACGAGGAGGATTATATATGGATCACTCTGTTAAAACACCTTAAAAGCAAACTCTCTTTAGTAATAATATTGTGAAGAAAAATTGGAATATCTAATCCATTAAACCTATACTATGTTCACTTTAACTAGACGTGAAATTGCCATGTGTCCATCTTGAATGCTGTTTTAACAAAGGATTAACACGAGCACATGGTACCCTGCTCATTTCATTCCAACTCTACCTAAAATTACCATCTCGCCCTCTTGAATTCTGAGCTGTTTAAAAAGATTAACACTACATTATGATGCTTGTTGTGAAGAAATCCTTTGTGTGTGTGTGTGTGTGTGTGTGTGTGTGTGTGTGTGTGTGTGTGTGTGTGTGTGTGTGTGTGTGTGCACTCACATAATAATGTCGCCATACACCTTCCTGAGTTTCATCACTTGGTCGCTGAGGCAGACTGACGTTGAAGGCAGCCAGCCCACCACCGGCAGCCCCCATATCCCTGCAGGCACACACGGTACAATTATTAGCACCTATCGACAACACGAATGCCATTGAGACACCTGACCCACCAACAGTACCCCTCACACACCTGCATATAAATGCCTTAAGCCCCCATCACACATTGCATAATGGAACCACAAATGCGCCACTAATTCTATTAGTAGCGGCATCCTGGTCCTGATTATGGGTAGATTGTGAGCGATCGTGACACTCGTGGCGCACTCGGCCGAGGCCACGAAAAATTAACGAAAGCGTTAATTTATCGCAAAGCTCCCCGATTTTTTTTACTCAATGTAGCGCTATTCTAAGTCTTACGTGACCCTGTCATGATCTTTGTTGCAGCTACGTGACTCTGTCGTGGCTGCCGTAGGTCCTTTCGTGACTGTCGTAACAATAAACTGTTACGGGTGATTCACAATAATCCTAATACTATGCCGAATGCGTCACGATAAATGGAAGCATGAGTCACAATAGAGACACTATAGACAATAATATGATTATTATCACGCACGTGTCAGAATGGTCCTAAGATGGAGTCACGATAACCCTAGGAATATGACGATAGAGTCACAACAGAGCTAATTGTGGGTCATGATAGAGTCACGATAGACCTATGCACTTCTCGCGACCTTGGCGATTTGGCAGCCGCTCTGGCACACGTGGCACATGCGGGGGTGTATGTGAGCATAACTCTTGAAGCTATTGTGGTACGTTTATGAAACCGTCATGACTCTCATGGCATTCTCGTGGTGATCATGGCCTCCTCGTGATGACAAAATGGCCATTAAAAAGGTGAAAATCTGCCAATCGTGACCCAGTCTTAGCTATTATGACTCCATCATGACCATCTTACAACCATCTTACAGCCATCGTGACATTGTTATCGGCATTTATCATGGTCAAATTTCACGACAGCGTCAATTATTGAATTAGTGGCACTATCGTGGTTTGATTATGGAATGTGTGACGGGGACTTTACCTGATAAACATTCCAGTCCTCTTGAGGACAAAAATCGTGACGCCTTCACCATTGACCACGAAACTTCCCAACAAGCGATAACGATACCATTGGTGTAGTTTGATGTTCTTGTCATAGAATGTGCCAAGGGAGGTAAAGATGGCGATAGGGGAGGGGTATGAGCAGTAGCAGAGGAAAAACACTAAACCCAAACACTAATTACAACAGGTTACCTACAGTGTACACCTGTATTCTGATGTCATTTCCTGTTTCACATAATGTTTCATATGGATCAAACCCCTTCACTTCCCACTAACCACCCGATGAGAGAGAGAGAGAGAGAGAGAGAGAGAGAGAGAGAGAGAGAGAGACTCATAAGCATTGCCCGTTACCTCTGAATGGCCCTTTGATTGACCGTTTCTTACGTATGTCGACGAAGGCTCAGTCTGCCGGTGTGGGCGTTGGTGTGGTAGTTGGAGTAGGAAATGAAAAAATAATGAACGGTTAGACACTGATAACGCTGACTAAACCGTCCCCGCAACATAAAAGAATTCGGTGGAGGAGTGGGACTACAATGTTATGTATGCACCCTCTACATATCTAGGTTTACCTTATCAGTACATGAAATTCAGGGGACAAGTTCGCTTACATGACCTTATGATAAGTGGCCGTGGAGATCTCGTAATACTTTTTCCTAAGTGGATCATTTTCTGTCTTACATCTCAGCATACTGTGTGTTGTTGATGTCGATGTAGTGAGACATAAATTACACTCAAGAGATTTTTTATACCTGTCACGGAGGAATGTGAATTTAAGAATAAAATGCTGATATTACTCGAAAGTAAACACAAGGAGTTGACTTTCAAAAAGTTTTACTTTATGCTGGCTTACTCAACCGATTCTCTAAAGACAAGAATTTTATAAACTTTCTCAACAGTACAGAGCAGAGACTAATCACTCACGAATGCTGTATTGTTAGTACTGTTTTGGCCTCTTAGAAAGTGTCCTTACCCCCTGACAATCATTAATAATAATAACAAAGACATAGGTTCATGCTGGTGCAAACTCCTGGCTGGCACAACGGATTTAAAGAATAATAGTCTTATGAAAGAACTGGCTTAACTACCAGTCGTGATTAATATAAGAAGTTTGTGCTAACTGGGAGTAGCAGACTAAAGTAAGCTCAGTATGGAGAAATGAAACATCTTTGATACATTTAAATGAGCTCAAAGAATAGAACTGTATATTATTGATTACAATAAAATAAATTTATGCTTCATGAATCTCAAAAATGAATTCAAGAGGGGTATTCACTGTCGCAGGGGGACTAGTGAATTCAAATATCAAAAGAAATACACTCACTCACTCATTCAGAAGCTAGACTTAACCTAAGAAAAAAAATGGAAATACTGATCACTGGAGGGAACTGAGCTGAAGCTACGAAAGACTGGGCATCTGGCTGTTGCACACCAGGCTCCGCTATCCATTGCTAAGCCCACTACGCCGATCACCGACTAGGTGGAGAGATCCAGGAAATCACTGTACAACAGAGACGCTGCTCTCTACGTTGGGCACAACAAGTTCCTACTCCCGAGGTGGTCCAAAACCAAGTGAGGTATGGGAGTGAGAGATGGTCATGTTCACCGGTAGCGGGCATGGCCTAACTTCAAAGGTCAACGTAAGCAGGGCGAACGATATACATGAGCAATAAAAATCACTCAGTGGAGCACTAATGTCATGCATAAGAACAGTCACTTTTGATGTTCTGAAAAAACTATCTTGATCAAATGCGTACAGGGACAGTTAAATACTAGGTGTCAGTTCACATCATATGACGTGTTGGTAGAGGCCTATGGTCCATGTCATATGATGTTTTGATTTTTTGCAGGCATGTTTGAACTTTGTAGCAGGCCATATGGACTCTGAGTATTGTCCCGGATGGCTGGTGTGCGGGGTCACACTGGCTGGCTGGGGGAGGGGGTTGGGGTGAGGGTGGGGGGGAAGGGCACCCCGGCGGTGAGGATGGCTGTGGTGGTGGGTGGTGGGAGGCCGGCATAGGGAAAGTGTCTTGAACAAGCTGATACTGGTCGGGGGTAGGGGTAGGGATCCAGTGGGGTGGGGTGGGGTGGTGGGGAGGGGTACTAGGGGGCCCAGATGGGGTGTGGGGGAGAGATATTGGTGCCTAAGTACACTTGTACTGACCCAAGCCAGCCTCCCATGCACTACCCTGTCCTTGACCCTGCCATTTCATGCCAGTTTACTGTGTACTGTGACAATGGAAGGACACCCAGGACCATCCAGGACTCGCTCCCCCCCCTCCCCGTGCATTCCACCTCTGCAAAGAAACGCCCCAAGGGTCTGAGTGAGGAGGAGTACCTTCGGGAGTTGGCAAACCTGAGTGGGAAGATATTTTCATCAGCTAGTGAGACCAGCAGTGGTGATAGTGACCCTGATTATGATTATGAGAAGGAAGTGCGCACAATGGAGGCTGAGGTTGCGGCGGGAGAGGAGGAAGAGGAGGAGTGCAGTGGTGTGGAGGTGGAGGAGGAGGAGAAAACTCCACCTGAAGCAGATATTGATGTAATATCGTGGAGTGAAGGCAGTGATTTTGTACCAAATGTGCCGGATTTTGATGAAATAATTCAGAATTCACTGATGAATTTACTCTAGATGACGATGCAATACAGTTGGATTATTTCCAGCTTTTTTTTGATAATGAATTGGTGCAGTTCCTCTGTGATCAAAGTCAGGTTTTTTATGATTATTGTAGTAGGAACTGTACTGGCCCTCCCTCTGCAGCAGATATGCAATGCTGGATCGTGCCTGATGTTGGAGAGATGTATGTCTTTCTTGCATTATCGATTCTGATGGCACGTGTAAAGAAACATGTTTTTCATGAATATTGGATACAGGATGACATTACAGCAACTCCTGTATTTGGCACGTACATGTCTAGAGATCGCTTCCTTGCTTTGCTGAGATACTTACATTTTGCTGATAATGACCACCAAGAACCACGTGACCGCCTGTGGAAGATTCGAAATTTTTTCACAATGCTTAGAGAAAGATTTCCAAAATTCTATAGACAATTTCAGAAAATTCTTGTGATAGATGAGTCTCTGGTGCTGTTTCGTGGCAGTGTTCTGTTCAGACAGTACATTCCCTGAAAAAGACATCGCTTTGGCATAAAATTCTTTGTGTTATGTGACTGCAAAACTGGGTATGTGTTGGACATGATAATGTACAGTATACTGGAAGTGATACAGACATTCAAAGAAAATGGATTCTCAGTTGCGGTTGTGAAGAAACTGGTGGATGAGTATCTGAATGCAAATCATGTGTTGTACACAGACAATTATTATACATCTCCAGCACTGACTCAGTATCTGTTACAGCACAATACAGGCTCATGTGGCACAGAGCACACCAACAGGAATAATTGGCCAAAATATGAGGGACGTCTGAGGCGTGGTGAACTGCAGTTGAAAAAAGCACAGAACATGTTAGCAATAAGGTGGCATGATAAGCGTGATGTGAACATGCTTACGATAGTGCACAGAGGTCGCATGGTAGATAGTGACAAGGTAGATAGAGCAACAAGATAACCTATCATGAAGCCTGATGCAGTACAGTAGTGGACTATACCTAAAACATGCGCCTCATGGACAAAAGTGATATGCAGATATGGGCTGTGGAGTGTGTACGTAAGTGCGCAAAGTGGTATAAGAAAATGTTCTTACACCTCATTGACATCTCCATCCTGAATGCATATAATTTGTATCTGGTCAAAACGTGCAACCGCATGTCACTGAGGCTGTTTAGCAAGAGAGTAATAGAGTTAATTTTTTCCTCATATGAAACTCTGACCTTGACAGTACCTGGCTGTCATCCTGCAGCTGGCATGCCAGACTACCTTTTGGCCCGGACTTCATTTCCCGTCATTTCCTAGAAGACATTCCCGGTACTGGTGCTAGAGCACAGGGACAAAGGGCATGCTTTGTGTGCAAACACACCACGAAATGCCCACAAAAACGCAAGGATGTCAGCTCTTGGTGTAAGGAGTGTGGTGTTGCCCTATGCCTGCCTTGCTTTAGGGAGTATCACACTGTCAAGAAGTACTAAAAACAGTTAAATAATGTGTAAATAGTGTGTAAATAATTGTGAATACCTCAATAGATATAAGTTTATTAGAAAATATGTATCATGGGAAACGTAAAGTAAGCCGATCTTTATTAGTGACTTTATTGTGTTTTTTTGCAATTTTAGTCATAATATTGTGTTCAAATGGCATTGTGAATTAGTGAGAGAACCAAAGACACATTCCAACACGAATTTTGGCATGAAATAATCCCCCAACCTCCCTCCATTACCACTGCCAACACACCACCGCGACCTTGAACATGTTCAGCCTAGCCACCATGCACTGGCTCCCTCACACCGCACCACCACCTCCAAATCTCCACCAGAGAGTAAGTACGCACTTTTTATGTTTTTTGTCATTTGTGATTGATCTGTAATGAAAAAAATATATTTTTGGGAAAATTGATTATCCTGAAAATAACTCGGTTCTGGGATTTGGATAGATAAACCCATGCCTGGCGCCTAGGGGTTTGAGTAATACACAGTGGGTTTTCCACTAGAGTTCGTGATTTCACACTAAAGTACAATGTCACGAATTTGTATAATTACACAATCGCACGAATTCACGACAAGGTGTAATATGCTAAATAAACCCCCATGAAAGAGGTGCTACGAAGAGTCTTAGAACACTAATTATTATATCAGCCATTAGGTTATAGTCTTTTTACACTAACTTGGCCTAAAACTGCCATATCTCCATCCTCATTGCTGAGTAGCAACAAGAAACTAACACTAGAATATGATATTATTTGAGGAGAGGAGCTATGGGAAGGGTGTAGAGCTGCAGTATTGTATTTTTCTGCCACTCAGCTATAATAAATAAACTGCAAATTGACGAAAAATTTAGGCCAAGTTAAGGTAAAACTAGAAGCCCCTTGAAAGGGGGAATCACACCAGTCGCGAGCCGATACATCTATATTGCTGCTCGGAATGTGACCTTGACCTTGACCTACTTTCACCACTTTTGAACTAGTCTGAGATTTTCATCACTACTACACACCTGTAAAATTCTGTGATGATATCTTGAGAGGTTGCTAAGTTATCTTGCTAATAGACACAGAGGAAGACACACAGACAGACAGACAAACTGAAAAGAATACAAGCTTCGTTACTGCGGCTGGTAAAAATGTCAAGCACTTCCCTCTATTGGTTAATATTTCCAAACTGAATGTGTTCTGTGTGTCTCCATGGCCCATATTCTCATTGGGTAAGGAGGCTCCCTAACACCTCTTCCTTAATTAATTATTTTCTGGACTACCCATTAACCCGTCACGTCCCAACCACTTTCGCACCTCCGACACCCCCCAGTCCCGACCATTTTTGGAAAAAATTTTTTTTTGGCTAAAACCTCCACTTTTGGTGAGAAACATCGAAAATTCATAGAGAAATCGCTCACCTGAGGTTTAAAATATTCGATACAGGTAGGAGTACCTCCTTACCTTACAGGGTTTTCTATCAGGCTGGCTGCAAAGAAAACGAGTTCTATGGTAGGATGACTATTCCACACCACTCCTAAACAGTATTTATTTATTTATTTGATATGAATTTATATGTAGTATAAGAGTATATTGGTTTTCAAACTGTAATATAGGCATTATAAGCATTGTTTCACTCACTAACTCATCACCATTCCTGACCTTCTTTTGCCACATTACCTGATCATCATTTCTGACTGTTTCTTCCTCTAATGCTATGTAAACTTTGTCCTCCACATTGTCATCGATTGGGGAATCACTCTGACCCTGAATGTCTTTATTGGCCAGGTCACTGGTAATGGTGAATTGCGAAGATAATGGCGTGTGTGGGGGGGGAGAGGTTATGCGGTGTAAGGCATTGTCCCTGCTTGGCATCTTGTAGAGGAATAGAGGAAGGTGTCCCGTGTACACATACGAAAAATCATTCGCGAAAATTGAAAATTGTGCAAATTAGGGACCTTGCAATTGCAAAACGTACCAGTACGTCGACAGGACTGGGAAATGCAAAATATTGCAACGTACCCATACGTCGACGGGACGTCTCGGGTTAATATCCTCTATTCTGCTTTTATTTTTTTAAATACCGACATTGATTGCATGAATAACACTAAAAAATGTAGCAACTGACCAAATTCAGGAATAAATCAGTAAGGAAGAGGTGTTAAAGCTTCCTAGTAGCACGAGAATGCAGTGTCAAAAATTCACGCAATTATGTATTTATACAAATTTGTGACATTGTACTTTGGTGAGAAAACCACGAACTCTAGTGGATTCCCACTGGGCATCACTCAGTTCAACCGTCCTCATATGCACTTCGATAGGGATGGTTTTCAGAACATTTGTCACTGTTTCATAAGCGACATTCTTATGCATGGCATTAGTGCTTTCACTAAGTGATTTTATTGCGTGTGAATATCGTTCGCCCTCTCTCCGTTGACCACCGCTGGATTAAAGGGGGGGTACAAGGGGCCCGGGCCCTGGGCCACCCACCAAGAGGGGGCCTCCCACCAGAGCAACTTGTGTTCATTTCATTTCGTGTTTATGTATTACATATTACAGCATTGGATGAATAGCCCTGTTCAGTATTTCCTAACTAAAAGTGTCCTATTTATAAATTAGGATTTAGGTTACCAGTCTGTGGTGTATGCCACTGGGGGAGTTGGAAAGGGGGCCTCCCTTCCAAGCGGGCCACGGGCCTCCCACATGCTTAATCCAGCCATGCCGTTGACCATTGAACTTAGGCCACGCCTACTTCCGGAGAACATGGCCATCTCTTAACCCTCTTCCCCATTTGAACTTAGTCAGCTTTGGGACACCTCGAGAGTAGGATCGTTTGTGCCCAGTGTAGAGAGCAGTGTCTCTGTTGTACAGCGATTTTCTGGATCTCCACCTAGAAGGTGATTGGTGAAGTGAGCTTAGCAGCAAATAGCAGCACTTGGTGTTCAACACGCAGACGTCCAGTCTTTCATGGCTTCAGCTCCATTCCCTCCACTGACCAGTATTACTGTTCGTTTTTCTAGGCTTAAATCTGATTAGCTTTGAATGAGTGAGTGAGTGTATTTCCTTTGTTATTTGAATTCACGAGTCACTCTGTGACCATGAATTCTGCTTTTGAATTCATTTTGAGATTCATATAACATAAATTTATTTTATTGTAATCAATAAATTTACAGTTCTTTTTTTTAAAGCTTAATGTAATTAGAATCATGCTTTATTTTTCCGCATTAAGCTTACTTCCGTTTGCCGCTCTTAGTTTGCATAAACTCCTTACATTATTCATAACTGGTATTTAGGCCTGGTCTTTTGTATTAAACTTAAATCCGTTGTGTCAGCCAGGAGTTAAGCACCGGCAAGAACCTGCCCATTATTTTTAGTATTAGTTATTGATTGTCAGGGCTGGAGTCACTTTCTCAAGAGGCTAACAGTACTAATAATCAGCATTCATGAGTAATTAGTCTCTGCTGTATACTGTTGAGAAAGTTTATAAATTCTCCTCCTTAGAGAATCGGCGAAGTAAGCCGGAATAAAGTAAAACTTGCTACTTGATTTTCACAAGTCAATTCCTTGTCTCTACTATGGCATTATTAATTCTTAAATTTACATCCCCCCGTGACATGCAGTTCTACGTCTCTTCATCCATAAATGATGCTCTCCTGTTATGATGCTTCAGATGGGATGTGAGGAACATTACCTCAGGGTGTGCCCACATTTTCTCCAAACATGAGATCAACAAGAGGAAAAGAGGATCAGGCGTCTGACCAGTGCTGTAACCCTGTACTTCGTTTTGTCTTAACCCGCCCCGTCCCGGCCACTTTTCGACCACTGGTACCCCCCAATCCTGGGCAATTTTCGACCTTTTTTTTTTTTTGCTAAAACTTTCGCTTTTGGTGAGAAACATCGAAAATTCATAGAGAAATCGCTCACCTGAGGTTTAAAATACTCATTACAGGTAGGAGAGCCTCCTTACTTTACTGGGTTTTCTATCAGGCTGGCACCAAAGAAAACGAGTTCTATGGGAGGATAACTATTTCACACCACTCATAAACGGTATTTATTTATTTACTGTTACGAATTTATATGTAGTACAAAAGTATATTGGTTTTCAAGCAGTAATATAGGCATTATAAGCATTGTTTCACTCACTAATACCTGACCTTTTTTTGCCACATTACCTGATCATCATTTCTAACTGTTTCTTCCTCTAATGCTATGTAAAGTTTGTCCTCCACATTGTCATTGATTGGGGAATCACTCTGGCCCTGAATTTCGTACCGTGGCATGACATGGCTATACTGGCCAGGTCACTGATAACAGGTGAATTGCTGAGAAAAGGGCATGCAGGGGGGGAAGGAGGTCATGCTGGGTAAGGCATTGTCTCTGCCTGGCATCTTGTTGAGGCAGGCGTCCCGTGTATACGTACCAAAAATGACTCGCGAAAATTGAAAATTGTGGAAATTATGAACCTTGCAATTGCAGGACGTTGAAGTACGTCCTCGGGATTAGCTGTGACAAAACGTGAGGACGTGGAAGTACGTCCTCGGGACGGCGCGGGTTAAAGATCACCTGATTAGAGCAAGTGTGAAGTAGATGCAGAATACAACCCTCAAGGATGTGGTCTGTACATTTCCTCTACTTAAGATCACTGACAAACTAGCAATTACTTCCCTTTCTTATATACAATTTGTCTTTGCAGGCAGGTGGTGGAGAGGGACACCTTCATGTGGTGGCACCAATTTAACTGGTCGGCTTTGCTGCCCTGTTATACAAAAGTCCCTCAACTTCCTATCCCCCGAAAAGGAGGAGGATGGCCTATAGGAGGGAATCTTCAGCCTGCAGTTCACCGGGTTTATGTTCAGATGAGACTGGGGTTCCTACTACTACTAACACTACTACTATTACTGCTACTAGTACTACTAGTACTACTACTACTACAACATCAACAACTACTACTACTACTACTACTACTACCACCAACTGCTGGCAGATGCACTGCAAGATTCTCCAATTTTCTCTCCTCATCCGATCTGCAAGTAATAAATAAATGTTGTCAAGTAAGTTTCTGGATTTTAGTCCTAAATCATGGAGCCTGCCCATCCTTTCCTGAATGAGGCAACCCTGGCAAGCATTCAGCATAGTTAGTTGTTATTAGGGCTGAAATGGTGACATGGAGAGCCGTGACATAGGTATGGGGGAGCTGCTGGCCTTAGGGAACGGGCTATTAAGTTTATGCTCAGAATCGGATACATTAAAGCCCTTACCCTTGCCTAGAGGGAAGTCGAAACCAAGATCTCCTATCGATTATTCCCTTCTAGTGTACAGTTCTCAGGAAAAGAACAAATGGCTAAGAAAAATGTGTTATGGAATCCTCAAAGCCACTCACAATAAGCGAACTTTTTTTCTTGACTGTGCACTTACCTGGGGGCAGTCCCGGGGGCCGCCTGAGAAGGAGGAAAAGAAGGAAAATGAGGAAACCGAGGAGAAGCGCCTCCGTCACCATCCTGTCACTTGCTGGGCAGAGGCATCGATTGACTGCTTGATGGTAAGGGTGATTAGCAGACTGCCCTTATCATAAATACCCCTTTCCCTTGCTCCCCTCCCCTTCCCTTCCTCCCTCCCCTGCACTCCTCCTCTGCTTTCCTCTCCCCTCCTCTCCCCTCCGTTGGCCTCCCATTCCTCCTTTCCTCTACTTCCCTCTCCCCTTCTCTCCTCTGCCTTCTTTCGTCTACTTGCCTTTCCCCTCCCCTCCTCTCCTTTCCTCTATTTTCTCCTCCCCGTCTCCCTGCCTTCTCTCGTCTACTTGCCCCTTCTCTCCTCTCCCCTCCCCTCTGTTCTCTGCCTCCCATCCCCTCTCCTCCACTCCCTTCTCCTCTCTCCTTTGCTTCCCTCTCCCCTCCCCTCTCGTTTCCCCTACTACCCCCTCCCCTCCTCTCATCTCCCCTTCCCTCTTACTTAATTTACCCCTTCCCTCCTCTCTTCCACTACATCTCCGTCCCCTCCCCTTCCTTTCTCCTTCCCTCCCTTCCCCTACCTCACCATCCTTATCTTTAGTACATATAATTAGGTATGATATCAATAGTCCTCTCTGTAGCAAATAGCTCAGATCGTTAGGTCTATTGGTGTTTGTTATCATTTGTATTCCCTTTTACACCTCTATTCCTCTTTCTCTTCTTTCATTCTGTACTTCCGTTTCCCCTTGCCTCCTCTCCTCTCCCCTCTCCTCTCTCCTTTACTTTCCCTTACCTTCCCTCCTAGCTTGGTAGTAGTAGTACCAGTTGAGTAGCCCCGGTCTACCTGGCCGAGTAGACCCGCCAACTGCAGATGAACAATCGTCCCTGCAAGGTCATCCCATGCAGTGTACCAGTGTTCCCCTGCGGTGGACAGCGCCTAACCACAGCGGAGCACAGGAAAGGATTGAGGTTTGGTTCCTGGATGGACTCCGCATTTGTGTCTCTCCACACTGTTAACAGGGGCAACACAACAGGCTATGCATCGCCCCTTTTTGGGTTCTATGGTTTCCGTCCAGCGTTGTAAATGACTTCCTGGGTTACAGAAAACAATTAAGCTTGCCACTCAGTGTAGATTCACCCAAGGATGTGGTGGGCAGCACAATATCAAGTGAGTTGATGATAGTCGCCACAACCTACAACCTTCCAAGCAGAGTAACGTGATCATTACAGGCTTTGAAGGATGAAGAGCATATTTTTACTACAGGCTTGATAGTGCGATCCCTGCTGTGGTTGGATTACATTCCTGCTTTGCAATCCTGAGTGAGCTACATCACAGTCATCTAGACAAGAATTTATCAAGGCCACACTAGCTCTGTAAACGTACAGAGAGAAGTTTGGCAGAAGCGCATAACATCCGGCACTCGGTGTGGTGATCTGCCCAACATAAGGCAATTAGCTGTCTGCTGCAGACTGTAAGCCAGCCATTCAGTTGTCAATAATTTAGCTGATTCTTGCAGCGGCGGAGAAGCAAAATGTGGCCGGTGTAATAACTTCATTTTATTCCAACTTGTTCCTTCCTTTTCTCAGCTAACCCAGAAAAGTAAAAAGAAAAAAAGAATAGGTGAATAAGGGAGGGATAGAAGGCATGAAGGAATGAGGGGAGGAGCATGGGAATGAGTGAGTGAAGAAGGAGAGGAAGAGAGGAAGGGAACGAAGGTGTGAGTGAATAAGTGAGTGAGGAAGGAGAGAAAGGGAGAGAAGAAGTGAGTGAATAAATGAGCGAGGGAGGAGAGAGGGACGGAGAAGGGGTCTATCATGCTGACTAGCAACAAAGCCAAGGAGTTAGTATCCATAAAATATCTGAGACAGTTCTTACGATAAACAAGCCTCCACAACACTTAACCATTTTCCCGCATGGTTACTTTGTTTGTCATTTCTTCCACATGAATATTCGCTCTAAATTTGACCGTGAAGTATCTGGTGGTTGTATGGGTGAAGAGAAGCGTGAATTCAAGCAGCCCTATACACAGCTTAAGTTTTAAAAGTTTATAAGCATGGCTCAAGGTCAGGGTGAAAGGAATTAGGCAGGCGATGTGTTTGTGCTGTAGAGCGATTTGTAAACTGCGACGATGCTGGACCACGTAACTAATTTGGAGGGAATGTATGCACGCCTTGTGCTGCTTGATGCAGTGCATGTGTTTGTGTATGTATGAGTAAGATGTCTTGCTGAGTAGTCACAGTTAGAGGTGGCTAAAGACAACTCACCTCCATGTTATCCTGTCATCTGACATTATACCGCCCTCCCTCTAGCACACACACACACACACACACACACACACACACACGCGCTCTCTGTCTCTGTCTGTCTGTCTGTCTGTCTGTCTGTCTGTCTGTCTGTCTGTCTCTGTCTGTCTGTCTGTCTGTCTGTCTCTGTCTGTCTGTCTGTCTGTCTCTCTCTCTCTCTCTCTCTCTCTCTCTCTCCACATGGCCAAACCATGTCAGACACTTTCAATCACATCCACATCAGCACGATAAAGCACTTCTTCATTCGACTGTCAGATGTGCTGATTCAGAATGACTATATACAGTATCTGTATACCAGCTCAGTCCAATCAGTAAACTTCGAAAGGTCAAGACTTTTTTCTGTAATATTATGCAATGTACTGTGTGTGGTGCTGGAAAGGAATGCCTTCACGTGGTTGCACCCGATGTAACTGGGTGATGAAACTGCCCGGTTATACAAACATCCCTCACCTGCTCCCCTATAACCTTCGAAGAAGGATGGCGAGCCGCACGACGAGAGAAACTTCAGCCTGCAGTGCACTGGGTTCACATTTCAGATGAACCAGCTGCTACCACAACACCAGTACCAACAATATGAGTGGTGTAGAGAAACACGAGTCTGAGACAGAAGTTTATTCCTGACTCGTTTCACACAAAGGTTTCTTCAGAGGAATGAACTTTACCCTTTGTTGTTATAGATTCACCCCACAGCAGTGGTGGGGACACGAGCAAACAAGAGAGCCCGTCAGAGATAAGCAAAATGAAAAGCAGACAGGCGGGAAAAATAAAAGCAGGAACAACGCTGATAACAAACTCCCAGGTGAAGGCAGCAACTGCAGAGATGGAACAGTGAATAGTGAAGTTAGGAGGGCAGTCTGGTAGCTATGTAATTAAGCAGGGCAGCACGAGGTGTATCGGCATCGACGCCTTCATGGATAACAGCTTCCTTAGATGGAGAGAGGGAGTTGGAAATATATGTCTCACGGATCTCCTGATACAGATGTTGGTAAACAAGAGGCAGTATATCCTGGGCATTGATGGGATCCGTGAGGCCATACAGAAGCACGTCTAGGTATGTATCTGTGCAGGCGTCGAGGTGTGCAGGTTTGGAGAATGGTGGAAGGAGTGCCTCGATGCGTCTGGCAACATTGGAGGGGTCAGCCTTGTGCTTGGTACCCTTCTTGTTTTTGTTTTTCTTCTTCTTCTTAGGTGGAGGGGGAGAAGAACACACGACAGCATCAGATGGTCGTGGGGGTGGAAGAGGCACCTCCACAATGTCAGAAGCAGATGGACGGGGCGTGGAGGGGAGTTCCTCTACGTCTTGATGGATGGAAGGGACGGGAGAAGAGACCCGCTCCTCCTCAACTCCTGACAGCGGGAGGTGAACATCGATGACATTCTCAGTGTGGTCCAAATCCATGGCCTGTAATGGTACCGGGTCGGTGATTGGAAAGTCGGCGGGGATAGTAGTAGTAGTGCCAGTTGCCCTGTTGAGAGGGGCATCCAGCTGCAGCCATTTCCGCGGTGTCATGAGTGGTGGTGGTGGTGGCTGCTGCTACTGGGCCTCACGCTCCTGGCTAGGAGGGAGCCGTGTATCGCGGGCAAAGCTTCGAGGGATGGCAAGGCACGGAAGGCCATTCTCCTCAAAGATTTGAGGAAGGAGAACAGCCAGAACCGCATTGTCACCCCCACTGAAAGCCTCAGCCGTCGTGATACATGTCGGAACGAGGGTATTGGTGTCGGCAGGACCCCTGGTCCGGTGTGTCTGGGCCAGGCGGCGCTGCCATGCATGGGCAGAGCCCTTCACAGCAACACCACCCAGTCCAGTGACATCCCTAGCCTCGGGACACGTGGAAGCCTGAACGACACGAAACTCCACCATCTCCCCCTTGCCAAGTGAGCGCTGGGAATGCGTGGATTTGGTACAGCGATCCCATAGACGTGTATGAAAACATCAGCACCAGTGTCCTGGCACTTGGATGAACCCGTAACACGCTCTCAGGTTGAACCAATTCACGGTTCCCTGGATGGTAGAGGCTCCTGGTGGTTCGGATCTGCTGCAACCCTCAATGGGTCGCAGGCAAGAGCAGAGGCCCTGGAGGGCTCATGGAGCTCGGGCTTAATGGCGACTGGCCAGGCCAAGCAGTGCTAGGAGAGTCCACTTTTCTTGGGTCAGTCTGACTTATATGGCCAGCTGCTGGATCACTCTCTTGGTTAATCCTTAGTCTGCCGGTCGCTGATTAGTCTATTACCTTTCCCTCTCTGACCTGATCATCTGCGGTGCTATGTTAGACCACACTATGTCACCTAATTTTTTTTTATTATTATTTTTTTTTGTTATATAGAGTGCCTCCAAAGCTCTTCTTTGTACCTTTGTTAGATTTTTCTCTAATGTTTCTGTTTCACTCCATTTTGGCAGATAATGTTTTTCTTCTGTGTGGTTGACCAGAACTAAAAAAGCATCCTGCTCCTAAAAATCCTGGATCCGCCACTGCAGTGGACTGGCTTTAGTTGTCCTCCTCCTGAACTCCACCATCCTCCTTCTGGGGAACGGGGAGGGAGTTAAGGGATGTTTGTACAACTAGGCAGCCCCACATCCCAGTTATATCAGTGCCACCACACGAAGGCGGCCTTCTCCATCCCAATGAAGTGAACTAATTAAATGAGAAGGGATCAATTACAAGGCAAACTTTGATACTACGAATATATTTCAGAATATAACACACAGACAGCTACAAAATAATAATAATAATAATAATAATAATAATAATAAAAATAATAATGATAATAATAGTAATAATAATAATAATAATAAAAATGATTGTGCCTCCCTTAAATCACGTTTATCATGATAAATCATTATCATATTCATGCAAAAAAAAAAAAAAGGATATGGAGACCTACTGCTCTTATAGATAACACAAATCATGTTAGTACAATAATAATAATAATAATAATAATAATAATAATAATAATAATAATAACATAAGTAGTAGTAATCATCATCATCTAGACCTCCTTTCCTACCCCAGTGCAGGGTGAGGAGTAACAACGTCCAAACAGCCGAATATCGCCCAGTCCAATGGGCCATGCTTCCATTCACTCATCATTCAAGCCTCGGGAATCCTGGCTCTGTCTGATACGCCAAAAACTTCCACCACGTTCTATAGCTTTTTAATTCAGATCCCTCCAGTGGGGTCAAAGTCACTCTAAGAAATCATGTTAGTACAATAATAATAATAATAATAATAATAATAATAATAATAATAACATAAGTAGTAGTAATCATCATCATCTAGACCTCCTTTCCTACCCCAGTGCAGGGTGAGGAGTAACAACGTCCAAACAGCCGAATATCGCCCAGTCCAATGGGCCATGCTTCCATTCACTCATCATTCAAGCCTCGGGAATCCTGGCTCTGTCTGATACGCCAAAAACTTCCACCACGTTCTATAGCTTTTTAATTCAGATCCCTCCAGTGGGGTCAAAGTCACTCTAAGAAACAGTAAGTGGAGGCTTGAGACTGTCCACAGGACCGTTAGAGAGTTCTAGTTATTATTATTATTATTATTATTATTATCATGGCAATAATAACAACAACAACAACAACAACATCAATAATAATAATAATAATAATAATAACTAGAACTATGTAACTGTCCTGTGGCCCATGCCAGGACACATAACCAGGACCTTTTAGATTCCTTCCACAGCCTCTGGTTCTCCTGGAATCGTTGCAAGACTCTGAGGCCAGACTACTAATAATACCTGCAAAAACAGTAATCTTCAGCTATGTAATATGTGGAGACAGATCCCATCATTACAAAATAACTGGATATTATTTTGAAACATGAAAAATAGAAAACACAAAGACAAGGGAACTGTTGTAAAGTGTTCAGAGAGAAAGAACTGGACTACAACTTCACAAAGTCATCATGGAGAGTATTATGGAGGTCAAATTATGAGTAATAATGATATGATAGTGTAGAGGTCAGAATGCACCAGTCAGAGAGGAGGCCTTGCATGGGTTCCCTCCTCAACAAGTGACTAGAGTTCTAATTATTTTTACCCTCCACCTGACGAAGTCAGAGGAGGGTATTCCTATCACTAGCAGCAACAACAATGGGTGGCATCGAGATTTTTTTTTTTCCGGGACGGAACTTAGAAAGTATTCACTATAGGGTCATAAAACTGTACGAGCTTATGTCTTAAAGTGAACTGGTACATTTGATTGATAGACTGCTGTGTCTTAGATAGTTTATTTATTTATTTATTTATTTTTCAATAATGAAAGAGTAAAAAAAAATTCAGAAATTTCAATATGACCTTCCCAAGGAATCTAAACGGTCCAATGTATATTTCTATATAAATTTAGGAACTTTTACACCTTTCAGGAAGAAATTGTACATGATAAATGAATATATATCTAATTAAGTCACATTTGGCCAGTGCCATACCTGAGGGGGGGCGGGGGGGCTGTTTGAAACTGCCCCTCGGGCCCCCAATGGAGGGGGCCCCCAAAAAGCCTTAAAAATTTATAAGCTTTTTTATTAATATATATATTTACCATCCCGACAATCCCGGCTGAGATATTAGATAAGTTTGGAGAATGAGTGGGGCTAGGTTGTTCGCAGGGCTCTCCTCCAGGAGAGGGGCTCGGCAAAGAACCTAGCCCCCAGGGCCCTCATAGCTCTAGGTACGCCCTGCATTTGGCAAAGTAGTGTCGGCTGTAAAATATCTACGTGTGAAACAGATGCAGTAG
This sequence comes from Coenobita brevimanus, assembly GCF_032717465.1. Lineage (NCBI taxonomy): Eukaryota > Metazoa > Arthropoda > Malacostraca > Decapoda > Coenobitidae > Coenobita > Coenobita brevimanus. Next base: position 36,160,264 of record NC_136971.1, read on the forward strand.
AGTAGTTGATGAGTTAATGTCCGTGAGAGTACTCGTGTATGAACGTAATGCTTTTTCGTTGTACCCTTCCTATCTTTTGAAAACTTTGCTCTGAAACTCTTCCCCTTGGCAAGCTTTCGCCCAGCGTTTGTCTGACTTTGTTCTTTATGATACTTCTTAACCGGCTTTAACATGAACCAGAAATCCTCTCAAAACCCAGTACTTCAGGGCATAATACATCCATGGTGGACTCTAACCTAGGGAAAGTTAAACCTGGGTAAGTTGGGGGCGGCCGGGGCAAGATGTTTGATAAGAAGGGTCACTGCGGTGGTGGCTGACTGTGGGGATGGCAGGGCACACACACACACACACACACACACACACAGATCCCATTACCAAAGCAACATGTGTTTTCGAAAAGGTGTATATCTCGACAGCGTAGTCGTAAGTACTTGTAGGGAGATAGTGAGGTCTGTTGTAGATCTTTCGAACACTGCCAGAATAAAGTCGTGAGACGTTGTATGGCTCGAAGTTCTTGCTGCTAATTACACGGTGTGTAGTCAGCTAGAGTGAACAGGAAGGTCTCTCTCTCTCTCTCTCTCTCAGTTTTCCCTTTGTGTATTAGTGAGGTGAGTTAGAGCACTCTTGGGTTATGGGGTTTATTGTACAGTTATAATGAATAATGAGTTACAGCGTAATTTAGCGTGACGGCAAAGTCTCCAGCTGACCCTCTTGTTGTCGGGCCTTCTCTTCAACCCCTGCTTACCTGAAGGGAATCAGCTTGGAGAGGATGTGTGTGTGTGTGTGTGTGTGTGTGTGTGTGTGTGTGTGTGTGTGTGTGTGTGTTTGTGTGTGTGTGTGATGTAGTGTCTAGCAGATTTCCATTCACGTGGACTAACCGACTAGGTCTGGTTACTCCACATGTTCGAATACGTCATGAAATTCTTGGTTGTCTGGACTAAAAAGAGATTGTTTGAGATACATCAGATGTTAAGAATGCTCGATGATCTGGGACAAAAAGATTGTGGATATACATTATGTGGATTGACATTCCTAGTGAGAAGCTGTGTATGTCTTCAGCAGATACTACATCCTGTACATTGTGTTATGATATATACTAGTGCCTACATAATGTCTACATTTCTCTCAGTCACTCAAGGCTGTCGTACCCACGACAGTGAATATTGTCGTAAGATATTAATGCATACTATATACATATTAAAATCAACTTGTAAGCTAATTAAGTGAAATACATAATATTATAATTGTGATAATATAGTGATTATAGATGCAGTCACTGTAGTAATATAATTATAACATAATAAAATTGTACATGTAAAATAGATAAATAGATATAACAACAATATTAAAATAATACCATGGCAAGTCTACTGTAGTCAATTATACAGTATATATGAGAAGGACTTGCTGTATATATTCACATATAAATGAGACATAACAGTATAATTTAAGAAAGCCTATGTTACGTGTAACTCACATTTGGTTATAATATATTATATACATATATCTATATCTATCTATATCTATCTATCTATCTATCTATCTATCTATATATATATATATATATATATATATATATATATATATATATATATATATATCAGTTTGTCTCACTTATACAGAACAGTTCTTAAAACACTGATTCTACTGTAGGTTAGCAATACCTTGCATTCTGTGCATGGCCAAATGTAATGTAGCAAATATGATGGAGAAAATTAAAACGATGACTGGAGCTGGGCTGTATACATAATATGGGTTGAATATAATTCTGCTGTATTCTTCCCAAGGTTGTATTGTTTGATTTATTAGTTGCATGGTTTCACACTTCGGTGAAGTCAACTTAATGTGTGCTGGAATGTAATGGCTTGTGTGTGTGGTTGAGAATGGCATAATCGTTTTCAGTGGGCAAAGTAGGTGTCAGAACTGTACAGTAATCTGGTGAGATGTATAAACCAGATGCTGATGTATGGGCTGGAGGTGTGCCTGGGCAAGTCACAAAAATTGATGTATTTTGAGTGAAGGAGAAGAACTGTGAATGTCTATAATGCGTTGATGATGGATGACTTTATCTGGAGCAAGTGTGAAGTTGCAGTGATGAGGAATGTCATCTTCTGTGATAGCCATTTCACAAGGGACTGTCTCAGCTGGTTGAAACGTGAAGATGTACGCAGGACACAGATGAAATGCATGTAATGATGTGCGACATTTGTATTCAGTTGTTGTTTCACTAGTGAAAGTGACAGCGTCCTGTTTCTTGGAGACCATGATGACTTCTGTTTTGAAGCTGATTTTTTTTTTTTTTATGTGTCCGACTTCCGGGCATAGGCTTCACAGCCTGCTCTCAAGGCCCAGTAGTCCTCCTACATACCATACACCTCTCTACATGTCACCACTTCGGCGCTAACACCCACCGTCAATATTGAATACATGCTAGGGCTGTCTCATACAGGACTGGTGTATTGGTATTAGCGGGGGTACTTTTATGACATGTCGGTGATGGTGACTAATGAGTCATATTTCTTAGAAGTAAAACGATATAATTGATAGACTGTGAAAAAATCATCTGTCACGAACGGTACATGAACTACCATTGATGTTGTTGTGAGTGCTCCTTCCAAATATGGATATCATCAGATTTCTTTCCTCAAATAAAGGTTTCAAACCATGCTCATGTATGCCTTGACTAATTATTTGGAGGTGATTGCGAATGAGGAGTAAATTAATGGTGATTCATCCCTTACCAGCATTAGAAATTCGCTTCATGAAAGACAGATAATGAGCTCTAGTATTGTGTAACTGTAATATTATTACGTCAGTATGTTCCATGATCACTGACAGGTGTTGGAATAGTGTATTGTTTCCTTCTAGTGCATTTACTTTCTCCAAAATTCCTAGAGTTGATGCTTCTGCCTTCCTTGGGTTCTTTACGATCGTCAGCATTAAGGTGTTCTAGGTATCAGCCAACTTACGTTGATATGAGAGAATTTGTGCAATTTTGTTAAATTTGTTATTAATTTCCCCCAGATCATTTTCTGTAGGCAATCCAAAAATGTTGTCTATAATTGTTCCACATAGGTTGAACAAACCACGTCTGTTACGTGTATTTGTGATGTCGTTTCCTGCCCTAAATTTGTTACTCCCAGCTGATGAGATGTCCTGGATCATGGTGATCATTATATGCTTAGCCTGTTCTAGCGTCCAGTCAGTTAACTTAATTCAGCTACTTCCTGTGTGGGGTGATCATGTGAGGAAGGACGTGTTAATACCACTAAGAGTTCTAGGTGGTCCTGATATTTTCTGTAACATTACTGGTAGGTCTTCCAGTATTTCCAAACTACAGTCGGTACTTATGTCCTGTACTATACATTTGCCGTTGAGGCTGTTGGGGTGATCAGGCGCCCTTGTATGATTATTATGTTGAGGGTGTAAGTGAGGTGATCCTCTTGATATCGACAGGAATATGATCCATTGAATAATTAGCCTCGTCTTTACCTACCAAAATAACAACTGAATTAGATATTATCTAATCCACTTTTGTTAGCAAGTTATGCTAAGTGTGATGATAGTGATGATGAACACTACAGTTATCTCGACCTGTTTAAACTTATTACCTTTAAAAGGAATCTAAATCGATTCCTAAGTAATGTAAATGCCTTTTTATATTGACAGCTGTATTGGTTGCTCGTATGTTTGTCTGCCTGGTATGCGACCGCAGTTTATTTAGTTATGTGTTAATTGCTTCCAGCATATTTTCATCGTGTGTACTAGGCTTTTCAGTCTTGTCCGGTGTTTTATATTCGCGAGCTAAATTTCCTGAACCTGTTGTTAAATGAGTAATATGTATTTCTTTTTCTTCGTCACTTGATAGTGACTTTATCACCATCTTATTAGCTTTTCTCCTATAGCAATTACCCTGTATCGGCCTGCAAATTTCGGTGACAGTTTATTGTCACTAGTCTGCACGACGTCATATACAATATTACCTATGCTGATGTTTGATTCTTTTGCCTTATTATTAAATGAGTCTGTCATCTCTTCCTTGGACATCATTAACTGTTTCTTTACCTTTGTGTGTATTTCTTGAAATTCACTTAAGCGAAGTTTAGGATAATCTCATAACTGTATGCGGGATTTTGTTCACCTTCAACTCGTAGGTTGAACTCAAGTAACACGCACTGTTACTATTGCGCTAATCCTGGTCACACAAAATCTGAGTGTGTCATTAAGAATAAAGATGACAGACAAAGGGCAAAAGGTTTTGAACAGTATTGCAGGCACCATAAATCTTCCGGTCACTGGACCTGAGACTGTAAAACAGTAGACAAATCGGTATCCATCTATAGGTCGGGGGAAGGTCGTACCAGCACAAAAGACGACGACACATACACCCAAATAAACAGATGGTCAACATATGAAGTATCTTTGGAAATGAAAGCATTTTGGTCTCTGCTGTATGTGAAGACGAAGATATTTCATTTTTGGATTCAGGCTCATAAGTGAATTTCAGTAACTGCCGAACGCCCACAGAACGAGCGTGTGCTGACATGGCCTCCAGCAGCCGTCACCACTGTCACCACCCCAGTCACTGCAAGCGCCGCAGGCCTCGCCCTTCAGACCATACCTCTAGCAACATGGCCCAGACTGATGCCCATGATAGTCTCCCGTCTTCGGAGAGTGACGAGGAGGGGCAAGAAGTAGCAGTATCTGACGCACAAGACATGAACATGGAAGGTGGTGCCTCTGCTACAGAGCAAGCGGCACCGTGTGACACAAGTGACACAGGTCCTAGTGTCAATAAACGACAATATAGAGAGGAGGACGGCAATATGCCAGCACCTGAACGTGGCATGGACTTCGGTGTCCCGGAGGAACGATGTGATGCAAGAGTGAAGCTGAATTTTCCCTTGGATTGTGAGCTCTCCCTCTGAGAAAAAGCAAAGTGGGCCATTTCAGTGGCAAAACAGTTTCCTGATTTTAAGGTACTGTTCAAAGAAGATAAGACACATCCATACGTGCCTGTGAATAGTGGCCCTACAGTAGATTGCCTGACCAGTGATGGATTTCAGGGAGTTGTCTTGGAAGCTGTGATCAACTGCCCCCATTCCAGGGTTATCATTCATAGTGTTCCTGTTTGTTGGGGATTGGAGGAGCTTGAGATCCCAGAAAATGTCCTGTGGATGAAAAGAAGAATGGTTGGCCAATACCCCAGACCGCAGCTTATTGCTCTGTTAGAGAGGGGAGATCCCCGAGAAAGTATTCATCAAGGCAGTGGGCTACAAGAGAGTTGCACGTTATGTTTCGGAGCCTGACCTCTGCTACTGCTGTAGCAGGTGAGGGCACATGGCATGGAAGTGTAGTAAAGCATACAGGTGCCGCTTCTGTGTTGGGAAGCACGAGGGTACCATTTGCCCGGAAAAATCAAGAGGAGCAAACACTTCAAATCTAAGTGCTGCAACTGTGGAGGGGAACACAATGCCCACTCGTTCCTTTGTTCCCAGAAACCGCAGATGAAACGGGCGCCAGGGCACACTGCCGCTCAACCTTATGTAGCCAATACACCACTGCCATTTCCTACCAATGCTTGGGACACCCGCCTTCAGGCCTCAAATTTCCCACGTCAGGGACAATCATCTGACGCGCATCCATGCACTGCCAGCCACAAGTACATCCTGCTGAGTCCCTGGCAAGCCAGCCCCAAGATGGCGATTCAGGTCAGCACGAGCCAAGCCTATGGGAAATGGTTAGGGATCTTCAGCTGGCAGTGCAAGACCTATCCTGGAGACTCCAGGAGATGGAAACACGTTTGCAACAGCAAAAACAGCAACTGGAGGACTTCTTTGTTGAGTCTGACACAGAGGACGATGATTGTGATTCTGCTGCCAGGGCTTCCCCTCATCGAGGTCATGGCAGTGGTGAGGAACCTGCTGCTGGACACGCAAACCCGATGGGGGCTCGACCTAAGGAAAAAACTAGACCACCTCTCTGCCCCCAGGTTGACAAGTTACAAGGGATTTAATGCCTTGACCCGAGACGTGGCAGAATTTAGGCATTCGATTGTGCAGTTAACAGTATTGGTACAACAGTTAGCAGTGAGACCACCATCCAATGGGTAACTCCCTCTACACCTTCCTGTACTGGAATGTAAACGGCTTACAGACTCTATTTACTGACCTCCACTTTTATGTTATAGTGAACAAACCCTCTCCAATTGCCTTATAGGAGGTAGGACGTGATGTGTCCCATCTAAGAGGTTATAGTGTTTTCACCCTGGATCAAGATGAAGGCTGCTTCAGGGGCTTAGCAGTGTATCTTAAGTCTAGTCTCCCTGTTACACTCTCTGAAAAAGATGTACACAATGGAACTGAATACAAAGTCGTCTGCTTAAATTTTGACAGCATACTCATTTATATTGTGAATATTTATGTGCATGCTAGTTCCTTTCATGTGGATTCCCTTCCCACTTGCATTCTTGAGGAGAGAACTATTCTACTCAGAGACCTTAATGCCAGGCATCCAGATCTGGGTAGCATCAAAACCTCCAATGTCAATGGCGTGCATTGGAAAAATTTCCTTGATATTGTTGATACTGCTTTTCTTACAGATGAAAATTTTCCTACCCATATTCAGGGAGGCAGGCTCGACTATGTAGTCTTGTTCAACTTTGAAACAAGTCCTGCTGGAACACATGAACTCAGGTATCTGCTCAGTGATCATTTCGCTCTAGAAACTTCTCTTACATTATGTACCACTATTTACAACCCAAGGAAAAGGTTAGTCATTCCAAGTGTAAAGTTTCCTAAACTCTGCTGCCATGTCTAGAAATGGTATCTGACCAATTGGGGGTCCTTTTGGGATATTAACACTTTCTATGAATGTCTTGTTGCTGTTATAGAAAATTTTGCTAAGCACCACAGTTCAGATAAAGTACCCTGAACAGTGGCCAGTAAACCTACATATGCTACTGATCCAGCAATAATAGGATGGCAGAGGACACTGGCTAACTTCTAGAGGCCCTGGCAAAACAGTCCTAATGTCAATGAGGTATGTGGCAGTATGGTGGCAATTACACAGTGCTAACTGAACTACGTCAGAAGGTCAGAAAACGACACTGAGATATCTTCCTCACGACCACTGGGAAGACCAAGTCTCTCCAGTGTGTTTGGTACCATGTATACAGGATAATAGGGAAAACTAGCAGCATAACCTCCGTCCCAAACCCTAGTGGCAAAGCCCAAGCCTTGACTGACCAGTGGGCCAGTGCCTCTGCACAGTCAAGCCTTCCTGCCAGTCTTGGAGAGAGCCTTGGCCACTACAGGCCCTTTAGGAACTCCCTGGTTGATGCCAGTATTAATGTGAGGGATGACACATGTCTTCCCATAACGTACGACGAATTACTTTGTGCTGTAAAAAAAGGTAAATTGACCGCTCCAGGCCAGGAAGGTATAACCTATGGCATTCACAAATTAATACACAGTAGATGGTAAAGAAATGCCAGTTATTGGTATGCCTGAGTTAAACATGAAATTTACAGAGATCATAAAATCATTCACTACCACCTTTTACATAGTAGAAATATTATCAATTAGAGGAAATATGCTGCTTGGACTAAATACAATGAGGACACAAAATAAAATATTGATGCCCCATTTCAATGGAATTAACTACGACAACGAATTCATTGAGGGGAAAAAGAAGTGAGTGGTAATCATAGGGGCATTTGTCTTCTTAGTGTAATAGGAAAAGTGTATGGTAGGATACTTATTGACAGAGTTAGGGAAATAACAGAGGAATTAGTTGGAGAAGAACAGGGAGGCTTTAGGAAGGGAAGAGGTTGTGTAGATCAGATATTCATTCTTAGATCTTTAGTGGAAAAGATTCTAGAGAAGGGAAAGAAGTTGTATGCGGCTTTCATGGATTTGGAGAAAGCATATGACAGGATGGATAGACAAGGATTCTGGAAAGTATTAAGAATATATGGAGTAGATGGGAAGTTGAATGCTGTGAAGAGTATGTATGAGGGTGCTAAGGCTGCAGTACCTGTGGATGGTGAACTGAGTGAATTTTTCTCTTTGAAGGTTGGGTTGAAACAGTGATGTGTCATGTCTCCCTTGTTGTTCAATCTGTATATGGATGGGGTAATAAAAGAGAAACAAGGTAGGTCAATGGATATTGGAGTGGCCTAGTGAAAGAGGGTAGTGTTTGGAAACTCTATGTACTGTTGTCTGCAGATGATACTGTGATGTTAAGTGAAGACGAAGGGGAGCTGCAAGGCTTGGTGAATGAGTTTGGGAGAGTGTAAGAAACGGAATCTAAAGGTGAATGTAAGGAAGAGTAAAGTGATGGTCTTTGAGAAAGGTGAAGTCAGTGAATGTACAGTAAGGTTGGATGGTGAGGAAATTGAAAATGTGAGCACGTTTAAGTACTGGGGGAGTGTGATGAGTAAGGATGGGAGTTTGGAGAGTTAAGTGCTTGAAAGGGTACAACAAAGAAGGAAGGTTGCTGGTTCCTTGAAAGCAGTGATAAGAACCAGGGAAGTGAGCATGGAAGTGAAAAAGTTACAACATGACAGTGATGTGATACCATCTCTAACGTATGGAAATGACGCTTGGACGTTGTTGGAAGGACACAAGTCAAGAGTGAGAGCAGTGGAAATGAGTTATTTAAGAGGAGCCTGTGGAGTCACATGGAGAGACGGCTGACAAATGAGGATATAAAGAAGTGCTGTGGTGTGGATGTGGATGTGATAGGAAGCGTTAGGAGGAACACACTGAGGTGGTTTGGCCATGTGGAGAGGATAGAGGGTGAGCGACTGACGAGGAGAATGTATGTGAGTGAGGTGGAGGGGGACAGGGAGAGGGAGGCCGAGGATGAGATGGGGGGATGGAGTTGAAAGGTATATGAGAGTGGGGGATGTGAGTTGGGAGGAGGGCAGTGAAATGGCTGGGGACAGGGCGACGTGGAGGCGATTTGTTTGTAACCACTCCGTACGGGATTAAGGCGTCTGGCAGTAGAAAGATAGATAGAATTTCATCTCCTGATACTACAACCAACAATTATAGACAAACTTGTCACAAGAGTGATTGCACACACTATACAAAGAAGGTAGAGTCTGCCATATAATCTCTCAAAGAAAACGGGCGCTTAGACCAGGCATTACAAGCCAACACCCACCTCTCACGCACAGTCCAGTTGTGACTCGCTCACTCACTAGGCAAACATTAATTATGATAACAATTTACCATCAAAATCATTCATGCAAATTACTATTAAGAGTAAATTGAGAAACTGTAATGTCATTGTAATAGAAGAGACTATTAGAATAAATGGCCTTTTGATAGAAAGTGCCCTATGTTTGGTAAATGACAAGGGTGAGGCTAATGTCATTTTCGCTAACACCATGAATGGAGATGTGAAGATAAGAAAGGAACCTGTATTTGTAGGTTAGGGATGTGCCCAGCTCCTATACGCGAAGTGATAGTAGCAGGAGTATCGAGCAGAGTAAACTCATCAGACAGAGAGTGCATAAACGAGCATTTGGTTTGCCCAGATACTTCTAATGTGGAAAATGATTTATTACATTTACTAAAGAAACATCCACAGACTGCCGCATTACCTGGTGAAAACGTAGTGTACAAATCTAATCCAAAACCATACTAACGTAAAACAGGATACACAACCAATCTATGTGCCAGCATACAGAGTTGCACACTCACAACGCACGCTAACATCGCAGTATGTGGATATACATTATGTGCACTGACATTCTTAGTGAGAAGCTCTGTATGTCTCCAGCAGACACTACATCCCGTACGTTGTGTTATGAGATATATACCATTTCCTATATAATGTCTACATATTGGTCGGTCACCAGATAGAAAAGATAAAGAACAACAAACAGATGCAATATTTACAATGAAGTAAATAATGAAGACACTTGGTCAAAATTTTCAGATGTAGATAATGAACTTTAAAAAAATTTTCCTCCAACATACTATAACTTAGACCAAAGATTATTAAGGTCAGGAAAAACATAAATTTCCTGTAAATGACGATTGCAAGGAAAAAACTGTAAAAATGGCTAACTCAGATGCAGCAAACACCAGCACAGTACCTTCTCCACAAAATTCCAGTAATACCCCACTTCCAGTGTATATTTTTCATGAAGATAATGATCTCACAAAATTCTCTGGTACTGAAAAAGACAAGATTGACATAAGCACACTTATTGAACAGTGTCAGCAATATTTCATTAGGAGACACATTACAGATGAGAAAGGAAAAATAGCTCTTTCTTTCAGCTAGAATAAACCAAGAACGATGCCCAGCTGGCAATTTGCTCGTCAGACAAGCTATTGAGAGCTTCAACATTTGAATAATTTCAGATAGAATTTCTCAGAAAAATTCTCTGGAGGCAGGAAATTTCTTGGTGGTATAACCCCAGAATTACACAAATTGTAGACCTACTAAAGCATATGCATTCAGGCTCACATCTAGGGGGAAGTAACAGTAGATATTCTCACTATTAAGAAAACCTTGTTAGCTAGCCTAGAAAACTCAAAATGGGTCACAGCTGTTGGTAATACGTCACCAGTGCATGTCATCGATATCATTGGCTACATATCAACCTTATGCAAATTTCCTGACAGGGTGTTAAAACCGCCAAAACCATCCCATATAATCCAGGACTCTGTTAGTACTTGATTTCATTTATGAGGTGGAATTAAACTGTAGCAAAGCTGGCATGATTGACACATCACAGGCCAACAGGACAGGGATCATAGTGTCAGAAATTGTAGCAGAGATAAGTCAAGTCCTGGGAAGGACCAAAGACAATCTCGTCCAGATCACAAATACACAGTCAAGTTAGCTCAAGGACTCACCCGCACACCAGGCAACAGAGTGGAATAAAAGTCTGGCCAAAGTCCCAGTAGAGATTGGTCGGCACAAAGACAAAGAAATTATCGTATACCGATTTTATCGTAAATCGGTAGATTGAAACCCATTATAAAAGGGGGGTTATGTCAACTCAACTTCTGAAGACTGAACCATAAATGACAACCCACCTTTATTCCTTCCTGTGTTGGTCCAAGTCGTCCCCCCGAGGCTGGGTGACAGCCTGTGATTACAGGCACTAGTGGTCAGCCTCTGAGTCAGACAGGAACTGGTTAGAGGGAGGGGAATCCGTCCCATACCTGCACCAGTCTTAGCACTGGGACCCATATCTGCACCAACCAGGACCCATATCTGCACCAACCATAGCACTGAGGCCTACACTGGCACTGACCATACCTCTGGGCACACAAATCCACAATAATCCGTTAATTTACACAAACTTTTTTCACGCGATTACGTTTATCCACGATATATTCATACAATAAATAAAACAAAATTATAGTATTCAAATAAATTATGTTAATATATGAGAGAAATAAATGAAATATAAAAATGCCTGCCCACTGCCAGTGCGCATACATGTGTGGGTGGGTGGGTGGGTGGGTGGGTGGGTAGGAGGTCGGTCTACCACGCACCATACAGTCAGTTTGAATCCGACGGTCGAACTGCGCGTGAGTGGCGAATTGTTATTTGTGGCTTATTTTGCTGCTTTCCAGTCATTGCTTGCCTTGTTTGTCAACATGGGGCCTATGCAAGGTGCTAGTGATGCATGTGGTAACACACCAAAGTGGGCTGGTAAAGTGCTGGACAAACTTAGGGAAGGAATGCCGGCGACAATTCGCCGTCAGGACGATTCCCCGTCATTTATTTACATACCAATTTATTTAGCAAGTACAGGACACTAGTTTTATACTTATATGAGTTATAAAATCCCCCTGAACATTAGTTATTAAAGTATTAATAAGTCAATAATAAATATATTTATAGAATGATGGGGAATTGTCCAGGGTGTGAATTGTCCTGACCGGGAATTGTCCATGTTTTGACAGTGAATTGACTTTACGGGGAATTGTTTCGGAACCGTATGTTTGGGGTGAATGAGTCAACTGTTCGTACAATACAGAAGGCAGAACGTAGCATACGGGAGGCAGTGATGGCTAGTGTACCAGACTGTATTCAAGTGTCTCCACCTACGCCTGTGCTTGTCAGTTTTCAGTAAGTGTTAGGGATTACTTTACTGTAGTACAATGTTTGGCTGAGAGGTGACGATAACAGGCTGGCACACATGAACAAGTTGAAAAGACAGGGCTTTGAAGGAGACTTGAACCATAACAATGCACTGCACGCCGGGGCCGCCATCTTGCCTGAGACAAGCGATGGTCACTTTGCGTGTCCCTGAAGCATCCTGATGGCAAAATCGTTATAGCGGGAAATTTATCGTAAATCGGATTTTGGGGTGGAACTTTTCTATTATCGTTGTAGCAAAGTATTGTAAACCGAAACATCGTAAAACGAGTAATGGCTGTAGAATGGCTCACGAGTTGTCGCTACATATTATACTGTCTATCATTGGCTAGAGTAAATAGGTAGGTCTCCCTCTTTCTCTCTCTCTCTCTCTCTCTCTCTCTCTCTCTCTCTCTCTCTCTCTCACTTTCCCCCTTGGTTTAATAGCGAAGTGCATTAGAGCACTCATTGGTTATGGAGTTTATTGTACAGTTACATCGAATAGTGAGTTACAGCGTAACATAGCATGATGGCAAAGCCTCCTAGCTGACCCTCGTGTCATCGGACCTCTCCAACCCCTTCTGATCTGAAAGGAATCTCTCGAACATTATATACAACTTGGAGAGGATGTGTGTGTGTGTGTGTGTGTGTGTGTGTGTGTGTGTGTGTGTGTGTGAAGATGTGTGTAGGTGTGTGTGTGTGTGTGTTTGTGTGTGATGTAGTGTCTAGTAGATTTCCATTCACGTGGACTAATCGACTAGGTCCGGTTACTCCACGTGTTTGAATACGTCATGAAATTCTTGGTTGTCTGGGCTAAAAAGAGATTGTTTGAGATACATCAGATGTTAAGAATGCTCGATGGTCTGAGATTGTGGATATACATTATGTGGATTAGCATTCCTAGTGAGAAGCTGTGTATATCTCCAGCACACACTACAGTATATCCTGTACATTGTGTTATGAATACTAGTACCTATAATGTCTACATAAACGGTATGTCCATATCCATGTGTGTAGATATGTATGAGTATATATGTATGTATGTAAACTGGGTTCATGGTGTATTGATTAAGCTATTGGGCAACACTTTTGGGAGAAGGATGCTCCTCCACCCTATAGTAATTCTTCATTCTGTTAAAAAACATATCTTTACACTTCAAGTCCTGCCTTTTTAATAAGCACATTGTTAATCATCTTGAATCCAACAACTTAGTTAGTGATAGACAATGTGGTTTTCGCCACGAAAGATCCACCATTGACATACTCAGTTTCCTAACTCATACCATCCATCAATCAATTGATCTACATGGAGAAACTCATGCAGTAGCTCTTGATATTTCTAAAGCTTTCGACAGAGTATGGCACCGTTCCCTATTGTCCAAACTCCATTGCTATGGACTAACGTCTTTTGTTCCTTTGATTTCTTCATATCTTAGTGACAGGAAAATAAGAGTAAAAGTAGATTATCTATATTCCAATTGCCACTCAATTAACGCCGGCGTGCCGCAGGGGTCAGTTCTGGTGCCAACCCTGTTCCTGGTTCATATTAATGATCTCTTATCTGTCACCCACAATCCCATCCATTCATACGCAGATGACTCAAAACTACATAGGTCATTCACATTCAGACATCCAATGACAAAATTTAATGTCTCTACCTCTCTACTCAGTACAGCCATCTCCATAAATCAATACCTATCTACGAGCAGTGAATGGGGACAAAACAACCTAGTCTCTTTTAATGCTAGTGAAACTATATATATACAATTTACTAATAGACAGATATTGCCAGATTCGTACATTACCTTCAGTGCCACTAATACAGTATTCCCATCTCCAAAAGTATTGAAATTCATGGCATCTCACTTATCAATGCTTTCAGCTGGACCTCTCATGTTAGGTCACTTGCTAAAACCGCCTCAAAGATACTTAGATTATTGTACAGAGTCCGTAACTTCTTCGCTGATGAGCAGTTGGCTATAATTTATGAGTCATGTGCGCTCTCAGCTTGAATATTGCCTACTCTTGTGGAATGGATGTGGAGAGGTTGCATTAAAACAAATAGATAAAATTCAGAACAAAGCTGTTAGAATTATTACCAACCAAGCCTTTACAAATAAACTACCTCCCCTGCAAGTAAGAAGGAATGTTGGCTCCCTTGCATTATTTTTCAGATATTTTTTTGGCAAATGCTCAGACGAAATTGCGTTCATGGTGCCACCTCTCCATGCCTTCCCTCGTGCTACTCGGGCATCTGGTAGTGCTCATGACTGGAATGTCACTCAGCCATATTGCAGAACTTATGCCTACCAGAATTCTTTCATTCCCCGAACTGCATCTCTCTGGAACTCGCTTCCCCAGAGTTGTTTCCCTCCAAATTTCAACCCACAGCTGTTCAAGTTTAACTGTTACAGATATTTTATGAACAGAGGACACCAGTAATCTGGTGTATGGATTATTATTTTTTTTTTTACTCATTTGTTTTTTCTTCCTCCGTTCTGTTATTTAAAAAAAAAAAATATATGCTGCCACTTTAGCATCATGCACAGCCCTTCTCGCCCTATTCCTTTTTTCCTTATACCTCTCATATGACACCTCATCCTTCCTCTGCATCCACACTTCTTATACACATCTCTTCTCAGCCACAGCCTTTCTACTTCCTCGCACCACTATTCACTTCCCTATCTTACAACATCACCCACTCGTCTCACACCACACACCTCTTCCCCATGGCACACCACAGCACTCTTAAACAACCGCCATTCTCCTGATCTTTCACTGCGTTCCACTCATCTTTCAATTTCTCCTGATAATCTATCATTGTCTTTCCTTTATCCAACTCATTCACTTTCAAAACCTCCCTACCACACCTAACTCTCGTAGCTCTCACCCATCTCTTACTGTACCTACTCACAACTTTCCCTCCACCAGGTAGTGCTCAGACATAATTATACTTCCACAAAAAGTATGAAAAACTAGAAAAAAAAATATCTAAAATCATTGTTAAGAAGTAAGAATGGCAAAAGTGCACAGATAAGATCTGAAAGAAGCTCAGAAACAAGAGAGGATTCAGGATGAGAGGAGACAGACTGACACCATACACCTTCCTGAGACAGACTGACTCCAACAGCAGTCAACCTATCCCCGATAGACTCCACGTCCCTGAAACCAGTGCAGTGTATTTTATGTGTTTATGCATATTTCAAAAACCTGTAACTGGACTGCAGTAAAATTTGGTGAACAGAAGGGCAGTGAATCACTGAAGAGTTGGCTTGATTTTAAGGCGAGATAGAAGACGCTACAAAGCCTCCTATTCCACCTAAGATGTGGTTCTGGGTGGCATATAAGAGGCTTTGATTCATCTCTTCCTTAGTGATATGTTTGGGTTACTGTATCGTATTATTGTTTCGTATTCACGTGGTGCCACCGATATAACTGGACGGCTCCTCTGCCTGGTTGTAAGAGAGTCCCTCATCTCCCTCCTTATCCCCCGAAGGTCAATGGTGGACTACAGGAGAAGGGGACCTTGAGCCTGCAGTCCACCGGGTTCAGGTCCAGATGAATCTAGGATTGTAACAACTACTACTAATACCACTACTACTACTAATACCACTACTACTACTACTAATACTGCTACTAGTACTACTACTACTAATACTGCTACTAGTACTACTACTACTAATACTGCTACTAGTACTACTACAACAAGAAAATATCGATGATCCGAGAAAATCCATCCCCCCAAAAAATAAAAAGTAATGAAGAGGAAAAAGTGACGAAGGTATAGAGTTCATGAGTTTACAGACGAACGAAGAAAAACAAAAAAGGAACTAATAAGAAAAACTACAAGGCGGTGAGAAAAATCCACATAATATTGTTCAGTTGTCTTCAGTTATTAAAAAGGAAGTTTAAAATAATATTGTTTAAGATATTTTTATTCCTTGGTAATATAGTACCATCCAACATCCTGCAGTATATTTAGATGTCCAGGAAACACTTGATAAACTCCCCATTAAGGCATGAAGTAAAAGATCGTGGTATGTGGGAAATATTTTGTTCATGAATAAGTCACTTGGTAGTTACTTCGAGACAGGGAGTACTAACAACTGGTGAATCTTTTGAGTGGCCTGAAATACGTAGCAGTGTATCCCAGGAGCCAGTTTTCTGACGTGTGTACTAACCTACCTATATCCTTTTACCTGTCTATATATCTATCTTCTATATTTTCTAAAAATAGTCTCCATGCTTTTCCTTTCCAGCTATCACGTTGCATTTCTTATTTTTTCCTGCCGGTTATTATGTCCAAGGAAGTGATGGATGAGGGAGCCTTCCTCGCACTTCGCCTCTCTATTTCACTTCACTGTTCCCTCCTTACCCCTCCATCATCTCATATCTTCATCACTTCCTTTCCATCACTCCATCTCTTTCATTCACTTCACCACATCTTTACCCCTCCACCATCTCACATTCTTTTCATCATTTCCTCTACATCACTTCTTCTTTGTTTCACTTCACCACTCCCTCCTCTCACTTTCACTTCATCATCACACCCTCTCAGTGATGATGACCCTGTAGGGCTTGGGTGCGTTGATGATGAGAACTTCAGGGTCCTTGTCCATGGTGAGTTCAAGTCCTGGTGGTGGTGCGAAAGAGAAGTTCTGCAGGAGCACCGTCAGGAACACAAACACTTCCACCCTGGCCAGACTCTCACCAGGACACGACCGTCGACCTGATGGTGTGGAGGTGTACTATATATTTTTTTCTTCTATGCTGAGCTATGGAGTCAAACGCTAACAGATATTAAAAGAAAGTATTCCCTGTAAGTAGTATACAAGAAGGGAATGTCAAAATCGATTACTTACAGGGTGTCAGGAGGTAGGGGATTTTGGATTTTCTTTCTTTTAATGCAAAGATACGGGAGCAACGGCTGAAAACAAGAAGAAAAAGCATTGTTTCGAAAAACATTAACATAGAATTGCAAAGGGGAAAATACAGCCAACACCAATCTCTTCACCGGTAAAAATCATAAAACAAGGAACTATTGTATGTATCATCACATAACAAGAAACTATTGTACCTACCATTATATAACGAGGAGCTATTGTACCTACAATCACATAACGAGGAACTACTGTACATGCCATCACATAATGGGGAAGTGTTATACCTTCTATCATATAACGGGGAAATATTGTACCTACTATCATATAACGGGGAAATATTGTACCTTCTATCATGTAACGAGGATATATTGTGTCTTCTATTCCATAAGGTGTAAAGTTTGTGCCTTTAATCGCATAACGAGGAAATGCTGTACCTACCATCGCATAACGGGAAAATATTGTACCTATCATTGCATAATTGGGATATATGGATGAGGAGTAGCAATGTCCAGACAGCACAAACTTGCCCAATCTAAATAGGCCACACTTCCATTCACTCTTCGTTCAAGCCCCAGGAATCCTGGCTCTACCGGATACGCCAAAAACATTCACCACATTTGCAGCTTCACACAAACGTATGTACCTACCATTACATAACGAGCATATACTGTACCCTCACTAATATACAGCATAATATGGGCTTCTACTGCACATACCGATAGCAAAAGGGACGAAGCCTTCTTTCCTGGCGTTGAAGGATCTGTCTGGGTTGATGAAGTGGTCGGGGTGGAAGTGGTGTGGTTGCTCCCAGTACTTAGGGTCCTTGTGGCAGCACTCTAGGTGGGGAACTACCACTGTGCCCTGGGGAGATGGGTAGATTAGGTAGATAGGTAGGTAGGTAGATAAGTACATAGGTATAAAGAGAGATAGAGGAGGGGGAGGGGGAACACTAACCTTGGGGATGGTGTAGCCCTCGATCTGTGTGTCCTGAGAGGCGGAATGTGCTATGGCCATTGGAGCAAGGGATACGCAACGGTGGACCTCGTGGATGAAGGCCTCCAGGTAGGGAAGCCTGGGGGAGGGACAAGAGTCAGAGAGAAAGAATAAGAGAGAGAGAATGTGTGTGTGTGTGTGTGTGTGTGTGTGTGTGTGTGTGTGTGTGTGTGTGTGTGTGTGTGTGTGCGTGTGTGTGCGCGCGCGCTCGCGCGCGCTCCCGCGCTCTCACAAGATTTACTTCATTGTCATCATTATCATCGTCACATTCATCATCAACATCGTTTTCATCATTATCATCATTATTATCATCATCAGCAGCAGCATCGTAATTAAGAGCGAGAAGGCTCCCTAAGACAGCATACCTCCTCTAACGCCAATAAAATTTATGGTCTGCTACAGACAGACAGCAAACATATTCACATACTGAGAGGCAGAAAGAAAAGTAGAGAGATAAGAAGGTTAACTGAGACAGTGACAAACAAAACAGTAAAAGAATCATAGATAAGGAAATAAACACAGAGACAGACAAAACAGCAAGGCATAAACACAGAGTTAAGAAGATAAACAGACGCAGAGAGACAGAAAAGCAAAAAACATAAACAGAGAGAGAGAGAGAGAGACAGAGAGAGAGAGCAAAACCTTCATCCCCACTTGCTCCTCTCGTGGTAGTAGAGGAAGCCGCCCTTAGGAACCATGGCGTCGATGTCCCGCTGTAACCTGGCCTGCACCTGCGGGTACTTGGCCAGGTACTTGATCGACCAGCGCAGGATTGACGTCGTGGTGTCAACGCCGGCCACAAACAATTCGCTCATCAACTCAGTCAAGTCCTTCTCTGAAAAAAGAAATATATTCTTTTCAACTTTTAACCGTAAAGGTAGGTCACAGATCATCGCTTTCAAATCATTCTCTGAACTATAAACAGACTTTTTTTTTTTTACTGCATGAAAAAGACCAATGCAAGTCCCTGGTCATCACCTTCAAATTTTTCCATGAAAAATAATCATAATCTTTTCAAATTTTTGATGATAAATGTCACCCAGCACTATTTAATCAATCTCTGGAGTACAAACATACTTTTTTAGGCCTCTTTACTCCCTGAAAGGGACAAGTATGAATAAGTACAGTTATCCATCTTGAAATCAATCTATAAAATTGAACATCTCCTTTTTTACCAATTCGAAAAGGAATAATGCAAGACTCTGATCATCACCAAATTTTTTCGGAAATATAACCATAGTCTTTTTTTTTCTTTTTTTTACTGCCTTGAAAGAACCAATGGAAAGCACTAATCAGTACTTTTAAATCCATCTCTATAATATGATCTGCCTCTTTTTTTTCCTCAGATTTTTTATTATTTAAAAAATAAAAAATCAGTAAGAATCACTGATCATCACCATATCCACCTCTGAGGAAATATATTCAGGTTTTTTATTATTATTATTTTTGTTATTATTTATTATAATTATTATTATTAGTAGTAGTAGTAGTATCTCCCCGAGTCCGATCTCGGCCTGTTAGACTGTCTTCTTGCTGTTTCAGTCGATTTTGTTCAGCTTCGGAGAGTTTTTTTTTTTTTTCTCTCGGACTGTAAGAGTCAGATTCATGCAAGCATTCCCGTCAGTTAAGGAAGCTCCTTAACACTTCATCCTTAAAATTATATTTTACTTCTTATACCTTGCCCTCTTCTTCTATGGTATATAATATATTAACCAGCCGTATCCAAAAATAAATCGATAAGGATGAGATGTTAGGGAACGGCCTTAACTGACGAGAATACGACCAGCATCGTATTCATATATTTTTACAGTTCAGAATTCAAGCCAGAGCGAGGGCGATTTTAGACTAAGATAAACTGAAATGAGTAGACTATGCTGCGAATCCCACCACAATAAATGCTACCCGTCTATAATATAATTCATTCACTTCCATTTGGAAGTGAATTTTCCTTAGCTAAACGCCAGAAAAAAACAGTGCTACAGCTCTAAATCTTTTCCGCAATACTTCTTCATGACTAGAACCCGCACCATAGTATTTGTTTATCTCTTGTTACACCTCAGCATTAACGATGGAGAGATGCCCATTTTACTCCAATCTGAACTGATGTATATATATATATATATATATATATATATATATATATATATATATATATATATATATATATATATATATATATGATTATACTATTAGTTATACAGTACCCTGCCTACAGGCCTCAATGGTGTCTCTGTTGGGTAAGATATCACCTTGTCACACCCCACCTATAAAATATACGCTGGTCGCCGCCCGTCTATAAACAGTTGTCTCTTTTATCGTGGCCTCACCTGACAGAGTATCGTCTTGAGAGGAATCCTTAGACTGTTGCAGCTCAATTAGATAGAAGTCGACGAGGTCCCTGGGGTGAGACGGGTCCAGTGTTGCTTTGTGTTGCTTGATAAACTCCTGCAACACCGAGTCTCGCTTATATTATCAGGGTGACATGAGGAGACTTTGTTCAGTTTATATATATATATATATATATATATATATATATATATTTATATATATATATATATATATATATATATATATATAGGGGCGTGGAAGAAGTTGAGAGGAGGAAGAGAGAGTTATATGTAGAAAGAAAGAGAGAGGTGAAAAGATTAGTAAGAGGGAGTAAGAAGAGAGTGGATGAGGAATTTGGAGGGAATTTGAGTGTAAAGTGGAGGGACTGTAAGATAATGTTCTGGAAAGAGGTGAAAAGAGTAAGACAGGGTGGAAGTGAAGTTAGCAGGGGAGTGAAAGATAAAAATGGTAGATTACTAGTGGAGAAGGGAGAAAAAGTGAGCAATTCCTTAAGGAATTGCTGAGCATAGAGGATGGATGTAATGCGAGTATAAGTGGCTGGGGAATGGCTGGGAGAAGGAGAGAGGTGAGAAGACAGGAAGAAATCAGTAGGATAGAAGTTGTGGAAGCAATGAAGAAAGTTAAATCGGGGAAAGTCCCAGGAATTGATGGAGTGTGTGGTGAAATGCTGAAGCATGGGGGAGAGATAGTAGTAGAATGGATGTGGAAGATGTGCAGATTGGCCTGAGTCAGGTATAATTATTCCCTTGTACAAAGGAAAAGGGGAAAAAGAAGTGTGTGGTAATCATAGGGGCATTTGTCTTCTTAGTATAATAGGAAAAGTGTATGGTAGGATACTTATTGACAGAGTTAGTGAAAGAACAGAGAAATTAGTTGGAGAAGAACAGGGAGGCTTTAGGAAGGGAAGAGGTTGTGTAGATCAGATATTCATTCTTAGATCTTTAGTGGAAAAGTTTCTAGAGAAGGGAAAGAAGTTGTATGCGGCTTTCATGGATTTGGAGAAAGCATATGACAGGGTGGATAAACAAGGATTGTGGAAAGTGTTAAGAATATATGGAGTAGATGGGAAGTTGTTGAATGCTGTGAAGAGTATGTACGGTGGTGCGAAGGCTGCAGTGCGTGTGGATGGTGAAATAAGTGAATTTTTCTCTTTGAAAGTTGGGTTGAAACAGGGATGTGTCATGTCTCCATGGTTGTTCAATCTGTACATGGATGGGGTAATAAAAGAGGTACAAGGTAGGGTAGTGGATGTTGGAGTGGCCCTGGTGAGAGAGGATAGTGTTTGGAAACTCCCTGTACTGTTGTTTAGAGATGATAATGTGTTGTTGAGTGAAGACGAAGGGGAGCTGCAAGACTTGGTGGATGAGTTTGGGAGAGTGTGTAAGAAACGGAATCTAAAGGTGAATATAGGGAAGAGTAAAGTGATGGTCTTTGAGAGAGGTGAAGTCAGTGAATGTACAGCGAGGTTGGATGGTGAGGAATTGGAAAATGTGAGTATGTTTAAGTACTTGGGTAGTGTGATGAGTAAGGATGGAAGTTTGGAGGGTGAAGTGCTTGAAAGGGTACAGCAGGGAAGAAAGGTTGCTGGTTCTTTGAAAGCAGTGATAAGAAACAGGGAAGTGAGCATGGAGGTGAAAAAGTTGCTGTATGACAGTATTGTGACACCAACTCTAACGTACGGAAGTGAAGCTTGGACGTTGTTGGAAGGACACTAGTCAAGAGTGAGAGCAGTGGAAATGAGTTATTTAAGAGGAGCCAATGGAGTCACATGGAGAGACAGGTTGACGAATGAGGATATAAAGAAGCGTTGTGGTGTGGATGTGGATGTGATAGGAAGCGTTATGAGGAACACACTGAGGTGGTTTGGCCATGTGGAGAGGATGGAGGGTGAAAGACTGACGAAGAGAGTGTATGTGAGTGAGGTGGAGGGGCGAAGAGGGAGGGGGAGGCCGAGGATGAGATGGAGGGATGGGGTGGAGAGGTATATGAGAGAGGGGTGTGTGAGTTGGGAGCAGGGCAATGAAATGGCGGGGGACAGGGCGACTTGGAGGCGATTTGTTTGTGGCCACCCCAGACGGGATTGAGGCGTCTGGCAATATATATATATATATATATATATATATATATATATATATATATAGATATATATATATATATATATATATATATACTGTATGTATATATATATATATATATATACTGTATGTATATATATATATATATATATATATATATATATATATATATATATATATATATATATATATATATATATATATATATTTCTTCAATTAACTCCTTCTTTCGTCTTGGTACACCTAGGCAATTTATTTGGACAAACACCATACACATCATTCGCCTATCTTTACTTGAACAAATGCTGGATCTGCCATAATATCTAACCTAACTTTAACTGACCAAAGCTATCCTAATGTAACCTAACATGATTTAGTCCATTCTAGCCTAACCTACCCTAACCAGACCTAACCAAAAGAAAACTAATTAATAACCTTTGCTTATTACACACCCTCATCGTTTCTTGGACTCTCTTCAGATCGTTCTTGACAGCATAATACCCAAGCCTCTTCTTGAGAAACTTTGGAGCCAACGTTAGAAGCCACGGGAACATGTTGAATAGGAACACTGGGCCTTGCACATGGTCGTTGGTGTTGCCGATGAATCTTATGAAGTCGTGGGCTATCGGGTCGTCCAGTTCATGACGTGTGTCTGGTAGAGTCACCAGGAGGTCGTAGAACAGAGAAAAGATAATAATAATATCGAAAGAAGCTGCCTGCTATCACTGAGAACAATGTACAATCGGGGGCAAATGTTCCTTGACTGTCCCCTGCCAGCAGTCAGTCTTGCTTTCCATTTTTCTCACCTGTTCCCATCCTCCCTTGTCGTGTGTGTGTGTGTGTGTGTGTGTGTGTGTGTGTGTGTGTGTGTGTGTGTGGTAATACTATCACAAAATATTTTCATGTCACGTCTTGCATCGACACAGCCAGCAGGGAAGTGTAGCCTATTTTTTTTTTTTTTTTAAGAAAGCCCAACAGGAGGACGTGGAGAGAAAATAATTACAAGAACAAGGGAAACTGTGTGCAATCGCTGAGAAGATAGGAAATTTTGGAGAGAGTTTGTATAATTTTCACCACATTTAACAATAATAGCAAGAAGGAAGACTCAGAAAGTGCTCTCAACAGCCAGTTTAAGGGTCGAATATTTGACTTTACCCTGTGACATTGAAGTTCGATAGATTACCTTTAAAAGCAAATTACTTCATTCTTGCCTAACCCTTACCCTTTCCACACACTTTGGCTCAGCCACATCAATCCACTTGTTACCCTCTTAACCCACCTGTCACATCAACCCACGTTTCACCACCACAACCCACATGTCAGCACTTCAACCCACCTGCCACCAACGTCCATATAATGTTAAGGACAGCCACACCCAGGGACAGAGGCAGTGGCTGGTCCTTCCCCGTGTGTTTCTTGAAGTCCTGTACAAGCTGCCTCGCCTCCTCCTGCATCGCATCCTCCAGTGCCGTCTTGCCCATCCCGAGGTCCCGCAGCTGACGGAGGGTGAAGCGGCGGTTCCTTTGCCACTGGAGCCCGTTGCTGAATATCAAGCCTGAGGTGGAAATATTTAGACGAGGTGAGAAGAGAGAGATTTATTCCATTCTTCAGTATAATTGCCTGACCTAAACGTAGGCAGTCTTAACGTACAATCTCACTAATTCTTGGTCTTTTCTTCATCACCATTACATTATTAAATTCTAGATTTTCAAGTGTAATTTTCTGGTTAATACTCGTAGATGTCTGTTTTCATGAATACCTATTCATCTATTCTTATCCACCATGGACCATTCCCATATATATCTATCTGTTCCTCTGTCTATCTATCCTTACCTATTGTGGAACCTTGGCTAAACACAGAGTAAGTGAAGAAGGTGGGCCTGTCCGAGAATTCCGGCCTTTTCAGGACAGTTTTTATCGTATCGTAATTACAGAGGAAGACGCTGGTTAAGCATCCCGTCCGCCACCTGTAAGAAAGTAGTCACGGATCACAGAATACTCTAGCAATCCTTTTATCTATGTATCTGTCAGTCTATCTGTCTGTCAATCTATCTGTCTATCTATTGTTACACGCATTAATCCCGTAAGCTCTGACAACAAACAATTCGCCTCCACGTCGCGCGGCCTCTGCCAATTGCCTGCCCTCTCTCCTGCTCACATCCCATTTGTCATCCATCTCTCCGATCTGTCCTTCCCTCCACCTCTTCCTTGGTCTCCCCCTCTCTTCTCCACACACACTGTTCTAGTCGTTCTCACATTCATTATCCTCTCCACATGGCCAAACGATCTCAAAACCTGATGGTCCACAAATAGCGCTCCATAAAACCCTCGACTGTATCTCGTTTGTTGAGAGTGAGGGCGTGGCTGTGGCCGTGGGACAAGAAGCAAATACATGACGCGGCCGTAGACTCTGACAGCGCTGCCTGAGCCGTTCTCGCAACAGTAAATCAATCACGTGGCGGAGTGAAAGAGGAGGGTTATATATGGACCACTCTGTTATTACACTGTAAAGGCAAACTCTCTCTAGTAATAATATTGTAAAGAAAAATTGGATGGTCTAATCCATTAAAACTATACTCTGTTCACTTAAAACTACACAAAATTGCTATCTGCCTTTCTTGATTGCTGTTTTAACAAAGGATTAACAAGGACACATGGTACCATACTCTTTTCATTCCAACATGGGCTAAAATTACCATCTCGCCATCTTGAATTCTGAGCTGTAAAAGGAGATTAACACTAGATAATGATGCCTGTTGTGAAGAAATGCAGTGTGTGTGTGTGTGTGTGTGTGTGTGTGTGTGTGTGTGTGTGTGTGTGTGCACTCACATAATAATGTCGCCATACACCTTCCTGAGTTTCATCACTTGGTCGCTGAGGCAGACTGACGTCGACGGCAGCCAGCCCACCACCGGCAGCCCCCATATCCCTGCAGGCACACACGGTACAATTATTAGCACCTATCGACAACACGAACGCCATTGAGACACCTGACTCACCAACAGTACCCCTTACACACCTGCAAACAAATACCTTACCCAATAAACATCCTAGTACTGTTGAGGAAAAAAATCATGACGCCTTCTCTACCAGCCACGAAACTCCCCAACAGGCGATAGTGATGCTGTTGATTTAGTTTGACATTCTTTCCATAGAAGATGCCACGGGAGGTGAAGCTGGCGATAGGGGAGGGGTATGAGCGGTAGCAGAGAAAACAACACTCAACCCAGTCACTAATTACAACAGGTTACCTACAGTATACTGTACACCTGTATTCTGACGTCATTTCCTGCTTCACATAACGTTTCTTCTGGATCAAACTCCTTCTCTTCCCACTAACCATCTGATGAGAGAGAGAGAGAGAGAGAGAGAGAGAGAGAGAGAGAGAGAGAGAGGACTCATAAGCATTTCCCGTTACTCGTACCTCTAAATGGTCCTTTGATTGACCGCATCTTACGTATTGTGGGGAAGGCTCAGTCTGCTGGTGTGGGCGTTGGTATGGCAGTAGGAGTAGGAAATGGAGAAATGATGAGTGGTTGGACATTGATAACGCTGACTAAACCGCCTCCCCAACACAAAATAATTCGCCGCAGGAGTGGGACTAGAGTGTTACGTATGTACAGTCGAAAAGAAGAAGGGTCGCTGTTTCAGCCCTGGTAGACAAGCGGTGGGTCGCTACCGACTGACAGGTTAGAGGAGTCCGGGTCTAGTTGTTACATGTCCAAGTTGTTACACCGCCAGTATCTCCATAATTAGTCTAAGATGAGGAAGTAGTAGTTGCCATGTTATGCAGCTTTCATGCAAAGGTAAAGCCTGAAGTGGCAACTTGAAGACATTGCTTAAGGAAGAGCTAATTAAAAAAAAAAGATATCTCTCAATTTTTTTTTTTTTTTCATGTTCAAAGTTATTTTGATATATCTGTCACCTGTTGGTTAAGCTGAGTCACCTGGTGTGCGGAACCGTATATGTAAAAAGGCTATGACATTAACAAAGGTTTATGGTGGTGGCGTTATTTTTATAAATACGGTATAAAATGGCAAAGTGTACAGAATGCCAATGTTGGGTTTTGTTGTTATGGATTACTTGTTACAGTATCAATTTACCCCATTCGAGAACAACTGTACTAAATCATCCCAATATTCTCAACCATGCCTGGAATTAACCATGGGAAACAGACTGTCATGAAGGCAGCTCTCAAACGAGTTCATCATCATCATCATCCGGACCTCCTTTCCCACCCTAGGACAGGGTAAGGAGTAGCAATGTCCAGACAGCTCAAATTTGCCCAATCCAATGGGCCACGCTTCCATTCAATCATCATTCAAGCCCCCGGAATCCTGGTTCTATCGGATACGTCAGAAACATTCACCACCTTCTGTAGCTTCACATAAACCTATCTAATAGAGTCCATACGGACGCTGCCACGATAAAAAAAAAAGGTGCCGAGCCCCTGATCATGCATTTCTCACAACATTCATCCAGCCAGCTCGATCTCTTGTCAGTTCCCTAGCCTCACTGACTTCCAAACCTCTTTTCCTCAAACGGTCATTCACCATATCTCTCTACCTTCTCCTTGGCCTACCTCGCCTCCTCCCTCCTTCAAATTCGTTCAGATATACCTTTTTCACCACTCAACTGTTATCCATTCTCTCCACATGACCATACCATCTCAGTACACTCTTTTCGATTCTGGTGTCCACATACATCCTCACTCCACATCTTTCACGAATCACACCATTTCGTATCCTATCCACCCTCTGCACGCCACATACTGTACGTTCCTCAGCAGCTCCATTTCCACTGCTCGTACTCTTGACTTTTCATTTTCATGCCACACCATAGTCTCACATCCATTTGTTAAAGCTGGCACTAACACTCCATCATGTAAGCCTAGTGCAGCTGCAGCACTCTAGCGTCTGTTTCTTAGCAAGGCCTTCATTGCACCAGCTACTTTTCTTCCTTGTTTCACTCTACTTTCCACTTCTTTTGCACATTTTCCTCTCTTTTCTATCACTGTACCCAGGTATTTGAACTCTCTCACCAATTCCAGTCTCTCTCAGTTTACTGTAACATCA
This sequence comes from Coenobita brevimanus, assembly GCF_032717465.1. Taxonomy (NCBI): domain Eukaryota; kingdom Metazoa; phylum Arthropoda; class Malacostraca; order Decapoda; family Coenobitidae; genus Coenobita; species Coenobita brevimanus. The sequence continues at coordinate 36,187,756 of NC_136971.1, forward strand.
CACTGGGAGTCACCTTCTCTCTCAATAACCATCATTTTTTAGCAAGGTTAAGTGTCCCCCAGATTACCCTATCCAAAATCATGGCAGTTGGCAGTTTCAAACGAGTTAGGAATAATAATTATATAAAAGTGTTGCAGATCAGTACAGAGTAATGTAAAAGTAACATATTAGTTCATGAACGGTATTGGTAAAGGAAATCTTTATGTAGATCTAGGCGGTATCTTTGTTCATCTGTCAGTTTATCTGTCTGTCCATCTATCTAATATATCTATGTCTATCTGTCTGTCTCAGACTATCTATGTACTCCTTCATCTACCTGTCTATATCAATGAATCAGTCTGTCTATATAAATCAAGCTATTTATATCCAACTCTCTGTCTCTTTCTATCTATAAATAATGACAATGGAACAAGTGAGTGATTCAGTGAGTGCTGGTGACGGTGGTGGAGTAAATGAATGATAGCAGTTGCACAACTGAATGATTCAGTTACTGACAGAGGGTGTGATGAATGAATGTATGATAATGATATAATTTAATTTTACTTACACTTCATCCAATCTGCCTCTGCGCCTGCATTCCCATGTTAATGACAACATAATAATTATGGACATATCTGGGTTTAAAAACATGCATCTCAGTTTACACGGGGGTGCGTAACAAGTTGCTCCGGATCTGGGGTAAATTGTGAGGAATAACATGCCATCATAAACCTTTAAATAACCATATGACAAATTTTTTTTCGTTCATTTTGTCTATATATATAAAAGAACATATTATCCTCCTTTCAGACAAAAAATCATTATTTTATATCATTAACCTATGATGTGGTGAGGAAAAAAAAAAATGTCACAACTAGACCCGGTCTCCCCTACTATCAGTGAGGGGAGGAGAGAGAGCTGGGAAGGGTAGTGGGGATGATAGTGGGGTTGGTGATGATAGTGGGGTTGGTGGCAGTTGAGAATAGGGTTCCCTGCTAGGCTTGATTTCCTGTATTGCTCTACCATTTTTTCCTCTGCTTTTAACTTCCAGTGACGAAAGTGTCTGTGTCGAAAGGCGTAGACAATGTTTAATTGTCTTTATACCTTTATACTGTGTGATGAAATGTTAATTATTTCCACCGGAAAATTTTTTTATACCTCTTTTATACAAGCAAGAGTTTTACTGCCTTGTTCTTTGCACAGTTGACTATGAGTGACGGGTCTTTCCCTTTTATAAACATGAAAATAATGTGTCTGCATATCACTTGGGGTGAAGTATAATGAATAATACTGTCCACAATCAGTAATAAACGAGTATATTAACGTATTTATTAATTAACATGCTAAAACTTACGAAAAATGCCAGTTTTCACAAATACAAAAATATAATCATTGGAGTGCTCAGTCATGATGCAGTAACAGTCAACAACGGATCATTGGTTGTTTCAACACAGCCCAGACACGTTTCTACACAAATATAATATTATACCATCATTTGTTTGTTCACTGTTGACAAACAAGAGCAAAACACAGCTGCACTGACACTCAGCCGACCTGTTACACGCAAACGTACGCACTCAGATACTCAGTCACACACAGTCATAATCACACGCACAGTCACGCACATGAAGTAAACTGAGAAATGCATGCTGAACGTCATATCACTATCTTACATCTCTTCAATGTGGATTGCATCATACTGTAATAAGTGACTGGTCACATTAAGGCCTTAATGTCAAACGAAATTGAAAATTCGTGTCTTTCCAAATGGCAACTCCTACTTCCCACCCTACCCACATCCAACACCCCCGACTTTCATCCCTACACACCCTCCCAGCACCCTACACTTTCTCGACTAAAGAGGCAATTCATATCTAATGGTGTGTCTGATCCCTTCGGAATTTCCATGGGACTGAAGGAAAATCCTACATATCATCACTAATTAACCATTGTTGGCAACCTTACAATCACTCCACCTCCTGACCCCATTCTTTTCTCCACAGTCCACGACCACTACCTTATTCAACGAGTATGAGTCGTTAACATTTGCAAAATGTGATTATAGATATGGCACACGGATTTTAAAAATTCGTTCCCAAAGCATACATAAACATCTCGACATTAGGCCAATATCATTCACGTGAGGCAGGTAATGCTGATATGGCAATACTTATCACTCCCATCCCCCACCATCTCTGAGTTTGCCACCTCTGCCCACTCTCCTCTCAACATCCACCACCCCCACCATCACTCCCCCTACCCTCCCCTGCGCTCTCTCCCCCTCTCATGGTTAATAACCTGTCAGCTGGAAGCGACCCACTGCATGTGTACCAGGGCTAAGATAACGTTTCCCCTTCATCTGCTCGGAACTGTACACTCTATACATCTTGGTTTATCCTATCAGTATAGGTACATTCAGAGGACAAGGTCGCCTACGTGACCGTACGATATGTGGCCGTAGAGATATCACAACACTTTTTCCTTAGTGATTCATTCTCCGTCTTACAGCTCAGTATACGCTGCGTTATTGATGTCGATTAAGTGAGACATAAATTACATTCTAGAGAATTTGTAGGTGTACTATGCTAAATAAATCGCCATGGAAGAGGTGCTACGAAGCCTCCTAGAATAAGAATTTTAATATCAGCCATTCTGCTTTACTCTTTTTATATTAACTTCACCTAAAACTGTCATCTCTCCATCTTCAATGCTGAGTAGTAACAAGAAATCAACACTAGAATATGATGCTAGTCGCGAAGAAGTGCTATGGGGAGGGTGTAGAGCCGCAGTATTGTATTTTTTTGCCACTCAGCTAAATTAAACAAGCTGCAAATCGACAAAAAATTTGAGCCAAGTTAAGGTAGAACTATAGACCCCCGAAAGGGGCTAATGACACCAGTCGTTAGCCGATACATTTCTAGCGCTGCTCGGAATACGGCCTTGACCTTGACCTACTTTCACAAATTTCGAACTTGTCTGAAGTTTTCATCCCTTCTACACTCTTGTAAAATTTTGTAATTATATCTTGAGCGACTGCAAAGTTATTCTGCTAACAGACACAAAGGCAGACACACAGGCAAACTGAAAACAATACAAGCTTCGCTATCGCGGTTGATAAAAATGGCAAACACTTCCCTCTACTGGCTAACATTTCCAATCTGCGAGTGTTCTGTATGTCTCCACGGCCCGTATTCTCATCGGGTAAGGAGGCTCCCTAACACATCTTCCTTAACTGATTGTTATCCAAACTGCCATTAATATCCCATTTCCTGCATCTTTTATCGTTTCAATATTGACACTGATTACATGACTAACACTCAAAAATGTAGCAACTGAGCAGATTCAGGAATAAACCAGTAAGGACATGGTGTTGGTATGTTTCCTAATCGAACGAGGATTCAGTTCTACGTCTCTCCAGCCATAAATGATGCTCTCCGGTTATGATGCGTCAGATGGAACGTGAGGAACATTCCCGCAGGGTGCGGCCGCACTTTCTTCAAACATGTGATCGTCAAGAGGAAAAGAGGATCAGGCGTCCGACCAACGCTCAGACTCGGACGTTGCAGCTGCTCTAACCCTGTACTTCGTTTTGTCTGAAGTATCACCTGTTTAGAGCAACTGTGAAGTAGATGCAGAATACAACCCTCAAGGATGTGGTCTGTACATTTCCCTTTGCTCAGGTTCACTGATAAAGTAGCAGTCACTTCCCTCTCTTATATATGATTTGTCTTGGCAGGCAGGTGGTGGAGAGGGACGTCTTCATGTGGTGGCATCAATCTAACTGGTCGACTCTGCTGCCCGGTTATACATACTTCCCTGAACTCCCTTGCTATCCCCAGGAAAGGAGGATGATGGACTGTAGGAGGGAATCTTCGGCCCGCAGTTCACCAGGTTTACGATCAAATGAGCCTGGGGTTGCTACTACTACTACTACTACTACTGCTACCACTATTACTACTACTGATACCAACTGCTGGCAAATGCACTGTAAGATTCTCCAGTTTTCTCTCCTCGTCCCTTCTGCAAGTAATAAATCATTGTTGCCAAGCTCCTGAGTCTTAGCCCTAAATCATCGTGCCTGCCCATCCTTTTATGAATGAGGCAACCCTACCAAGCATTCAGCATGGACAGTGATTATTAGTGCTGAAGTGGTGACATGCAGAGGTGTAACAAAGGTATGAGGAGCTGTTGGCCTTAGGAACGGGCTATTAAGTTTATGCTCAGAATCGGATACATACAAGCCCTTACCCTTGCCTAGAGGGAAGTTGAAGCCAAGGTCTCCTACTGTTTATTGCCTTCGAGTGTAAAGTACTCGGGGAAAGAACAAATGACTAAGAAAAATGTGTTATGGAATCCCCAAAGCAACTCATTAAACAAACTTTTTTTCTTGACTGTACACTTACCTGGGGGCAGTCCCGGGGGCCGCCTGAGAAGGAGGAAAATAAGGAAAATGAGGAAACCGAGGAGAAGCGCCTCCGTCACCATCCTGTCACCTGGTGGGGCAAGGGATCGACTGACTGTGCTTGGTGGTAAGGGTGACTAGCAGACTGCGCTTATCATAAATACCCCTCTCCCTTGCTCCCCTCCCTTTGCCTTCCCTCCCTCCCATATACTCCTCCTCTGCTTTTCTCTCACCTCCTCTTCCCTCCCTTCCCACCCCTCCCGTCTCCTCCTCTCCTCCGTTCCCTTCCCTTTCCTCCTTTCCTCTACTTCCTCCCCTTCCCTCCTGTGTCTTCTTTCCTCTAATTTCCTCTCCCCTCCCCTCTCCTCCTTTCCTTTACTTCCCTCTCTCCGTCTCTCTGCCTTCTCTCGCCTATTTGCCCCTCCCCTCCCCTGTCTGCTCCGCATCCCATTCCTCTCCCCTGTCCTCTCCCCTCTCTATTTCCCTCTCCCCACCCCTCTCCTCTTCCCCTACCTCCCTCTCCTCTCTCCTTCACTTTTACATAACTTTCCCCTCCCCTCCTCTCTTCCTCTACATCCCCGTCCCCTCCCCTCCCCTTCTTCTTCCCCCCTTCCCCTACCTCACCATCCTTATCTGTAGTACATGTAGTTAGGTATGATACTAATGGTCCTCTCTGTAACAAACAGCTCCGAAAGAACTCGTTGAGTCTACTGGTGTTTGTTATCATTTGTACTCCTTTGTACTCCTCAATTCCCCCTTCTCTTCCATCTTCCTCTATTCCCCCTCTTCTTCCTCTACTTCCCTTTCCCTTCTCCTCTTCTTTCCTCCCCTCCCTTCTATCCTTTACTTTCTCCTACCTTCCCTCCTAGCAGGGTAGTAGTAGTAGCAGTTGGGTAGCCCCGGTCTACCTGGCCGAGAAGACCCTACAACCGCAGATAAGCAATCTCCCCTGCAAAGCCATCCCATGCAGTGTACCAGTGTTCCCTTGCGGTGGACAGCGCCTCACCACAGGGAGCACAGGAGAGGATTGAGGATGGTTATTGGATGGACGTCGCATTTGCTTCCCTCCACCCAGTTAACAGGGCTACATAACAAGCTCTACATCGTCCCATTATTTGGTTATATGGTTTCTGTAATGCTGAGTAGAATTTGGCTCGACTTCTCGTCCCAAATCAACTCAACACGGAGCGGGGTCCTCTTTCGAGACCGGAGCTAGTGCAATGAAGAGAGGCAGGACATAAAAACTTTCGGCAACACCATACACGTGTATTATTTCAGTTAGACACAAGACATTTCAGCAGACATTACATCACAATATAGAGCAATACAAAACCTTATCTAAAATATTGTGTATCTCGCAGGATACTAGCTTCCTAGATATTAATGACAATACAACAAATCTTAGTACTAGGAGTACAGTAAATACCCGTGCGCGCGGAGCGCGTGAGGGGAGAGGGGGGGGGGTTTGTGATCTACCAGGAGGGGGGAAGTAGGGAGGCACGGAGAGTGACTTAGAACGGCGAGGGGGAAGTTATGGTAATATTTAAGGAGACCCGAAATTAACAAGGGAGTTTAGGTGTTTTCTGTTGGCAAGAATTCTTTGACAATTAACTCTGGTTCTTATTTGGACTTTAAGAGCGGGGGTGAGGAATGGAGAGAGTTTTTAGGGATAGCGTGCGGAACAGGAGAATATAGTTATTACTCGCTGTCCTCTAGGTTTCTGTCGGCACAACTTATATATTACACATCTCCCCGGTAGGTTATGTAGACTCGCACTTCCCAACGCTTAACAAAGTCGGAACCCTCATAAATTCTATCCCACTATATTACTCAGAGGTTAGCCAATAGCACTCCAATAATGTGTTAGTCTTTCTTCGGGCTCTAGAGAGAAGTCCTTAGAAAACTTCGGGATGACACTCGCACGTATCTTCACTTGAGGTCTCTACCCACATTCTCGCCCGTTAACGGAGTATTATGTCCTGGTTTACCCCAATGGAAATTACATGAAATTACTACACTAGCCTTATTCTAAGAGGAAAGGAGTCACACTTAACCTACTTCACGATTATGGCAGGATCACTCGTATTTCTCGTGGAGAGAAACACGGTTACCTCAGTGACGATCCGGTCGGACTGAGGGCGTCGTCAGGGTAGGGCGAGCCGGGAGGGCACGGGGCGACTCGCTTGGGCGTCCTCTCACGTCCGGGGGTTTCCGGACCGGGCTCCGGACTGGGGCCGAAGAGGGCTAGGAACCTCTGGGTCAGGTCCCGGCGTCGCGGGGGCGTGGTGAGGTCTCGCCCGGGTGTCCTGGGGCGGGCCGGAAGAGGCGACGGACTGCGGTCTCCTATGAGCAGGGGCGCCGACAGGGGAGGACTGCGGCAGCGGCTGTCACGGGGGCCCGACAGGTGGGTCTTCTCAAGGGCCTCGCGCAGGGAACAGAGGCCGGGGGAAACAGGGAGGTCTTTCCTCCTTACTATACCCTGGGAGCGACCATCGATCGTCTCCACCGGGGTGCTGAGGGAGCGACCGTGGATCGTCTCTACCTGAGCTTTCAGGGAGCGACCATTGATCGTCTCTACCTGATTTTTATGGGAGCGACCATAGATCGTCTCTACCTTGTCTTTATGGGAGCGACCATTGATTGTCTCTACCGGAGTGCTGAGGGAGCGACCGTTGATCGTCTCTACCTGAGCTTTCAGGGAGCGACCATTGATCGTCTCTTCCTGATTTTTATGTGAGCGACCATAGATCGTCTCTATCTTTTTTTTATGGGAGCGACCATTGATCGTCTCTACCGGAGTGCTGAGGGAGCGACCGTTGATCGTCTCTACCTGAGCTTTCAGGGAGTGACCATTGATCGTCTCTTCCTGATTTTTATGTGAGCGACCATATCGTCTCTATCTTTTTTTTATGGGAGCGACCATTGATCGTCTCTACCTGGTTTTGATGGGAGCGACCGTTGATCGTCTCTACCTTGACACTATTAGAGTGACCATAGATCGTCTCTACCTTAGGGGCGCTGCCTGGAGTATAGTTTCTGACTCCACCCCTAGCTAACTCGGTGATTCCACCACACGAAGGTAGTGTCTTTCGCCTACGGTGGCGGTGGCGTGGTGGTTGAGTGTCACAAGGGCGCGCGGCCCGGGCTGACGTACGCCGCTGTTGCCCGGAGTGGTGGTGGCTGGCGGCGGCTACCCCGGGGGGTCCGAGTGGGGGTGTCGGCATTCTTGAGGGCGGAGTCCACTGTTCCTGGTCCGCCTCGATGTCGGGGATACTGCGGTATTCTCCGGAATATTCCGGAGAATCGTATCGGTCAAAGCCACGCATTTCAGTTTCCATCCAACGTTGTAAATAACTTCCTAGGTTACAGAAAACAATTTGGCTTGTCACTCAGTGTATATTCACCCAAGGAAGTGCTGGGCATCACAACATCAAGTGAGTTGATGATGGTCGCCACCACCTACCACCTTCCAAGCAGAGTAACGTGCAGTTATTACAGGCTTTGAAGGATGGAGAACATATTTTTACTACAGGCTTGCTAGTGTGACCGCTGCTGTGGCTGGATTGCATTCCTGAATTGCAATCCTCAAGGAGCTATATCATAATCATCTGGGCAAAATTTATCAAGGCCACACTAGCTCTGTAAACGTACAGAGAGAGGTTTGGCAGAAGCGCATAACATCTGGCACTCGGTATGGTAATCTTTCCGAGATAAGGCAATCAGCTGTCTGTTGCAGCCTGTAAGCCTGTTATTCATTTGCCAATAACTTAGCTGATTCTTGCAGCGGGGAGGGAGCAAAAAGTGGTCGGTGTAATAACTTTAGTTTATTCCATCTCTTTCCCTCTTTTTCTCAGCTAACCCAAGGAAAAAATGATGAATGAGTGAATAAGGGAGGGAGAGAAGGCGTGATGAAATGAGGGAAGGAGCATGGGAATGAGTGAGTGGGGAAGGAGAGGAAGAGAGGAAGGGAGCGAAGGAGTGAGGGATTGAGTGAAGGAGTGGTAGTCGATTGACTTGGAGGGTTTTCGTGTTCAAAAAATATGCCCGAATTTCCTGTTAAATTTCACAAACTAGAACAAATTAAGCAGCATAAAAGTTAGGGTAGCCACTCTGAATCAAGGCAATAAAGGATAAAATAGCATAATAAAGTTGGTATTTATAGATAATATATATAAGGGGCATGAAAATGGGTCATTTTCTGTGACAGAAAACAAAGACTTAATATAGACCGAAAACTATAAAAAAGGTAAAAACAAATGAAAACACATAAATTTAAGTTCACCAAGGCTCTTTAGGCATTAGTATTACATTCATAATAGTAAATGCGTTTGTACGAACTCAAAACTGATGAAAAATTTAAGCCTTTAAAAGCATTAAACATTCTGATAACCCATTAGCATAGTCACAAAAGGAAATAACCCAGTGAAACCTTCAAATGCTGAGATATTTTCCTATATCTTTAACTCTTGTAGCAAATTTAATTCTAAGTGATCGTGAAGGAAACTGGTTCTTACACTTACAAAGAGTTCAAGAACTGTTACCTATATTTGCTGCCTTTGATTCAACGAACTACCTATGCGGATGTTCACTTTATCTCGAGGACATGTGGAAGCTAAGCCAATCTGCTCCACAAATGCATATGGCCTTTGATAAAGAAAAGTGTGCAGTCAAACGTACAAATGGACATTTTAAAGCTGTTGGAGCAGGCATGACTTTGGAACAAAGAATCAACAAATCCCAAGAAAAGTAGCTCTGGAATAATTGGTTGCTTCCGTAAGGGAAAAAAAAAAGGCCAAATAGGAATTGATCTACCATGAAATACTGGCAATATGTAACGTACAAAGAGAACTAAGTGGTTTTAAAACAAGTAGCTGTACAATCATAGTTAACCATGAATTCAGTCATTCAGAGACGGCAGTGGGAAAGAGAAATGTCCAGGCTATTCTGACATTCATTGGAACACATAAGAATTCTTTTGCATCAGTTGTAGAGCCAAAGCTTCATAATATTAGTACTAAAGAAGTCATCCCAGAAGATATCAGAAATTAGCTTTTAGGAGTGATTGACACTGAACGTGTAGCATATGTGAAGCTTGAAAAAGAGCATCTTGTAGAGAAGTCGATCAGAATCAGTGAACCCATCAAAGAACTAAATTGAGAACATTCCAGAGTATACACAAACCAATGAAATGTGGACAAGGTTCCGGAAAGTTGTCTAAAACAAAAGCTAAGTGCTGTCAGCAATGTGTCATAGAAGTTGCCCGAGCTAGGGGTATCCCAATGGAGGAGTTATTGCAGTATAATTTCAAAACATCCTCACATCTTTTTGACAGTGTGGGTATGATGAAGAAATCTACAAAAAGTTGTCTTGTCAGTGAACTACAAGAAGAGCTTCCTGAGAAGAATATCCAAACCCCACAAACGAAGGATTGCGTACATACAATATACGTATAGTGGACATGATGGCTACTGTACGGAAGATGAAAACTTAACATCTCAGCACTTTTGGAGACTTTTGTGACGCTGCATTGAACTATGTCAATATGTCAACCAAGTACCGACAGAATTGATTTAGTCTTTGACTCATACACTACGTAAATCAAAGATTCTGAAAGAAGAAGACGTCAGATACTTCTCCCACTGAACTGAATAAGATCAAAGGGACGCCATTACCATCAGAAACCGACAAATTCTGGGGCTCCAATAAAAACAAACAAAAGTTTCAGTGCGTACTTCATGAACAAGCTGCAACAACAGCTAATGAAAAATTTTCATCTGTATGCTTGGTAATAAGTCACATATCAGGTGAGAGTGAGAGGGCAGTACTCTTCACCAGTTTTCTCTGAGTTAAATGTTGACACTGAAGAAGCTGATCAGCGTATAATTTCTCATGTGATGCATGCTGTTCAGAAAGGAACTTCCAAAATCATAGTTTTGTCCCCTGACACTGGTGTTTTTGTAATGTTAATGTACTACTGGGATGAGTTTAAATCTGGGCCTCCAGAGCTTTGGGTAAAGAGGGGTCATGGTGACTCAGTAAGCTATATTCCTATACACGTTTTGGCTTCTGTTGTAGGACTAGACCTCTGTAAAGTATTGCCTGCTGTTCACACTTTAACAGGTTGTGATTACACAAGTAAAGTGGGAACTAAATGTTAAGCATTGACAGCATACCTGGACTACTTCTTGAAGGGTTTAGGACTAAGCACTGATGATTCCAATCTTTAAAAGATGATTGAAATGAGTGAGGAATACCTTACACAGGTGCTGATAATGGGACCAAATGCAAAACTATGAATCAACTAAGAAATCATATGTGCCATCATAGTAAATGGCTGAATATAGAGGAGCTACCTCCAACTAGCAATTCCATAAGATATCATATTTTGAGGGCATATTATGCAACTTATCAGATGGTCTCTCTTCTACCTAGTCAACCACAGTCATTAGATCCCACTCATTTTGAATTTGAGGAGGTTGACGAACTCCTAATGTCAGTAGTAGGACTCAGACCTATACCGACAGAGTATGCTATGTGTTGAAATTGCCTGAAATGTGTAATTATTAGGTGCACCTGTAGATGGAAAGAGAAACCATGTTGTAAGTTTTGCAAATGCCAAAAGGAAAAGCTTGATTCTGGCACAAGTTGCAGTAATCCATCGAGGTGTATGTAAAATTTAAATGTCATACTTAGACAGGTGTGATGAAAGATCGTATTATTTCCTTTACAAAGAGATTCGTTACTTCTGTCAATGAAGTTAAAGAATTTTGTTCATAAAACCCACACTGGTAGAGAAGAAATATATTTTTCAGACAGTTTCATTGAGCAGTGCAACCCTCGTCAGTGGGGAAGAGGTGAGAAATAATTATGAGAAAAACAAAATCTCTTGAATGTACAGATATCATTACCATAGAATGGACGAGAGAATTATTATTATTATTATTTTTTTCTTTTTAACTAGGGTGAGTTTGCCTTACCTTTTTAAAGGGAATAGTTACATTTTAGTTACATATGATTAGAAAAGGAATATTTAGTACCTGCATGTTGTACTAGCATGTGAACTACAGAAAGTCTGTCCTTCTCCGCATGTTATGCTAACATGTGAACTAGTTAGCTACATGAAGTCCGTCCCTCCTTTTTCTTCCTAGATATTGTTATTAAAATGCCATAAGTAAGTCTTCCAAGTATTCATATAATGATTATGCATTTGCAGTGGCCAAGGAAAAATTTAATGTATATATGTCTTTGCCAAGGAAAGAAAGAAAGATAAATATATATAATTTTTTTTTTACTAATTTGGGATTATGGTGCCTTATATATGTATATAAGTTGCATCGTAATTAAATATGATTATATATTCATGGAATAATTAGTACCTGCATGTAATATTAGCATGTGAACTATTCATATAAAGTGCATGCTTCTTTTTTTTCTGATTATAGGTACTAATGCCATATAAGTAAGTCTTCTGCTTTTTTTTTTTTTTTTTTTATCATACAAGGGTAAGAAATTTGGCGACGCGAATAAGCTTCTTTTCTGACATATTGCCAGTCTGACAAAAGTCTACCCTCAGTTTTTTGTAATGTTTAATGGTATAGTTTATTAATGTGAAGAACAACTTAGGGCACATTTGATGCACTCGACCCTCTCTATAGAGCCAAAGGACTGTGAGTGGGTGAGTGAATAAATAAGCAAGAACTGGGAGAGGGACGGAGCGGGGTCTGTCAGGCGGGCTAGCAACAAAGCCAAGGAGGTAGTATCCATAAAATATCTCAGACAGTTCTTACGATAAACATGCCTCCACAACACTTAACCATTTTCCTACATGGCTATTTTCTTTGTCCTACTTGCCACATGAATATTCGCTCTAAATTTGACCGTGAAGTGTCTGGTGGCTGTAAGGGTGAAGAGAAGCGTGAATTCATGCAGCCCTATACCTAGCTTAAGCCTTAAAAAGTTTATTAATATGGCTCAAGGTCAGGCAGGTGATGTGTTTGTGTTGTAGAACGATTGGTAAACTGCGAAGATGCTGGACCACGTAGCTAATTTGGTGGGAATGTATGCACTCCTTGATGGTGCTTGATGCAGTGCATGTGTTTGTGTGTGTATGAGTAAGATGTCTTGCTGAATAGTCACCGTTCTCTGACATTACACTGCCCTCCCTCTAACGCACACCCACCCACACACCCACACCCACACACCCACCCACCCACACACACACACACACACACACACACACACACACACACACACACACACACACACACACACACACACACACACACAGTCTCTCTCTCTCTCTCTCTCTCTCTCTCTCTCTCTCTCTCTCTCTCTCTCTATCTCTCTCCACATGGCCAAACCATCTCAGAGTATTTCTCCGGACACTTTCAGTCACATCCACATCAGCACCACAACGCACTTCTTCATTCAGATGCAGTATCTGTTTACCAGCTCAGTCCAATTAGTAAACTTCGGAAGACCAAGATATTTTTCTGCAATGTTATGCTGTGTACTGTGTGTGGTGCCGGAGAGGGGCGCCTTCACGTGGTTGCACCCGATGTAACTGGGTGATGAAGCTGCCCGGTTACACAAACGTCCCTCACCTGCTTCCCTACAACCTTCGAAGGAAGATGGCGAGCAGCACGAGGAGGGCAACTTCAGCCTGCAGTCCACTGGGTTCACATGTCAGATGAACTAATTGCGCCCATAACATCAACACCAACAATAGCTACTACTACTACTACTATTACAGTACTAGTACTCCTGTCCTAATACTCTCTCTTCAGCCGAATAAGCTCGTCGGGAGATAGAAAAATAATAACGCAATACACCAGTCAGTGGAATGTGTTTTACGGAAAAGGACCATTATCATTCAGTACACAGTAGTAGTACTAGTAGTGGTAGTAGTAGTAGTAGTAGTAGTAGTATTTATTGTTGTTGTTGTTGCTGTTGTAGCCAAAGATTCATCTGAAATGTGAGTCCAGTGCAGTGGCAGATTCCCGGGGGATTCGTCGGGTGCGGAAAAAAAAGTAAATAAAGGGAAATTAAAATTTGCTGAAAACTGTTTTGTTTGTTCTGGTAAGCCTGCCTCTTGTACTCCGGAGGTGTTCTGGCAATATAAAGTCGCAGGTCAACGGCGCCTAAACTTTAATGTAGTGAATGGGACTCGTGATGATTATCACATCTACTGAGCATGGATCACTTACTTACGGCAATTTCCTTTCTCAAACTGACATACACAACCCACACTTGATTAACTCATAGACAATACAGTGACCAATCCCAATCGTTATCCACATGATTCTGTTGTCTCAAGTCTCTGGTGTCGATTTTTTCCCAGGAAAACGTGATATTACACCAGAGATTCCGTTCAAGCATAACCTACGTTTGAAGGAGAAAAACAATGTCTAATATCAGAAAAACTAGGAAGACCACATATATTATAAAAAGAAAAAGGTAAGTTGAATTAAAGTAAATACCTTGTGTAGCTAGTTCGGAATCATCTCTCCAGGTTGTAAAATGAATATGTCTTAGGAAATTTATCATTCATGATTAAAATCCCAACATATACACCCTGCTGAGGATAGCAAGTACCATCCCAGTCACCACCGCTAATAACGAGAAAGGTAACAGACCTTGAAAATACTAAAAAAACATACCTCAGGAGCACTGTGTCAGGAGACAAGCTGTCAGGTTTAGCACTGATGAAGATTCACCACGACACAGCCATTGATGTGAAAGATATTGTCTAGATTTTCTCAGAAAGAAAGCCACGGAAAATGCTGCTTTTAGATTTCTTTGACTGATAAGCACAAAGTGACATCAAGAAAAACAATTGATTTAGCTTGAGTATCATGCATCACTGCTTGTTGGAAATTTTTCGAGAAATTTACTGTACTCTTACTGTATTCATTCAAGAATGTGTAATGCGTGTATTGTTTGTTTTCAGTCCAGAATGATATTTAAAAATAAGTCTCAGTCAGGAAATAATCAGATACAATATATGTGTTGCAGTGGCAGTTCAGTAGAGTCACGTATGAATTAATCTATGCTATCTTTAGGTAGGGTAGCGCCAGTACATACATTAGTTTTAGGATGTGATTTTAAATGTATGAGTTCAAATGCATGCATTTATACTAATGAACCATTTTTCAATTCTTGAATATTTCCTGTGCCCAGTTCTGTAACTTCCAGGGAGACAAAGAAGCCCGTGACTCTATCAAGAGCATTCACCAAACTATTTGATAATTGAGTTATTTATTTATGGATCAGTTCACTGGTAAGATGCCAAGCTCAAGGTGCTTCTGTTTGAAATTCTAGTCAAACCACTAAGTTGTTAAACATTTAGTATCTATGTAATGTCTTATGTGAACTGGGTGTTCTCAAAAACTGATCGTGATATAACAGAAAATAGTATGAACACACATATTATAAAAATCACTTTTGTTTTAGTTGGTTTGCAGTACACTCTTAATTTCAGACAGCATTCATTTTTTAGTAATTACCATATACTAGTTAAACAGATATGTGTGTTAAGATAGCAAGAACTTTTTACTTGGGTCAAAAAATAAAAGAAAAATGAGGAGCAAAATTCTTGTGGATTTGGTAATATTCTTAGTCACCCAGACTGCACCAAATGCCACCAAATTGCGTTAAAAATGTGAACATTTTCTGGGGCCCCCTACCGCAGGCCTCCTGCCATTCGGGCCCTATGGGCCAAAAAAGCAGCCCCCTCTTCAAAATCCTGGATCCGCAACTGTAGTGGACTGGCTTTAGTTTTCCTCCTGCAGTCCACCATCTTCCTTCTGATGAACAAGGAGGGAGTTAAGGAATGTTTGTATAACAGGGCAGCACCACAGCCCAGATATATCAGTGCCACCACATGAAGGCGTCCCTCTTAATTAATTAAATGAGAAGAGATCAATTACAAGGCGAAGTTTCATAGCACGGATATGTTTCAAAGTAAAACACACAGACAGCTACAAAAACAAAAACAAAAACAATAAGGCTCGTGTGTCTCTTTAATCAAACTAGAATTATAAATCATTACCATCATCACGCAAAAAATAATAATATAGGATATAGAGACTTGCGGCTCTCTTAGATAATACGACTCATGTTAATATAATAATAATAATAATAATAATAATAATAATAATAATAACAATAATACTAGTAATGGTAGCAGCAGCAGCAGCAGCAGCAGTAGTAGTAGTAGTAGTAGTAGTAGTAGTAGTAGTAATAGCAGTAATACTGATAATGATAATAATAATAATAATAATAATAATAATAATAATAATAATAATAATAATAATAATAACTAGAACTCTGAAACTGTCCTGTGGACTTTCTCGAGTCTCCATCTACTGTTTCTTACAGTGACCTTGACCCCACTGGGGAGATTTGGATTTTTTAGAATATAACGGAATAAAATTCTTAGGAATTCGTCCGCCAAGTTTCGCTTTTAGATTACTTTCTCGGGTCCTGTTGAAATCTCCATTACGCATAGCCACCCTATCTCCTTCACTAATGATATTGATACGACTCTCTGCCACTGCACAGGAAGGATTTGGATTTTTTTTTTCCTATCAGCCATGGTCCATGCCAGGATGCATAACCTGGGCTCTTTAGATTCCTTCTGCAGCCTTTGGTTCCCCTGGAATCGTTGTGAGACTCTGAAACCAGAATGCTAATAATACCTGCAAAACCAATAGTCTTCAGCTATGAACAATACATGGAGACAAAGATCCTGTCAATGCAAAATACCTGAATGTTATTATTAAACATGAAAAATAGAAAACACCAAGACAAGGAAACTATCACAGTGCCCAGAAGGAAAGAACTTGACTGCACCTTCACACAACTATCATGGAGAGTATTATGGGGGACAAATTTTGAGTAATGATGGCATGATAGTGTAGAGGTCAGAATGCACTAGTCACAGTGGAGGCCTTGCATGGGTTCCCTACTCTACAAATGACTAGAGTTCTTTTATTTATTTTTACCCTCCGCCTGACAAAGGCAGAGGAGGGTATTGTTATCACTAGGATCAACAACAACAGGTGGTGTGGAGCTTTCGTTTTCGGGAGAGAACTCAGAAAGTATACACTATAGAGTCAAGAAATTTCACATAGTTCTGTGTCTTATAGTAAACTGGTACCTTTTGATTGACGGAATGCTGTGTCTTGGGTAGCTTTTTTTCCTAGATAATGAGTGTAAAAAAAAAAAAAATAAATAAAAAAATCAGTGCGACCTGCCCAAGTAATCTGATGGGTCCAATGCATTTTACTGTAAGAACTTTGCAACTTTTATCCCTAGGAGGCAGAAATTGTACATGATAAATGATTGTATGAATATATATATGTTTGAAATTTCATGACTATTATATAATCATAAAAAGTGGGTGCCTAAATAAAAAAAATCACGAGTCATAATATAATATCATCAGATCTACACATAACTTCATTATTACCATGGATAAATTACTGAAAATTTTCAGTTTTACTGTATCTGCGTTATACACAAGGGAGGCTAGTGAGGGCTGTTATACACTTGGTTATGTGTGCAGGGAGGTGTGGGGTATGTGCAACAGCGTAGCGTTGCATTATTTTTTCTTATTTCTGAGAGAGAGAGAGAGAGAGAGAGAGAGAGAGAGAGAGAGAGAGAGAGAGAGAGAGACAGACAGACAGACAGACAGACAGACAGACAGACAGACACAGAGACAGAGACAGAGACAGAAAGACAGACAGACAGGCAGACAGAGGCAGACAGACAGACAGATAGGGCGGGGGATTTTGCGTGCGTGTATTTGTGTGTGTGTGTGTGTGTGTGTGTGTGTGTGTGTGTGTGTGTGTGTGTGTGTGTGTGTGTGTGTGTGTGTGTGTGGAGTGATAATGATGAAATGGATTTCTTGTCGTGATACGGCCGGATGATCTTAAGCACTTTCATTGAAAACTTTTATGATAAACTGGTCGCCCACCATCCACTCACTCGATGTACTGCTGCCTTTAGGTGATTGTACACTAATTAACAAGCCAAATGATTTACCCTAACGCAGAAATCGTTTATTTCTTTGAATGACAGCGTTTCACTAATTTATTTATGTTGGTCTGTTACAGTTCCCTCGCTGAAGATTCTACTGGAGAAGAAATTAGCATTCTTTTCTGATACATAAAATATTCTGTATTTTCATTAGACTCAAACATATTGTGGGACATATAAATGTCACATATCTTAGGCTTTTATTTAAAAACACATTTCTTTACATGCACACAGACACGTCCCGTGAACATGGATCTTGTAGAAATAAGTGAAAGGTACTAATTTCCTAACTATAATTTAGCCAATCCTTCCCTATACTAGCTAACCTGAAGACAGATGACACTTTCAGGGAGTGAGTAAAGGACACTGTGCAATTAATGGGTAATGGTCACTGTGCAAATAGTGAGTAATGGGCCATGTGTAGGGAATAGGTAATGGATGCTGTGCAAGTACTGTAGTGAATAATGAACACTGTGCAAGAAGTGAGTAAAGAACACTGTGCAAGAAGTGAGTAAAGAACACTGTGATAGGAGTGAATAAGGACGTTGTTCAATGAGTGAATAATGGACACTGTGCAGGGAGTAAGTAATGAACACGGTGCAGGGAGAGAGTAATGGACACTGTGCAGGGAGTAAGTAATGAACACGGTGCAGGGAGAGAGTAATGGACACTGTGCAGGGAGTAAGTAATGAACACGGTGCAGAGAGTAAGTAATGGACACTGTGCAGGGAGTAAGTAAATGATACGGGAGAGAAGTGAGTAATGGACATCGTGCAGGGAGTAAGTAATGGACACTGTGCAGGGTGTGAGTAATGGAAGCTATGCAGCGAGTGAGTAAAGGACACTGGGAAGGGAGTGAGTAATGGACACTGGGAAGGGAATAAGTAATGGACACTGTGACTGTGCAGGTAGTGAGTAAACGACACAGAAGGGAGTGAGTGAATGACACTGTGTAGGGAGTGAGTGAAGGACACTGTGCAGAGAGCAAAGAATAACCCCCGTCCCTTAATTCATCACTATGTTTACACCACTGGTCAGTCTGAGTACAGTCTATCTAACACATTTCCCAGCAGTCTTGGCCATAATATATATATATATATATATATATATATATATATATATATATATATATATATATATATATATATATATATATATATATATTCATTCATTCATTCATTCATTGCCAGAAGCCATGTATCCCAAACGGGGTGGACAAGGGCTTAGAGTTAGTTGTTTTACAGGGAGGAGCACTAATCCTCCACCAACCCCACTTGACACGTATATATATATATATATATATATATATATATATATATATATATTATGTGGTGGTTTGGCCATGTGGAGAGGATGGAGGGTGAAAGACTGACGAAGAGAGTGTATGTGTGTGAGGTGGAGGGGGGAAGAGGGAGGGGGAGGCCGAGGATGAGATGGAGGGATGGGGTGGAGAGGTATATGAGAGAGGGGGGTGTGAGTTGGGAGCAGGGCAGTGAAATGGCGGGGGACAGGGTGACATGGAGGCGTTTTGTTTGTGACCACCCCAAACGGGATTGAGGCGTCTGGCAATAGATAGATAGATAGATTATGTTTGAAGACAATTGTAACTTTAAACGAGATTGCGTTTATTGTTATGGGCTGTTAGGAAGATTTATTGTTAAACCATACCCTGTAGAACAGTTTTAGTTACAGTAGGATGCTGCTGATATTTCTGTGTACTGTATTACATTTGTTTTCCATGATAGTTTTGAATTACAGGGGACGAACTTCTGTAGCCATACCAGTCCCATGGGCATATATAAATTTTATGAAAATGTGTCAATATTCATCGAACCATCCAGTCTTTTTAATATACTAGTAAGTCATTTTTTTTTTTTTTTGGCCCATCCATTAACCCACCATCTAGTCATTTATTACCTTATCAGGAGTATGGATTCTGTCAAAATGTTCTTGATCATCGTGCATCCTCCATCGAATCATTTATTAGCATCAGTAGTGAAATTTGTCAAAATGTAATTTGATTCCTGGGGGGACACTGCATTTGCATCTCCCCACCCAATTAACAGGGGGTCATAAAGGCTGCACATCACAGTTACTTGGGTTATTAAACGGGGATGTTTGACTGAGGCGAAGTAGGGATTCTGGAGACTTACAGGAGTTTAACCCTAACTTGGCCCAGATTTTCATCCTCTTGCAGCCTATTTCCCATCAGCTCAAAAAGAGAATAAGTCGGTATGATGGCTAGGATCCGTACAGCACTCTTATCTAGAACTTTATCCTAATTTTCATATAACTCCATTGAGTAAGACATGCCAGTTTTTAGGCTAAATTAGTGTAATTTTTACCTGGTATTTTATGTTCAAGATCCTGCCTCACCCTTCCTATGACTAATTATCCTTAAGTTTATATTATTTCCGATTATTTCTTATGTCCAAGTGTCCATCCTTAATTGACTATTCAACATTTCCTGGACCGTATTCCTTGGATTTTACCACACCTCATCCTTATATGTGCATTTCTTAGATCCATTCATTTCCTGGATCTGCCCTTCCTTACCTTTATCCTACTTCTCCCCATTCTAAGTTTGCTCTTAAATCCTGGATCAGTATTTTTAATCGCACCTCATCCCACTCTAGATAACCGAAATTACTCCACAGCTTTCCACTGTTGATACTCCATTCTGGAGAGAGTCAGTGGTTTGTATTGTAGGTCATATCGTTCTTTTCTTAACTAATTTTCAGGCCATTATTGCTCATGCACAGTGATGCACTTGTAAAGCTATGAATGTTGTCCCACCGCTATTCACCAGTGTAAAACCTGAAACTTTATCCCACCAATTGACACCAGTGTAATGATGATAGGGGTATGTATTTTCTTACCTGTTGTGGGTATTGATCAACTCACCCATGGATATACAAGTGGTACTCGACTTAATATAGTGGATGATAAATATTTATGAAAAGAATGAATTGTGGTAGCGTTTGTAGTTTTTGGCCGAGTTTAGATTTAGTCGGTACTTCAGGTGGTTGTCGTTCCCTCAGCGAAGGAATCTTGAATTGGAAGGGGAGTGAATTTGGCTTGAGGACATAATTTCCGTGATTAGGTATACTAATAAAGAAAAGAAAATGCTATATACTTTACTCTACTTTAATAATTCTGTTAATTTCCACAACAACATTTCTTTATTACATGACCCTTTTTAGTATGAGAGAAAATTGTAAAGGTTACCAAGGCTTTTGGGTGATCATTCCTCTAACATTATTACCAGACGAAACAATTTGATTCACGCGAGGTATGGAGTTGTTGTACTCTACTTTCTTTTTTGGCCGTTACTCTTGGGCTCAACCTTGGCCTCAAGACAGGAACACTTTTACGGATATGATTTGTCTGTTCGGGCTGGCATAGCCTCGAATCAATATGAATGATTATTTGTATTCATCTTTCACCCATATAAGGTATTCTCCTCATATAGTTTTCTCGATTCTCACATCAAATCAGTATTGTTTTTCACGTTTCACCATCGACAATGTTATATAATCACTAGAAATACATAATCTCTCGGGCCTGTCTAGCCTCGAGGAATAATTAAAAAAATACAATCACTAGGACCACTTCACTCCCTCGGGCTTATTTAGCCTCGAGGTACAACTTAAATATCACATTATTGTTCACAATCAGTAAGTTCCCTTCCACGCTCCTGATTATAATTTTTCTAATAAACTAATTTTAAAGAAAGAGAACAGTTGATGAATTTGAATTTTCCTTTCCGTTACAGAACATAACACTTCTATACTTCTATTCCTTATCTACAAAAAAAGAATTCACTTGATAGAATCATTAATAACACATCAAATACCTTCGGTTTGTAATAATAACTCGTGAGTGCTGTAAGTGTAAGTGTAAAAGTCTATGGGCAATACTTGGGAATAATGGCGTGCTCCCACGGACGTCGCCGCCGGTGTCTGGGGACCAAACGAACGTCTGTCACACACGATGTCTGGGCAGCAAGTCACTACGTTAAACTCTCAACAATATTACTTCTCATAGTTCATAATAAGTAAGGATTAAACAAAAAGAGGGGGAGGAAGAAGAAATGTGGACGACTCACCTAAACGAACGTCCGTTACACACGATGTCTGGGCAGCAAGTGGGGTATGTCGGGCACTAAGGACGCCACTGCTCAAGTCAAATGAGGTGGTGTTTTTGAAATATAGGGGGTTTCAATTCTCTTTACAATTTATTTAGCAGTGTACCCATGACGCCAGGACTTTTGATTGAATTGGGGAAAATTTGGGATTTATCCTTACTTAAATTAGATACTGATTCTATCACTATCTCAATTTGAATCTGAGAGCAGCTCATGCCATCTAGTGACGGCCAAGATAAACGGAACTTTAAATCCTCACAAATGACATTATTTAGGCCCTTTTGGACTGCTCATCTTACATACTTGTGTTCTAGCAGCTTCATTAGCAAGCATTTCACAACTAGGTTACAGAAAGAATTGTATATTCATCATTACTCTGTTTAACGTTTAAACTCGGCGCCCGGCAATGACGCACAAAGGGAGGGGATAAGCTGCTCGCATGTGTCTTTCATTACTCGGCTTGACTAAGGAATTCCCATAGCTCAACATCTACAATTACATCACCCACTGCATAGATACAGAGATACATACATATAAAAATAGAGTTAGCCCTACAGTAATTATTAATATATGAATTATTACTTAGGGTAGGAACTTATAAACTAATATTCAGGTTACACCCTAACTTAAAATTACAGTACTACTAAACACATATATGAATATCAAATGTGTGGCACTACACGGCTCCCACGTTCGGAAAACAAATTTTACCCAAGTCAATTTTCTATGATATGTGCATGGATGGAATGTTGTTACTCTGATAACTGCTATAAACACTTTGAATTTGGAATACCTTTCCCCACAATCGGTGGCACCTGTCGGTCCACATTAAACACCTGATGCGTACCTCGGGAGGTCGCTTACTCACCACATTAGGAGGTATGATCACTCCTTACTCGAGATGTTATGAGGGAATTTATGCCCCAGTCAGCCTCAGGTTTTGGAGGATAGCTTGTCACTCACCTGAGCTCGACAGGGTCTCTCGAGATTGAGATCACCACGGGAGGCGCTTCCTTACACTCTTCCACTCGCAATCACATTCACTCTGTCCTTTCGTTTCCAGCTCTCCGCCCGCAAGAGGTGAGCGCTCATTCTGTCCTGAAGACTCCACTACCTCACAAACCGTGCTAACTGTAAGGTGAGGGGATTAATTACTCCCCTCGAAGTAAGGCACTTCCCGGTTCCAACAGGAACTCTTCACTCTTTTCCTTTTTACACCCTCTCCTCGGGGATGAGTCCACCCGGAACATAACTTTAAGCAGTTATGTTTCACAACATTCGTCACATGCACTTGTCTACTTTTCTAACACTCCTCTATGAGCCTCCGAGGGGCATTCCTCACTCGCGGTGGTAATCGCTCATCTTCGGGCTCCGGGGCGAGCTCCTGTTGCAGCGGTCCTAAGAGCCATTCCTCGGTACCGTAATATGGTTTTACCTTTTCAGCAGCCCTTTGTATTTTTTTTTTTTTTTTTTCCACTAAATACATTTTCAGTGATATAAACACTTCCATCTAGCAGCACTTCAATCACTTTATACGGGCCGTCCCATTTGGCATTCAGTTTTCTACAGGTACCCGGCTGTATGGTCTCTTTTTTCGCCCACACCAAGCTATTGATTCCAACCTTCTGTGCTCTCCTCCGTTGTCCAGGACGATACCTCGTGACGTCCCAAAGTCGATGAAGTATTGCCCAAGACAGTGTATGATGTTTTGTGTGTGTTTGTCTCTGGGTAATATTTGTCTAGCAAACATGTAATTACCTAACCCTTAACATTCTAAGTTGGAAGGAAAGGAACAGTGAAGAATTAGCACTAAGCTTGAAAACATGGAAAAATCAAGACGAGAGGTAGGACAGAAAAGCAGAAGAGGACAGTAAGGAGACAGACTGGAGATAAAAGGCCCCCTTTAGTCGCCTCTTACGACAAGCAGGGATACTGGGGAAGTATTCTTTCCCCCCTTCCCCAGGGGTAACCATATCTAGTACACTATTTGAACCTCATTACTACCAGGATGTTCTGAATATAGAGTGGCAGAGATATTTGGGAATGATCAACCAATGCTACCCTTAACATTCTCTCTACTTTTTGCGCTTCGCTTCCCTTCACTTTCTCACCAACGCCACTAATTTGGAAACGATGAATATCCCACCGCTATTGCCACCAGTGTAAAGCTAAGAATGTTGTCCCACCGCTATTCACCAGTGTAAAACCTGAAACTTTATCCCACCAATTGACACCAGTGTAATGATGATAGGGGTATGTATTTTCTTACCTGTTGTGGGTATTGATCAACTCACCCATGGATATACAAGTGGTACTCGACTTAATATAGTGGATGATAAATATTTATGAAAAGAATGAATTGTGGTAGCGTTTGTAGTTTTTGGCCGAGTTTAGATTTAGTCGGTACTTCAGGTGGTTGTCGTTCCCTCAGCGAAGGAATCTTGAATTGGAAGGGGAGTGAATTTGGCTTGAGGACATAATTTCCGTGATTAGGTATACTAATAAAGAAAAGAAAATGCTATATACTTTACTCTACTTTAATAATTCTGTTAATTTCCACAACAACATTTCTTTATTACATGACCCTTTTTAGTATGAGAGAAAATTGTAAAGGTTACCAAGGCTTTTGGGTGATCATTCCTCTAACATTATTACCAGACGAAACAATTTGATTCACGCGAGGTATGGAGTTGTTGTACTCTACTTTCTTTTTTTGGCCGTTACTCTTGGGCTCAACCTTGGCCTCAAGACAGGAACACTTTTACGGATATGATTTGTCTGTTCGGGCTGGCATAGCCTCGAATCAATATGAATGATTATTTGTATTCATCTTTCACCCATATAAGGTATTCTCCTCATATAGTTTTCTCGATTCTCACATCAAATCAGTATTGTTTTTCACGTTTCACCATCGACAATGTTATATAATCACTAGAAATACATAATCTCTCGGGCCTGTCTAGCCTCGAGGAATAATTAAAAAAAAATACAATCACTAGGAACACTTCAATCACTCGGGCTTATTTAGCCTCGAGGTACAACTTAAATATCACATTATTGTTCACAATCAGTAAGTTCCCTTCCACGCTCCTGATTATAATTTTTCTAATAAACTAATTTTAAAGAAAGAGAACAGTTGATGAATTTGAATTTTCCTTTCCGTTACAGAACATAACACTTCTATACTTCTATTCCTTATCTACAAAAAAAAGAATTCACTTGATAGAATCATTAATAACACATCAAATACCTTCGGTTTGTAATAATAACTCGTGAGTGCTGTAAGTGTAAGTGTAAAAGTCTATGGGCAATACTTGGGAATAATGGCGTGCTCCCACGGACGTCGCCGCCGGTGTCTGGGGACCAAACGAACGTCTGTCACACACGATGTCTGGGCAGCAAGTCACTACGTTAAACTCTCAACAATATTACTTCT
Organism: Coenobita brevimanus; assembly: GCF_032717465.1. Lineage (NCBI taxonomy): Eukaryota > Metazoa > Arthropoda > Malacostraca > Decapoda > Coenobitidae > Coenobita > Coenobita brevimanus. The sequence continues at coordinate 36,212,761 of NC_136971.1, forward strand.
CATAGTTCATAATAAGTAAGGATTAAACAAAAAGAGGGGGAGGAAGAAGAAATGTGGACGACTCACCTAAACGAACGTCCGTTACACACGATGTCTGGGCAGCAAGTGGGGTATGTCGGGCACTAAGGACGCCACTGCTCAAGTCAAATGAGGTGGTGTTTTTGAAATATAGGGGGTTTCAATTCTCTTTACAATTTATTTAGCAGTGTACCCATGACGCCAGGACTTTTGATTGAATTGGGGAAAATTTGGGATTTATCCTTACTTAAATTAGATACTGATTCTATCACTATCTCAATTTGAATCTGAGAGCAGCTCATGCCATCTAGTGACGGCCAAGATAAACGGAACTTTAAATCCTCACAAATGACATTATTTAGGCCCTTTTGGACTGCTAATCTTACATACTTGTGTTCTAGCAGCTTCATTAGCAAGCATTTCACAACTAGGTTACGGAAAGAATTGTATATTCATCATTACTCTGTTTAACGTTTAAACTCGGCGCCCGGCAATGACGCACAAAGGGAGGGGATAAGCTGCTCGCATGTGTCTTTCATTACTCGGCTTGACTAAGGAATTCCCATAGCTCAACATCTACAATTACATCACCCACTGCATAGATACAGAGATACATACATATAAAAATAGAGTTAGCCCTACAGTAATTATTAATATATGAATTATTACTTAGGGTAGGAACTTATAAACTAATATTCAGGTTACACCCTAACTTAAAATTACAGTACTACTAAACACATATATGAATATCAAATGTGTGGCACTACACACTTATAATGAGTTTAACCATGTCCAGTATTAATTATTATGTCATGTTTAAACCAGTGATCATCATGTTTAGCACAGTTGCTAGAAGTGAGTAGTTAGACCTGGGCATATTTTTTATTATTATCCAAGAACACCAATTCGTATGTCATTCAGCAATGACTAATGGGACTTGGTAATTCTCTCATGAAAAACCAATGATCACTAAACACTATATTTTACCACAGGGTATATATCGACTCTAACTGTAACAGTATAAATTATAAACCACTGGTATTTTCAGGTTCAGAGATTACTCATATACAATTACTGTGTTGTCTAATACATTAAGATTTTACTTTTGATATCGAACTGTTACAACAGGTGAATACTAACATAGTCATTGATTGACATGGGATGACAGAGAGCTGCATCATTCTTTCTTCCATAGTGATTAAACTTCAAAACTACTATCTGGGCCAAATGAGAGTAAGATAACTTACTACTATTTATTCGCAGGAATACTGAAAGACACCGCCACTGCCGACACTTTTAATGATATAAAAATTTAAAGCATAATTTGATTTTCAACTATGAAGATTCTTCACGATTTCGTGTCGTACTGTGCTGGCGAGGGATACCTTCACGAGGTGACACAGCCAAATCATTTAGGTGACTCTCTGTTTGTATATGCAAACTATCATCTCACTACTTTCCCAAAAGATGTTTAACATGGGAATCACCTTCCAATCCTCTTGGTTCACTTCAGAGGAGCCAGGCGCTACAAACACCAGGTCTGTTTACGATGACGTTGGAAAATATTTAGTGCTGCCGAGTAACTGTAGGCCAGTCTGGTACACATCTACATCCACTGCCTCCAGTCAGTACTTTACAACTTGATGATCCATTTAAGTTTTACACTCTGGGGTACAAAGACTAAACCGAGCACAGCAAAGATCAGCCCAGCAATGTGTGAAAGATTTGTGGTAATTCATTCATCTAAGTCAAGGATGCATGTGGGCTAGACAAGAAGGATTAATGATTATTTGTTGACGCTTGTTAACTAACTAATGAAATAAAGCACACAAGAACCAGAGTAAAATTATTTTATTATAGCGAGTACGCACAGCAAAAAGCTGCTGCCATTAACGTTGCCTTGTGCAAATGGACCCTAAGACCTCCAGCAAGAAAGAATTTTGATCAGAGTTATTCCCAGGTCATACAAATCTATTAAGAAATTTGTGTTGCAGAAATGAGTAGCTCTAAAAAGGAAGCAGGTTGTATATCAAAGCTATATCTCAACAATCAGACTTGCATTAAAACGGTAGCCTCATTTAATGCATATTTCTAACACTTGATTACATTCATAAGACGATGCTAGTCAAAGGCGCTGTGGAAAGCATTATATGATCCTACATTCTCTGTCTCTGTCTCTGTCTGTCTGTCTGTCTGTCTCTCTCTCTCTCTCTCTCTCTCTCTCTCTCTTTCTCCAGCGATTTCAATCCAGTTAGGAGTTACCTTTATTAATGTTTATTGGGAGCGATATATAGCCTCTCCAGTCTGAATATTCTTTCCTTACGTGAATAAAATAATCAGAAGATAACGAGAGTATATTACAAAAGGACGTCACTGGATTGATGGTGTTGGCACTCGCTCTCCATATCTCTCATTTCCCCTGTACTTAGTTCCTCCCCTTCCTACAACACCACTCCCAGTCCTGCACCTGATCGATCTTCACTACTTACTGTGTGTGTGTGTGTATGTGTGTGTGTGTGTGTGTGTGTGTGTGTTTCTTCCATGGGAAACACCTTGTCGTGGTGGGGGACGTGCGTGCCCCTTAAGTCTGGTGGGTCGTACCAGCGGGGAGAGATCTCTCCCGGTCTCAACAGGACAGGGTTACCCATGCTGTAGAGTACACTAGGAAACCATTCACAACACTGTGTGGTAACCATATCACCAAATTATTGCGCCTGGTGGTTTAGTGGGTAATTAAGGCGCTCCAGTCGGACTGAACTTGTGCAGGTTTATATCCAGGGGATGGTTGGTGTTTACTGTTCGGGTAATGTCCCTCAGGGATGAATGAGGCTGGTCACTCTCATCTTAAATATCAGGACCAACTTTTGCCCTGGACCCCTACGCTCCGTATGGGGCAACACAGGATTAGATGATGGTGATTCATGATGATATGTATCTGTCTATCTATCTATCTATCTACCTATCTATATCTATCTATCTGTCTATCTATCTATCTATCTATCTATCTATCTATATATATATATATCCAATTAGAGAGAGTAAGTCCAGGGTTAATAATAATATGCACGTATTGTAAAAGCACAGAAACTTAATATGTATTATTGTGGAAAATTTCTTAAACCTACGATAGAGTATATTTCACTTTGTCACTTTCACTCATCATCCTCGAGCATCGGCTCAGGACCACCTGCTTCTTCCAGGGTTCCTTGAGGTGCCTTCTTTGGAGCGTGGGTAGCTGGTCTTTGGTCGTCATCACTGTATTTACCTGCCTGGTTGCTCAGGCACTTCAGCCAGTCACGGATATCAGCCTGCCCGACAGCCTGCGCACGTTTCTTGTAGAACTCGTTTCACAAGATATGGAAATTGATCACCTCAGCCCCATTGTAATGATTATTTTGTTCAGTGAAATGCACCAGTTTATCAAAGAATACAGAAGCTTCCTTCCATGAAACTTCCATGGCCACACCGCTCGGCACTTCGGCGCATTTGGCTCCCAGTTTGAATGTTTTAATTTGGATTTTTTTTATTTTTGGAATTTTTGTCAGCCTTCTTGAAGAATTATATATATATATATATATATATATATATATATATATATATATATATATATATATATATATATATATATATATTATATAATAGAGAGAGAGAGAGAGAGAGAGAGAGAGAGAGAGAGAGAGAGTTATAGATATAGATATAGATAGATAGATTTATTTATATTCAATGTGCCGTTTACTTTAAAGATGCTAAGCAAACTTTATTTGTGCCAACATGGTAGTAAATTATCGCAGATCATATTGTTTGGTCATATTTTTTCACAATAACGTTCCATTCGTATTGGACTGAGATGTGTTTGGTAGCTGTATGGGTAGAGACAAACTTATAAACTAACCTTCTTATACATGTCTTATGCTCAGCAAAGCTTATGACTACAGTACGTCTTCATATTCCTGACTGGTTGTTGCCTTAGATGGAGCATGCTTCCTGTCTCATTCGTCTTGCCCTTATCTCCCTTCCGCTTCCCCTATCCACTTTTACCCCTCATCAGATTTACAGTAGTATTTTCTGAAGCTTTGGAGATTTCATAACACATTTTCTTTAGATTTTTTTTTTTTTTTTAAATAAATAACAGAACGGAGGAAACAAATGGGTAAAAAAAATAATAATCCATACACCAGATTACTGGTGTCCTCTGTTCATAAAATATCTGTAACAATTAGACTTGAACAGTTGTGGGTTGAAATTTGGAGGAAAACAACTCTGGGGAAGCGAGTTCCAGAGAGATACAGTTCGGGGAATGAAAGAATTCTGATAGGCAGAAGTTCTGCAATATGGTTGAGTGACATTCCAGTCATGAGCGCTACCAGATGCCCGTGTAGCACGAGGGAAGGCATAGAGAGGTGGCACCATGGACGCAACTTCGTCTGAGCATTTGCCAAATATCTGTAAAATAATGCAAGGGAGGCAACATTCCTTCTTACTTGCAGGGGAGGTAGTTTATATGTAATGGCAGGGTTGTTAATGATTCTAACAGCTTTATTCTGATTTTGTCTAGTTGTCTTAATGCAACCTCTCCACAACCATTCCACAAGGGTGAGCAATATTCAAGCTGAGAGAGCACATGACTCTTATAAATTATAGCTAACTGCTCATCGGCGAAGAAGTTACGGACTCTGTACAATAATCCAAGTTTCTTTGAGGCGGTTTTAGCAAGTGATCTGACATGAGAGGTCCAGCTGAGGGCACTGTTAAGTGAGACACCAAGAATTTCAATACTTTTGGAGATGGGAATATTAGTAGCATTGAAGGTAATATACGAATCTGGCAATATCTGTCTATTAGTAAACTGTATATATTTAGTTTTACTAGCATTAAAAGAGACAAGGTTGTTTTGTCCCCATTCACTGATTGTAGATAGATCTTGATTTATGGAGATGGCTGTACTGAGTTGAGAGGTAGAGATAATAGACTTTGTAAATGGATGTCTGAGTGTGAATGAACTATGTAGTGTTGAGTCATCTGCATATGAGTGAATGGAATTGTGAGTGACAGATAAGAGATCATTAATATGAACCAGAAATAGGGTTGGCGCCAGAACTGAGCCCTGCGGCACCCCGGCGTTAATTGAGTGGAAATTCGAATATACATCATCTACTTTTACTCTTATTTTCCTGTCACTATGATAAGAAGAAATCAAAGGAACAAAAGACGTTAATCCATAGCAAGGGAGTTTGGACAGCAGGGAACGGTGCCATACTCTGTCGAAAGCTTTATAGATGTTTATTCTATGCATTACACCTCAGTATCGCCATGTAAGTATTATGTCGATACTGAAACAATATAAATGACATACAAGAGAATATTAAGGTATAATGAACAAAGTAAATAAATAAATGATACTTTACCTTCTCCCCCTCCTGTTGCCCCGATCCCCGCCTCTCTTGATTCACTCAGCAGGCTAATCATGTGTCGTAATTGCTCTTCTAGCCATCGAAATTGTATCCTGGAGGCCAATTTACTTTTCAGTCAGAAGTTTGACGTAAACTGGGTTTATCGAAACGCATTACGATTGTTATTGACAATGGTACAGTCACGGTCAAAAATTCCCTAATATTTCTGGATTTGCTAACTAACGAAGCGAGATATTTATTTTATTTTATTTTTTCTGATTAGTAAAATATGGTCTCATTAACTGTGTACTTGGTTTTGAGGCGGTGTCGTTCTTGCTTAACCTCCGTCTGTCTAGCCTAGAAGACCCATCAGCCACGAGTATGCATATGCTTCTGTGGGGCCATCCTGCATATACAGAACAGTAACCAAACCATGTAAGGAACCGACGTCCCCTCGTGGTAGGGTTAACAGTTTCATCGGCAAGACAGAGAGAGAGAGAGAGAAAGAGGGGGGGAGGGAGGGAGGGGGGGGAGAGAGTGCATTTGGTAGTATAGCCTAATGAGCAGGCTGTATTAGGGACAAATATATATGTGCTGGGCAGGAATAAGAAATAAGCCAACTGAAAAAGAAGCCAGCACATACCCCGGCACGTGTGGCTTTTAGACAAACACCCCACCACCACCACCCCTGTCCACATTTACATAATAATTTTTTCCCTCTCTGAGTGCTCGTATACCTTTTACTTTTACATATGAAAATGTTACCCCTTACTGAAACCCGCTGACTTCCTTGACAGCATTGTGTTGTAAACTTTAAGGTTCAGGAAGCAGAGAGTTTTATTCACTGACCTGCTATACCCCATTTACCTTACCTTGGCCCAGATTTTCGTCATTTTGCATCGTCTTAAGGTCAGTGGCAGAATAAGACAATGCCATGGTTTTACCTCCTTGCCATAAGTCTTCACTGTGACTAGCATTATATTCTAGAGTTAACCCACTGTTGCAGGTCTGCATCCATGACATAGATATGACAATTTATGGTCAGCTTGGAGTAAAAATGGCATAGTTACAGTCATTCAGTAAGGAGTTAAGTGTATTAATGTCAGTTTCGAAATCAGTGAAAAAAAAAAAAAAAGCAACTTAGGGAATGCCACAGTTAACCCCTAAAACGCGTGGCGTCGCATTTGTGATTCGGGTTAATTTTGAATAAACGCGGGCAAGGATGTTCCAGCTGGTATTGTCTATCAGTACCACCACCCTTTAGCTACAATTAGCATACTTTACCTTTGTACTACTGACCTCCGTTGTTCGCAAGTATCGCGTTTTTCCCCCCTCCCCCCCCACCACGGCCCGGCCAGCCTGGCTGTGATACATGGCAGCGCTCTGACTGCTCAGAACTGTAAATCTGCGCTCTCCTCTCACAAGCAGTTTATGCTAATAGGAAAAGCTTGTTTCCCCAGTTGTAACACTAGCTTTTTTTCGCTCGGTTTGCCCCTGTTTAGCATCAGTTTACCGCAGGCTTTCAAAGTGACATTATGGCGAGTTCTAGCTCTTCCGAGTCAGTGCGAGTGGCCGACAGGAAAGAGAATAAAGTGACGGGCGTAAGGCAGATTAAAAAGCGTGCTGCGGTGATCTTTTGGGAAGTAATATGATTGAAAATAATGTAGTATACGTGTTTTTAGCTGTGAAAATGGAAATGTTTGTTGAGTGACGGGAAGATCGCCGCCGCACTGCATGTCGGCCGTACGCTTCATTGATTTTAGCCTTATTTTCAGTGCTTATTGTACAAATACGGATTCCAAACTACCTGTACGTTGTAGTATAAAGTTTAATGTGACAGAATGAGGCTGTGGTAGAGGGGAAACCAGGTTGCTGAAGGTGTGAAAGTGAAGATTTTGTTACCCAACTTTGCGAGTCTCCTCAAGTCCTTGGGTAGTCCACGAAGGCTCAACACCTGTCTCTAGAGAAAGCTGAATGTAAGTACTATCTGCCATACCAAGTATAATGTTCTAGGGTTAATCTATGATTTTTAGCTAATATTTTCCTACAAGTACTCAGACCGCGATCGAACGCCGCCACCCAGGGGGGGTCGGCTGTCCATTGGCCATGCATTAGGGGTTAAACAATACAGGGGAAACTTCAATGGTGGCAGATAGAAAAAGTTTTGTGTTTATTCTGAGCTACAGCCATGGAGACCCCCTCACTCTCTTTGTGGTTCTCTTGAATATCTGAAGGTATTCATGTCTTTCCTAAATTCAACAGCCATGTATACTGTGATCCATGTATGTATGTATGTATGTAAGAATGCATGTATGAATGTATGTATGTATGTATGGATGGATGGATTTGTGCTTGCATGTACTATATGTACATACTGTGTGTAAACATGTATGTACAGTTGGTATGTATGTATATGTTTGCAGGAAAATGTATGTGTGTGTATGTATGTAGACTATATGTATCTTCATATGTGCAAATATATGTATGCATGCATGTTCTGTATACATGTGCATGTTTATAACTTAGCCGCGTTTTTGTCGTCCAAACTGACGGATCAGATTCAAGGCCATCTTCAGTGAAACCAAGCTGCACCATTTTTGTCGGCCAAAGTGATATGACGCCAGCCCAAGCATTTGTCATAAAAACCAAGACCGTCTTCATATCTCACCCAAGCGTGGTCGGAAGCAATCTTGGTGCAGCTTGGGGAAGGTGAGAATGGCCAGCAAGGAAAAGTAAATGATAAATATCATGAAATTAGCACAACGTACATAAATTTTGGGTGCAGGTGGCTAGTAATGACATATAGAGCCAGTTCAGCACAAATAAAGGCTACGTGTAAATTGCATATTCGTCAGACGATCTTCCTCGGTGAACCCCTCTGTTTATATTGCAGTCTGCTGGTGTAGATTTTGGGTTCTTTGCAGTCTGGACTGTTTTAGCGGACAGAAACCAAGCACCCCAAGACGTGCATTGAATCCCAAGCTCCAGCTTGGCCGAAAAAAACACGGTATTTGTATCAATAAATTAATTTTACATCAGTTGAGTTACAGCCTTCGTAATGTTAGTTTTTGTGACATTACCACAGTTGGCGTGGGACTGTTATCTGATAACCAGATATCTGAAACCAGTGCTTGAAGATAGGGACATTTTTATGGTATGTCCAATGTGTGCTGGGCTGGGTATGTCTGCTGTGTGCTGGGTTGGGTATGTCTGCTGTGTGCTGGGCTGGGTATGTCTGATGTGTGCTGGGCTGGGTGTGTCTGATGTGTGATGGGCTGAGTATGTCTGATGTCTCTTTGGGTTGAATCTGTTCCATAAAGACTGCCAGGCTGAGACTACTGCATATAGGTGGTGTGTGTGTGTGTGTGTGTGTGTGTGTGTGTGTGTGTGTGTGTGTGTGTGTGTGTGTGTGTTTTAACCCCTTCAGTTTGAGAGGCCTCCCTGTACCTGAATGTACAGACACAGACACAAGTATCTTTCCAAACTGTGACAAATACATGGAGGAAAATTCGAAGCATCTGAAACACGCACTGGCAGAGACGGAGTCTTCAGTGTATTTCACCAGTTGTAAATTTTCTTCAGACAGACCTTGAGAAGATATTTGTTTCTTTGACTGTACATCATCATTTACAGTGGTTGTTGTTATTGTTATTACCTAGTAACCCCGGTATCCTTGGCCGATCAGACTCCTCAACCGCAAAGCAAGCCACTGCCCGTGAAGAATCGTATTAAACAAAGATATCATGGTCCTTATGACTTTAACCCATGAAGTCCAGGGGTTGTTTTCACCACCCAAACCACCAGCAGGTGTTTTTTCTTAAAAATCACCATTATTTAAACAATAATTTCTCAGCTAAAACTACTGTATAATATAATATTATGGTATAATATAATATTATAATACAGCGTTATAATCTTAATAATAATACAGTAACAATAATACTACAAAACATTAGATCACGTATACATGCCACCCAGACGTCCCCAAGTCGTCATGTATACATACCACCCAGATGGGATGGGTTAAAGGATATGTTTTAACCCCTTCGGTACAAGAACCCTTTCCTAAGATGAAAGTAAAATAATCAGGCAACAGCAAATACGTATAATGGAACAAGTAAAATCACTATATTGTACAGAAATGAGGCACCTTGCAGCCGAAAAACATTAGTGGGATACAGATGGACAGAACTATTCCTACAGGCGTTCCAGCATAGGAAAAAAAAAAGTTATAGTGCTGAAGCGATTTTAGTCTGTTCATTTTACCTTGACCTAAAACTGCCATCCCTTCATCATGATTTTTTTTTTTAAATAACAGAACAGAGAAAGGAAAAACAAATGAATAAAAAAAAAATTATTCATACACCAGATTACTGGTGTCCTCTGTTCATAAAATTTCTGTAACAGTTAGACTTGAACTGTAGGTTGAAGTTTGGAGGTAAACAACTCTGGGGAAGCGAATTCTAGTGAGATGCAGTTCGGGGAATAAGAGAATTCTGATAGGCAGAAGTTCTGCAATATGGCTGAGTGACAATCCAGTCATGAGCTCTACCAGATGCCCGTGTAGCACGAGGGAAGGCATGGAGAGGTGGCGCCATGGATGCAACTTTGTCTGAGCATTTGCCATAAAAATATTCGTGAAATAATGCAAGGGAGGCAACATTCCTTCATACTTGTAGGGGAGGTAGCTTATATTTAATGGCAGTGTTGTTAATAATTCTAACAGCTTTTTTCTGAATTTTGTCTAGTTGTTTTAATGCAGCCTCTCGACATCCATTCCACGAGGGTGAGAAATATTCAAGCTGAAAGTGCACATGACTCTTATAAATTATAGCTAACTGCTCAGCAGTGAAGAAGTTAAAGACTCCGTACAATAATACAAGTTTCTTTGAGGCAGTTTTAGCAAGTAATCTAATATGAGAGGTCCAGCTGAGAGCATTGTTAAGTGAGACACCGAGAATTTCAGTACTTTTGGAGAAGGGAATTTTAGTAGCACTGAAGGTAATATACGAATAGGGCAATATCTGTCTAGTAGTAAATTGTATACATAATTAGTTTTCTTAGCATTAACCCGTCACATCCCAACCTATTTTCCACCACTGACTCCCCCCAGTCCCGACCAATTTTGGAAAAAATATTTTTTGGCCCAAACCTCCGCTTATGGAGAGAAACATCGAAAATTCATAGAGAAATCACTCACCTGAGGTTCAAAATACTTGATACAGATAGCAGTACTCCTTACCTTTCTGGGTTTTCTATCAGGCTGGCTCCAAAGAAAACGAGTTGTATGGGAGGATAACTATTCCACACCACTCATAAACGGTATTTATTCATTTATTTGGTACGAATTTATATGTAGTATGAGAGTATATTGGTTTTCAAACAGTAATATAGCCAATATAAGCATTGTTTCACTCACTAACACATCAACATACCTGACCTTTTTTGGCGACATTACCTGATCATCATTTCTGACTGTTTCTTCTTCTAATGCTACATAAACTTTGTCCTCCACATTGTCATCAATTGGGGAATCACTCTGGCCCTGGATATCTTTATTGGCCAGGTCACTGGTAACAGGTGAATTGCCGAGACAGTGCTGTGCGGGGGGGGGGAGATCATGCGAGGTAAGGCATTGTCCCTGCCTGCCATCTTGTAGAGAAATAGAGGAAAGTGTCCCGTGTATACATACCAAAAATCGTGCGCAAAAATTGAAAATTGTGCAAAATATGAACCTTGCAATTGCGCGACATACCAGTACGTTGACGGGTCTAGCTGTGACAAAACGTTGCGACATACCCATACGTCTATGGGATGCCTTGGGTTAAATGAGACAAGGTTGTTTTGTCCCCATTCACTGATTGTAGATAGGTCTTGAATTATGGAGATGGCTGTACTGAGTTGAGAGGTAGTGATATTAGACTTTGTAAATGGGTGTCTGAGTGTGAATGAACTATGTAGTGTTGAGTCATCTGCATATGAGTGGATGTGACAGATAAGAGATCATTAATATGAACCAGGAAGAGGATTGGTGCCAGAACTGATCCCTGCAACACGCTGGCATTAACTGAGTGGAAACTGGAATATACATCATCTACCTTTACTCGTATTATTCTGTCATTGAGATATGAGGATACCAAAGGAACAAAAGACGTTAGTCCATTGCAAGGGTGTTTGGACAGCAGGGAACGGTGCCATACTCTGATGAAAGCTTTAGAAATATCAAAGGCTACTGCATAAGTTTCTCCATGTAGGTCAAGTGGTGGATAGATGGTATGAGTCAGGAGATTGAGTGTGTCAATGGTGGATCTTTTGTGGCGAAAACCATATTGTCTATCACTAATTAAGTTGTTGGATTGAAGATGTTTAACAATGTGCTTATTAATTAAAGTTTCAAATATGAGGATATCAAAGGAACAAAAGACGTTAGTCCATAGTAAGAGTGTTTGGACAGCAGGGAATGGTGCCATACTCTGCTGAAAGCTTTAGAAATATCAAGAGCTACTGCATAAGTTTCTCCATCTAGGTGGATTGATGAATGGATGGTATGAGTCAGGAGATTATGTCAATGGTGGATCTTTTGTGGCAAAAACCATATTGCCTATCACTAATTAAGTTGTTGGATTGAAGATGTTTAACAATGTGCTTATTAATTAAAGTTTCAAAAACCTTACCAAGAGAATATGTGACATCTATTGGTCTGTAATCAGAGGAGTCGGAATTGGGTGGATATTGGCTTCTTTCCATGAATTTGTGAATGAAGAAGTATGTATGCACAGTCTGAATAATTTAGCTAGAACAGATGCAAGTTCAGGGGAAGACTTTTTCAAAACATTTGATGGAATTCCATCTGGGCCTGAAGCTTTGTTGGTAGGTAAATTGTTTAAGATAGATATTACGTATCTTGTCTGTATTTTAAGTGGAACAGTTTTGGGAGAATCAAGTTCTAGTACTGGGACGTTCTGGCTGGCGTCCTCTATGATAGAATTTCTGGTAAATGTACCGGCAAAAATATCTGGTTTCGCACATGGGTCTTTTGTAATGTTGCCATCTGAAGATTTTAGTGGGGGAATGGATGATGACTTGTTCTATTGTCATTAGGGATGTTAAGTAGTTTTGATGCTTGGTTTTGAAGAAAGTTTGATATAGCTAGATTTATTACAGCTTTTGCATGATTTCTAGCAATTTTAAATTGAGAGAGTGATTCAGATGTTTTTTATTTTAAGTAAGAGTTACATGCTAATGACTTCTGGGCTGATGCTCTGGCACAGTTGCCATCAAACCATTTTGGAGAGTTCGATCTTTTAGTGAACTGTTGACTTGGTATGAATAAATCCATACCAGCTAGTATTAAATCAAAAATGTGGGACTGGGTAGAATTGGGATCACTAGAGAAAAATGATTTCCAGGGAATGTCAGCCAGATAATTTCTAAATCCATCCCAGTTTGCCCTATCAAAGTGCCATCGGCTCACCCTGACAGGTGCAGAACGGGGAGGTGTGGGGGGGTTAACTAATGAGGCTTTGATAGATTGTGGTCAAAGGATCCAAGTGGTGACAGTACCTCTATCCTCTATTGATCTGGATTATTTGTCACGAATAAATCCAAGAGATGGGCATTATGGCCAGGATTATCAGGTATTCTGGTTGGTTGCTTTACCAGCTGGGTGAGATTAAACAATTCTGCAAACAGCTCTTACTCTAGACTAACGTCGTCAGTCCTGGCAGAATGCAATAACCATTCATCATTATGTATGTAAAAATCACCCAAAATGGTAATTTCGCTGCGAAGGACAAGGTTGAGGTTACTCAACTGTGTGGATATGGAATCAAATACACTGGGTTCTGAAGAAGCATTGGGGGAGCGATAGACATCACAGATATATTTGCTGAGTTATTGCAATAGATAAACCCTAGAATATGATGCTAATCACGAAGATGTACCACAGAGCAGATATAGGCTTCAGGATAGTATTTTTATCCTACTGAGCTATGTAATATAATATGGAACAGGATTAGAAAAAAAAAAAAGGGCCAAGTTACTGTGAATGCACAACAGTGTTACTTTTTCAAGCCTCTTACGAGGGATTTCCCTTAAACTGAAATAACCTAGTGGTGACAAGAATTAAATAATGAAAAAATAATATCACCAAAGGGGTTAACTGAAGATCAAAAAGTGAGCCAACACCAGAAACCAGTTGTACTTTGAGCCTTTAATTAAAACCAGTCGTGGGTGAGGAGAGGCATATATGCTAATCACAAGTACTGTTGGAGGGATCACGTGGCTAAATATATCACGAAGTATATAATTTGCATGAATATATACATCCATCTCCCAACCAGCAATAATGTTCAGCCTGGGTAATAAAACACGACTTATTCATGCTGGCAGCGTCGCACCTCCTCGTCAAGTGCTAAGTCTACTAATACCAAGTCGGATCACTTCCATCTAAAACGGGTCCAAGCTGGTGCAGGGGGCGGAGCATTGGAGTGACGTCAGCTGGCACGAAACCGAAGTTCAGTTGACGCCTGACCGTGGTGGTGAGTGGATGTATGCTGCACTCTCCAGATCATGACACATTTTCAGTCCGAAGTGAGGGAAGTGACTGAAATGTGTGAGGGAAGGCATAGGGATGTGAGGGAACCTACTGCTATGTTATACGGTTAAACGAGTCCGCACTTCTTCCCCTTCTTCGTTTTCCCTTATTATAAATGTTTAATTTGAGTCTGCCCTATTATACATTTTCTGTTACTTAAGCCGACTGACGTCACACACAAGCCGCGCCTCCCTGCGCCCTGAGGGAATGTGAACCGACTTGGTATTAGTAGACTATGGTCAAGTGTTTGAAATCGTAATGACCTGCATGGATTGATTTTTATTTTTTGTTCTGCCAGTACTGAAATTAGAAGTTAGCAATTCATATAGATCGTAGCATATTATACAAAGTGCTGTGTGAGTTTGACTGACAATTCTTCTACTTTCAGGAAGCTGCTAGTATCTCATAATAATAATAATAATAATAATAATAATAATAATAATAATGTTAAGAAGCAGGATTTGCCATTTAGGTAGTCGAGAAGTTTCTCATTGATTCCCAATGTTTACCGTGGTTCCGGTGCAAGATAGAGTTGCCAGTTAGCCTGCTATATTGAGCGTAGTTATTTCGTAAGTTGCACACTAATTTTTATGCTCTTTTTCTCAATAATGTTTTATTTATGTGATTCTTTGTTAACTTATGTAATTTAACTTAGGTTTGTTTGCTAAATAATTTAGAATGTTATGCAGTGTAAAAAACTCTGGTATGTATTGGATAGGCCTATCTCCGCATTGGCAACTGTTATTCTCATAAAATGTAGATAATTCTGGAACTATGCAAGCTTATATAAGGATGGGGAAGAGACTAAAGCAAGTTCAGTCGGTTTTCAGTTCAGTTTGAGTGTAGTGCAGTGCCAGTGCAGTGAAGTTTGTATATTTTCGGTACTTGTGAAAATAGTGAAGTGTAGTTTGCAAACAGTGAAGTGTTACTGAAGTTCGTATATCATCAGTACTTGTTAAAAATAGTGAAGTCGTGTCAAGCATTAAATGTAATTGCAGTTAGTAAAGTCTGTAGGCCTATAGCTCCAGTGCTTGTGAGAATAGTGCGGTGAAATTGGAAAGCATTACAGTAAGTGCAAGTATTTGGACACCAAAGACAGTGGACTTAAGAAGCTAGTGTTTATTTACGACGCCTGAGCTGATCCTGTGTACTGTACACCTAAAGGCTGACCATAGGATGAACAACTCACTGTGCTATGTCCTTCCTGTACTGAACTACTGCTGTTGAAGCCTGTGGCAGTGTGGGTTTGGGATGTATCAGGAACAACAACAACAATACTAGTAATAATAATAATAATAATAATAATAATAATAATAAAATACAAATTATAACTATTAAACAGAAATTGCCATTAGCATTATCAATAACTCACCACATGACAAAGCCAACCAATTTCTTCCTCAGTTTGACTGCAGGGGCCGATTTATTCCCCAATACCTATCACTGGACCTGGTGATTTCAACAGGCCTGATATAATATTCCAAAAAATAAGCAAATTTTGAACTTTGACCCTGGCTGTGATCTTGAGCTTTGGGTTGAGGTCATTCATACTTGGTAGCCATGCATAGCATATCAAGGACTACAAATGTTCCAACTTTGGTAATTGTAGCTCACTTCTATATATATTTTTAAAACTGTGAACTCACTGACCCCATACTACTTCCCAATGACTCGATGGGCGATCTCAGAAACTACTGGCCTAATGGGTCCACAGTCATTTAAGACCTGCTGTTCGACCTTGGTTATGTCCCACAAAAATTTCAAGTGTCAGCCATTAGTGGTTGCTGAGAATATGCAAATAGACTATTTATACAGTTTTTTGGTTGTAACTGGAAAACCAGCATAGGGAATTGGGTGATACTGGGTCACATGAAGCTGCCGGCTGTGGGAATCGGATGGGTAAGTATGATGGCCGTAGCTTTGAACTGACCGAGGAAGAGCAATTCACTTTTTTGTAAGAAATTATAATAATAATAAAAATAATAATGATAAATAATAATAATAATAATAATAATAATAATAATTATTATTATTATTATAATAAAAATAATAATAATGACAAGCACAATACAACTCACCACTGGTGTGGTGAGTAATGGTGGTAATAATAATAATAATGATAATAATAATAATAATAATAATAATAATAATAATAATAAAAATAATAATGTATGTATAACGGGAATCACTTTTGGTATTAGTACTGGAAACAAAAATTCGATATTTTACTCCAGGGTCACGATAATAGATGAGTAAACAGTACATAAATTATAAAACCCTAACATACCAGCACTGTTTCTACCTAATGTTTCTTACGCCCAGACGCTGTTGTGCAGGGTTTTACCAAGATCACCTCCATACTACAGAGAGAGAGAGAGAGAGAGAGAGAGAGAGAGAGAGAGAGACTGCTTGATATCTCTGATGCAGGAATCCGTGTACTGACCCTGTAATGGTATGCTATGAGGATGGCCACAAAAAAAGCAGCCTATGCGATAAAACCCAACACGAGTACCAAAGCTGACACATCCGACTCTCGCCCAGGGATGTGACCAACTCAGGTGTTGCTGCATTAAAGGCAACGCTGGGAGGCCTCTTGTGTGGCTTAACCTTTCCTCTGGGAGGGTAGAATTTACGTGTTTCGTTCTCGTTATGTGTTGACAATTTCATGCTGTCTGTTGTAGGTGGGGGCGCCTGTCAGTAAGTCACTCACTGCAGCGCTGCCTTCAAGTGATGCACATTGACTAACAAGCCAGATACTTTTTTGTAACCAAGGACACTATTTACTATGTTGAATGGTATCTATATAGCCAACTGATGCCTGGTGATCTAGTGGGTCAGGGCCCTTCAACCTGATGGGACGCGTAATGGTTTTCGTCCTAGGAATGGCTGATATGAGTATTATTTCTTACATAAAGCCACTCAGGGACAAATTGAACTGGACACCCTTGCCCTAACTGTAGGAAGTCAGTAACATAACCCTTTGCCCCTGTGCTCATGATAGAAAAAAGAAAGATAATGAAAAGGGTGATTGGTGGATGTTCTGACACCACCTGACGGTTTTATTCATATTAATAATGACATCGTCTGGTGAAAAGGTTGAATAGTAATTCCGGCAGACTTTAGAGAATTTTAGTCTGCAGAACATTTCAACTCCCTGAAAGATTTGAGATGACTGTGACAATTCCCTCCTTCTCTCTCTCTCTCTCTCTCTGTCTCTCTCTCTCTCTCTCTCTCTCTCTCTCTCTCTCTCTCTCTCACACACACACACACACACACACACACACAAAAGAACTTCAGAGTTTGGTGTGGCGCCTGCTTTTTTTTCGTAATCCCTCTTTGGCTTGATTCCAATTTTCTTCGTTGACAACGTCAGAGAGAGGGAGACAGACAGACAGACAGACAGACAGAGACAGAGAGAGAGGGAATCTGTTATTCTGCAGTTCGTTTCTCTTCAGTTAGTTCCACCTCTTAATATTTTCTTTCATTCTCGACATTTTTTCCTCAGTTTTGCATTCTATGTCCCATTTTCTTTGATACACACTCAAAATAATCAGTCTAAACCAGCCAGCCCTATTTTTTTTTGTCTCCTATCCCTAAGCTTCATATACTTATTTTTCTCTCATTTTCTCTCCCATTCTCTCCCGTTTTATATTTGGTTTCTGTCATTATACACTCAGCATTATCCAGACTTCTATAAAGATATTTTTAATTAATTCATTTAGCTGTTTAGTAAAGTAATACAATTGTTAAAGAAATATGTTTGTTTAGTAAATATTTCACTGTTATCATTCGTGACAATATTTTGGGGAGTTTCCTCACATTTATCGACGATCAAGACCTACGTGATACTCTGCTGGCCTCCATCAAAACAAATTATTATTTTTTTTGTCTAACAGGGAATTGTTCGTTCATCACCTGCCGTATTTGTGTGTGTGTTGTGTGTGTGTGTGTGTGTACTGGTGGGTAGGTGGGTGGGTGAGTCTGGATGTCGGCATTTGTGTGGGATATGAGTGTGGGTGCATACATTGTGTATGCATGGATCGGTGGGTGTTGGTGTGGCCGGACGGGCTTGTGTGTGGGGGGGGTGTCTTGGAGGGATTTTAATTCATTGCATGCAGCAAAGCCAGTCAGATACATAATAAATTTGAGTTTCTTGGGGCGGTATGGGGTACATTATTCATGCCTTATAGATTCAGGAGTGCAGTCCAGGGCGAAAATTGATAAATGTTGGTGCAGTACTGACTAAAGTAATGTACCAAGTAGTAGTGTTAAAAATGTGTGCATAGTTTTGGTATGTGCAGGTGAACTAATGATGGAGAGATAGGCAGATAGACAGACAAATGAACAGATATGTAGGAATATACATACACACAGAGATAGATAGATAGATAGATTGATACATACATACAGAGAGAGAGAGAGAGAGAGAGAGAGAGAGAGAAGGGAAAATAAATACATAATCGATAGATGGTTAGATAGAATAGACTTATTTTTGGGTAAATGGATACCTAGGTAGACAGACAGACAAATAGATAAACGGATGTAGTTAGATATATATATTGACTGCACACTTGTTGTCACCAGCTTTACCAAGGCATATACCTGAGAGCTGAAGCAACAACTTCCTCTCAGTCAATCTCTCATCTAGAAGATTTCAGAGAACTGCGGACTGGTTTTGAAGGCAGATAATGCCAGACTAAGACAAGAGAAAAAAGAAAAAAAAGAAAATGACTTTCCTGATTTTTATATACTTTTCATGATTTCGCACACCAAAAAATATCCAGAATAAAGGGTATTGTAAATCTCAGAAACGCCAACTTTCAGAAAAAAACTCGATCATTTCCCCATTTCTTCTTCTCTCTCTCTCTCTCTCTCTCTCTCTCTCTCTCTCTCTCTCTCTCTCTCTCTCTCTCTCTCTTCTTATGATTCTGAACAACTTGTAACTATTAACATGCCAACCAGTTAGGCTAAGTGTTTCCCTTAAATACTCACAAAACTTAAACGTAAAACTGGAACAGAGAAGATAATGAAATCCATATTGAGAGCTGAGAAGGCAGACACTTCATCTTGGATCCTCTGAGGACACTGGTTGATGTCCTTGCACCCACCTTCTCTCTGTCTTTAAATTCTCTTTCTCATTCCTTTTTAATCTATCATTTTTCCCTCTATCTATCTATTGGACCATCTATCGATCAAACAGTCCCACTGACAGCAAAGATGAACCACTGTACTGTGAACGAAGAAAATATGAATGTATTTTCAACCCTATCACATCTAGAATCCTTCCTATGAGTAAAAGAAAAGGTGCTGGTATCAAGAAGTAAAGAAATTTACTAAACGATTGAAGAAAGAACAGGCGTAGGCATCAGACCATAAAGTTCGTTGAGGAATCTGGGCCTAATAAAAATGCACTAAATGTGTGTGTGTGTGTGTGTGTGTGTGTGTGTGTGTGTGTGTGTGTGTGTGTGTGTGTGTGTGTGTGATGGAGAGAGAGAAAAAAAATAAAGTTCCACACATCCTCACCTCTGGGCAAAACAAGGAAAAACACAGTACTCATCTCCCTTCATGTTCCAGGTTCACATTCTCAGAACTTATAACCTTCCTCGCATCTCTTCTCTACCAGTGTTTAATATGACAACACTCGGGATCCTATGACTCACTTTCACCTTAATAAAACCATCTGGAATTAGCTTGAACACATCACTGTACTAGAGGTTTCTCGTTCTCTCTTCACTTTCCCCTTTCCTCACCTCCTCCACCAAACATATTTACCCCTCGCCCCCATCCCTCCTAAACCCCCCACATCATACATGCTAGCCTTTGCTCCACTATCCTACCCCCTCACCTTATATGCTAGCCCGTGCTCCACTATCCTACCCCCTCACCTTACATGCCAGCCCTTGCTCCAGTATTCTACTCCCTCACCTCTTGTTCCTTATCCTCCTCATCCATCTTTTTTCCCTACTACCCCATCTCCCCCGGTTACAAATTTCTCAGCACAGGAGGCATAAGAAGGTTCCTCTTTCTGTGAGACACTTTTTGTTGGCCCTAATAATTCACCCGCCCGCACCACCCCAGCAGATCATATTACTGCGTACATATTATCCACTCTTTCTTTCTTATTGTCTGACCTCCTGCCGCCTTTAATAATCTTGGACAGTACCCTTTGTACTGAAGGGATTAACTGATGATGATAACCCTTTCTCTGTTAGATGTCTTCTCAAAACTACAAAATATCATTTGCGGCTGCGTTTATAAAAAGACAGACGTCCTAGCACCGAAAAGTTTAATATGGACGCTGACTGGTTGTTTCACATTTTAAGCCCGCGGACGCCTTTTTTCATTTTACTGGTGCCATTTTATACCTTTATTATTTTTTGTTGTTGTTTCAGAGACTCTAGAAATGAAGGAAGTTAGATATTGCTTAATCAACCACTTCAGTATAAAAAGGTTTTCCCAGGTTTCCCAAAGTTGTCTGGCAGCAGCAAGAACACACTAGGATGTCACCTGGCTTCAGTAGGTTAATGTTGACTATGGCTGGCTGGAGGAACAAACTCTCTTGCTTTTTCAGCAGATCCAAGTTTTTTTTTTTTTTTATCCCTTTTGCACTCAGCTGAATGAAACCGTCTGGCATTAGCTGGACAAAAATACTAGAGTTGTCCCAATCATTCAGGTCCTATGACTCAATCTCATCTGAATAAAATCGTCTTTAGTTAGATGTACTCACTTTGCTGAATAGAATCTTCTGCATTAACTGGAATAAAAAAGTGAAGGCAAGTGTTCTCGCCGGTTAAAGAAGTTGCGAAACACCTCTTCCTGAGCGATTTATCATTTTTCTTTTTATTATCCCTTGCTATTCTCTTCTGTGCCACTTAAATACCACCCTACTCAGCAAAACATACATACAATAACCAGCAGTATCCCGAAGTCGAAAAGGGAGTGATGCTGGGGATCTTGCTTAACTCACCAGAATACTGCCCTACGAGTTGTCTCGACCATGAGAGAGTTAATGTATAATGTTAAGGAAGTGCACTGTCTAGTAAGTATTAATGTTGAGTGTGTGTTGTTGTGCTTCCTGTGTTTACTGCCAGGAGTTAATGTGGGTTCCCTGTTGATGCAATTAAACCATTTACCACAAGAAAAGGTGCTGGAGGCAGTGGAGCCGCCTGGTTACATCTGAACCACCACATGAAGGCCTCCCTCTCCACCACCAACACAAAATGAAAGACAGAGCGAGAGAATGATAACACTAACAGCCAGTCTATTTCCCTTGAGCGAAAAGTTATTAGTATCATCGATAAGAGCAGGCAGTTAATAAGAGATTGAAAACAGATGGAAGGTAACTGAATCTGGGTTTCGGAAAAGAATCGAGACATACTGAAGAAAAGACAAGACAGAGAAAGAGAAGAAAGGTTAAAGCATTTATTGTAAACACTGAGAAAGAGATGACAGCAAGAGACAATGGAACGTATGGACAGAGTGAAAAAGAGAGGCATAAGGAGAGACGATGAATATTTGATTAGACAAAGAAAGACTGAAGGAGAGGATTAAACTCTTAAAAAAGTAACTATCTATCTATCTATCTATAGCCCGACGCCCTAATCCCGCAAAGGGTGGCCGCAGACAAAACGCCTCCAAGTCGCTCTGTCACCCACCATTTGACTACCCTCCCCCCAAATCGCCCCCCCTCCCTCATATACCTCTCAACTCCATCCCTCCACCTCATCCTCGGTCTACCCCTCCCTCTCCCTCCCTCCACCTCACCTACATACACCCTCTTAGTCAGTCTTTCATTCTCCATTCTCTCCACATGTCCAAACCACCTCAGTGTATTTCTCCTAGTCTTCTCAACCACATCCACATCTACCCCACAACGTTCCTTCACTTCTTCATTCGTCAACCTGTCCCTCCACGTCACTCCACATGCTCCTCTCAAGTAACTCATTTCAACTGCTCTCACTCTGGACTTGTTCCCCTCTTGCAAGGTCCACGCTTCGCTTCCATACGTCAGGGTAGGGATCACAATACTATCATGCAGTGACTTCTTAACTTCCATACTCACCTCCCTATTTCTCATCACTTCTTTCAGTGTACCAACAACTTTCCTTCCTTGCTGTTCCCTTTCACGCACTTCATCCCCCAACGTTCCATCCTTACTCATCACACTACCCAAGTACTTGAATGCACTCACATTCTCCATGTCCTCACCATCCAACCTCACTGCACACTCTGTGACTTCATTCCTCTCAAACACCATAACTTTACTTTTGTTTACATTAACTTTCAGCTTCCTCCTCCTACACACTGTCCCAAATTCATTCACCAAACCTTGCAACTCCCATTCATCTTCACTCAACAATACTTTATCATCAGCAAACAGCAACACCGGAAGCTTCCAAATCTCACCCTCATTCATTAGGGCCAGCCCCACATCCACTGCCCTACCTTGCACCTCCTTTACAACCCCATCCATGTATATATTAAACAGCCATGGAGACATCACACAACCCTGTTTCAGTCCCACATTGAGATCAAAGAACTCACTCAGCTCACCATCCACTTGCACCTTAGCCCTAGCTTCCTCGTACATACTCTTCACAGTACTCAACAATTTCCCCTCCACTCCATATATTCTTAATACCTTCCACATACCTTGCCTATCTATTCTGTCATAAACTTTCTCCAAGTCCATGAAGGCAGCATACACTTTCCTTTCCTTCTCTAGATACTTCTCCACTAAACATCTTAGAACAAATATCTGATCTACACACCCATTTCCCTTCCTAAATCCCCCTTGTTCTTCTCCAGCTAGCTCCTCTGTCATATGCCTAACCCTATCAATGAGTATTCTACCATATATTTTACCAGTCACACTAAGAAGGCAAATACCCCTATGGTTACCACATACTTCTCTCTCCCCTTTTCCTTTGTATAAAGGAACAATTATACCTGATTTCCAGTCCTCTGGAACCCTTCCCTCTTCCCAAGCCAATCTACACAACTTCCATATCCACTCCACAACAATCTCACCCCCATACCTAAGCATTTAACCGCACACTCTATCAATTCCTGGGGCCTTTCCAAACTTAATCTTCATCGCTTCCACTACTTCCGCCCTACTGATCTCTTCCTCCCTCCTCTCATCTCTTCTTCTCCTAGCCAATCCCCAACCACTTATACTCACACTGCTCTCACTCTCTACATTCAACAAATCCTCAAAGTGCTCCTTCCATCTCCTCAATTTCTCTCTCTTCTCCACCAACAATCTATTATTCCTATCTTTCACTCCCCTACTATTTCCCCTTTCACATTGCCTTACTTTCTTTACCTCCTTCCAAAACAATTTCTTACTCTCCTTCCATTTCACACTCAGATTCCTCCCAAACTCTTCATCCACTTTCTTCTTACTCTCCTTCACCAGTCTCTTAACCTCCCTTCTCCTGCTCACATATACCTCTCTCTTCTCTCTCTCATCTTCTCCCCTACCTCTACTCGCCAACCATTCACTATATGCCTTCTTCTTTTGTTCCAGAGCTCGTTTCACCTCATCATTCCACCATGCTCTCCCTTTCACACCCTTGCATCTCCTCCTCACTCCACAAACCGCCTCACACGCTGCGCCTATCTCTTCCGTGAATATCTTACATACGTCTTCCACCCCTTCCATCTGCTCTAGCTCATACCTTCCCAATCTTTCTTCCACTATGCTCTTATATTCTGTCATTTTCTCACTATCTTGCAGTTTCTCCAGTCTTCTCACAGGAGCTTCTTCCTCGTGTCTTCCCCTTCGTCTCCTCAACCATTTTCTTTGCATCTCTACCTTGGCCATCACTAAGTGATGGTCCGAGACTCCATTCCCCCACCTCCTCCACACTTTTGCATCCAACACTTGTCTTCTCATTCGCTCATCCACACACACGTAGTTTATCATTCCCTTTCGTTCAACAAGTTCACCATCCATCCTCCTCATTACTCTCCATGTATACCGGTGGATCATCTTATGACGAAAGTAGGTGTTGGCTATTGCCAACCCCTTACAAGCACAGATGTCCACCAAAACACTACCATTCCCATCTACTTCAGCTGGCACACCCCACTGACCAAGCACTCCATCCACCCGTACATTCCCAACTTTGCCATTCATGTCTCCAATCAACAGCACTCTCTCGCTCCTCTCAAACTTGTCCATACATGCTTCTACTCTCACTCAAAACTCATCTTTCACTCTTGCCACTCGATCCTCTGTTGGGGCATACACACATACAATCGCCCATGCTTGTATACCTACTTTCATCCTCACCCATACAATCTTTGCACCCATTGTTCCATACTCTCTTATATTCTCCTTCCACTTCTTGCTTATCATCAGACATACTCCCTCTCTTGCCCTCTCATTCTCATTGACTCCTGCACATATACCTACACCATATTCCCATTCTCTTACCCCTTCACCTTTCCATATAGTTTCAGTCAATCCACATATATCCACTTTTGCATCCTCAAGCACCTGAACAATCTCTCTCTCTTTCACTTCATCATTCACTCCTCTCACATTCCATGTTCCCACCCTAAGAATGTCCTCTGTCCGTTCCTGACTCATCAACGTATGGTCCGTCTGGGTCCGAGGCGCTTTATTCGCTTTTTTAGTTAGTTCTTTTTACTGGGTGGGGCACTAACCCACCACCAACCCTTTTAGTCGCCTCGTACAACCAGCAGAGATACTGGGGGAGTATTCTTGAAACCCCCCTACCCCCAGGGGGGATAAAAAAAAGAGACAGAGACAAACGAAAGGACAACAACCAGTACAGAGAATGAATACATTAGAGGCCGGAGACAGTGACAGATAGGCAGATAAACGATAGACAGACAGACAGACAGACAGACAGAATAAAATAGGATGGAAATAGATAGAGGAGTTGACTGCAGCACCAGTCAGGCAGGGCAGTACTCCCAAGGTGGATGGAAAGCTGATGACAGGGAGAGCTGGAGCTCCCGTTTCATCAGCCGTCGGTACATGTTCCTGACATACCCCTTTGCTGAGCTTTTTCATTTCCTCAGTAATACAGAGAGTAAGCAAGCATGTTCTCCAGTACAAGTTTCTCTATCTGTCAACATCAATCTACATGCACAGTACACACTACACTACCTTTTCAAAAAAAAAGAAAAAAAAATCGCGCAATATAACCATGCCTCGGAGTCCCCGGGGGGGGGGCATAAATGCCCCCACCATCCGCCCCTCTCCCGGTGATCACTCATCGTGCCTGGAACTACTGTCTGACTCACTTCTTCATTTCTGCAACATTCGTGGCCTTTCCTTTAACTTTCCCTCTGTTGAACACCACCTCTCCTCCTCTAAACCTCATCTTCTCTTCTTAACCGAGACTCAGCTACTTTCCCTATACTCATTTCAAAGCCTTAGGTGGCTGCTGTGTATAAAATTATGTATGCAACGACATATCTTGCTCTTGTGTTCCTGAACTTGATTCTTTAGAATTCTCTACTCTCTGGCTTCGGCTCTCCTGTCATTCTCTGACTAATTATATCGTGCTGTTTACTTATCTCCTAATTCTACTATCAAAAATTCCTCAACTACCTTATTTCTATAATGAAACATATTCTATCCATTTCTCCTTTCTCCGAAATCTCCATCCTAGATTTCAGTGTTCACCACCACCTTTGGCTCTCCTTTCCTTTCACTGATCCACCTGGTGAACAAGGCTACATCTTTTCTATCCTTAATGACCTAGAGCAGCTTGTACAGTACCCTACTCGAATCCCTGACTGCCTTGGAGAGAGCTCCAACATACTTGACCTCTTCCTTACAACTAATCCTTCTGCTTTCACTGTTAATCTGTTCTCTCTGTTGGGCTCCTCTGATCACAACCTTATTACCTTAACCTGTCCTATCACTCCAGTATGGCCTGCGGACCCTCCAAGGAAACGTCGTCTGTGGCACTTTGGAGCTGTGGATTGGGAGGCCCTCAAGCAGTACTTCTTTGATTTTGCCTGGAATGATTATTGCTTCCATGGCTGGTAGCCATGTGAGTGTGCCTTGCGCATTATGGCGGTTATTCTCTCGGGCATGGAAGCATACATTCCCTTCTCATATCCTTTGACTAATGCTAAAAACCCTTGGTTTAACCCGCCGCGTCCTGGAGACGTCAATTCACGTCCTCACATGATGTACACTGATATCCCAGAGACGTAAATTAACACGGCAACATTGCAAGGTCCCTAATTTGCACAATTTTCAATTTTCGCGAATGATTTCGTGAGTGATTTTTGGCAAGTATACACGGGACACCTTCCTCTATTCCTCTACAAGATGCCAAGCAGGGACAATGCCTTACACCGCATAACCTCTGCCCCCCCTGCACGCCATTGTCTCGGCAATTCACCTGTTACCAGTGACCTGACCAATAAAGACATTCAGGGCCAGAGTGATTCCCCAATCGATAACAATGTGGAGGACAAAGTTTACATAGCATTAGAGGAAGAAACAGTCAGAAATGATGATCAGGTAATGTGGGAAAAATAGGTCACGAATGGTATATGAGTTAGTGAGTGAAACAATGCTTATAATGCCTATATTACTGTTTGAAAACCAATATACTCTTGTACTACATATAAATCCGTACCAAGTAAATAAATAAATACTGTTTATGAGTGGATAAAATAGTTACCTTCCCATAGAACTCGTTTTCTTTGGTGCCAACCTGTTAGAAAACCCAGTCAGGTAAGGAAGTACTCGTACCTGAATCGAGTATTTTAAACCTCAGGTGAGCGATTTCTCTATGAATTTTCGATGCTTCTCACCAAAAGTGGATGTTTGAGCCAAAAAAAAAAAGGTCCAAAAATGTCGGGACTGGGGCGTACCACTGCCCAGAAAACGTCGGGATGAGGCGGGTTAATCACGTTTGTTTTAATGCTGTGCACAACAAGGAGAGGGCCTATAAAAGGTACCGGAGCCAACTCACCCCTGAATCACATCTTTTTTGTTTCTGCCCGGATTCGTGCTAAGTCTGTTCTTTGCGTTGCTAAAAATAACTTCATCCATACTAAATGCTCTCAACTCTCCAACTCAAATTCTTCCCGCTCCTTCTGGCACCTTGCCAAAAACCTTACTAACAACTTTACGTCATCATCCTTCCCTCCTCATTTCTACTGTGATGGGTCTGTAGCTATTTCTTCTACTGATAAAGCAGATCTCTTCGCTCATACTTTCTCCTCCGATTCCACCTTAGACGATTCCAGTGTTGTTCCTCCATCACTTTTCTCCTCTGACTTCCTCATGGCTGATATTAAAATTTTTTCAGCTGATGTATTTTCTGTCATCACTGGCCTCAATATTAACAAGGCATATTGACCTAATAGAGTCCCTTTTGTTGTCCTCAAGAACTGTGCTTCAGTGCTTACACCCTGCCTTGGTAAACTCTGTTGCCTTTGCCTTTCAACTTGTACCTTTCCTTCTTGCTGGAAGTTTGATCTCATTCAGCCAATCCCAAAGAAGGGTGACCATTTCCAACCCTCTAACTATGGTCCAGTTGCTTTAACATCCTGTGTCGCAAAAGTTTTGAGTCTATTCTTAACAGAAAAATTTTAAAGCGTCTTTCCTATCACAACCTTCTTTCTGATCATCAGCATGGGTTCCGTCAGGAACGCTCCACCGGCGATCTTCTCAACTACCTTTCAGACTCCTGGTCATCCTCCTTTCGGGGCTTTGGCGATAGCTTTGCCATTGCACTTGACATCTCAAAGGCTTGCGATCGAGTTTGGCATAAATATTAAATTTCCAAACTGCCCTTTTACGGTTTCTGTCCTTCTATCTGTGCCTTTATCAATAGCTTCTTTTCTGGTCGTTCTATAGCAGCTGTTGTAGACGGCCATCGTTCCTCTCCTAGATCTATCCACAGTGGTGTTCCTCAGGGCTCTGTATCATCAATGATCTTCTACGCTGTACATCTAACCCTATCCACTCGTATGCTGATGAATCCACCCTTCACCTCTCCATTTGGTTCCTGCAATGTCCATCTCAGCTGTTACTTCATCAAACAAGGGATGAAGCTATGGCACATCTAATGTCTGGCTCGTATCTGTGACCAGGGTAAAAATAATCTTGTTGTTTTTAATGCATCAAAGACTCAGTTTTTACATCTATCAACCCATCAAAATCTTCCACAGGAGTACCCACTAATGTTTAATAATATCCAGCTCAGTCCAGCATTATCCTTGGACCTGCTTGGGGTTTCACTCACTCGGGACTTATCTTGGAAAGATTACATTGCATCTCTTGTAAAATCTGCTTCCAAGAGATTGGGTGTGCTAAGCCGGCTCCGTGCCTTCTTTACCCTGTGCAGTTGTTGATTTTATACACGGGTTTTATTCGCCCCTGTGTGGAGTACAACTCTCATGTGTGGGGAGGCTCCCCACATACAGCACTTCTCAGTAGGGTGGAGTCAAAGGCTTTTTGTCTCATTAACTTTCCTCCTCTTACTGGCTCCCCTCAACCTCTGTCTCTTCGCCGCACTGTTGCCTCTTTATCTCTTTTCTATCGCAACTTCAATGGCCACTGCTCCTCTGAACCATCTGCTTGCATCCCTCCACCTCTACTACGGGTGCGTATCACCCTGCTAGCAACAAACCTCATCGCTTTTATGTCCAACTCTCTAATGCAAGAGTTAACCGTTACTCCCAGTCTTTCAATTATGCAACAGGTCAACTCTGGAACTGTCTCCCTCTGTCTGTATTTCCTACTTCCTATGATCTCGAGTCTTTCAAACGCAGTGTGTCCTGGCATCTCGAAATGAACGGATTTTGAATTTGGTTCTCTCTTGTATTGTTTTCGTTTTTTTCTTGGATGGAACTGTTTTGCGGGCTCTGCCCTTGGTTCCTTCTTGCTCGCATAAAAAAAAACTGAGTAAACAAGTATGGTACACCATTAGTCAGAGGGGGGAAAGGGGGAGGGGGTCGAGGACACACGTATGTGGAAAGGGAGGAGACAAAACGAGAGATGGAGAAATAGATACAAAACAGAGAGACAGACAGACAGACAGACAGAGACAGAGACAGACAGACAGACAGACAGACAGACAGACAGACAAACAGACTGAGACAGACAGACAGACAGAGAAGAAATCTGAGAAACAGAATTGGCACAGATGTATAAAAGATAAGCACAGGTAAAGAATAAAAACTAAAATTCTCATCACCAGACAAACAAAGAGACAAACAGAGACAGGGACAGATATTAAACCGAGGACAGCAGGCAAGGAAAAAGGGAAGGAAAAAAATAAAACCTTTGTGAAATGCACCAACAGAGCCAAAAATACGGGCCCCCCAAAAAAGAAAGGCAGAATCGTTCATTTTTACAGCTGGGATAGGGAGGTGAAGATGGACCGTAAAAATAGAGCACCCGGGAAAAAATAAAGAGGAAGAAACTAACAGAGGGTGAAAGATCAGGAACATGGAGAGAAGGAGAAAGGGTGTGGGGTGTGAGTGAATAAAAAGGGACAGATAGGAGTAGGAGAGAAAAGCTGAGAGAGAGAGAGAGAGAGAGAGAGAGAGAGAGAGAGAGAGAGAGAGAGAGAGAGAGAGAGAGAGAGAGAGAGAGAGAGAGACTGGAAGTATCTTCGTGTGCTTGGCAGTATATGTTCTAATGTACCAATAAGTTTGTATGTTTCTCTGTCAATGATTTATGAATTAGAGTGTGAATTTGCGTGAGTGCTTGTGTGTGTTACTATGTTTATGTGAAGTGTGTGTGTGTGTGTGTGTGTGTGTGTGTGTGTGTGTGTGTGTGTGTGTGTGTGTGTGTGTGTGTGTGTGTGTAAGTTTTTGTGTGGTTACTGTATGCGTGTGTAAGTGGTAGTGTATGCGTGTATATACAGTATATGGCAAACTCCATACCAGCAGCCCTGTGATGCTGGTGTACTGACTTGATATTACACTCAAACATTTCCAGTATCCTCAAATAACGGTGCGAAAGTTAGCTGCTGCCTCCCCTTTCATGAGTTACGACGTTGTGCTGTGAGTGTGTGAGTTGTGAGTGGCGTAGGTTGTGAGTGGTGTGAGCTGTGAGTGGTGTGGGCTGTGAGTGGTGTGAATGTTGAGTGCTGCGAGTGTGTGAATGATGTGGGGTTGTGAGTGGTGTGAGTTGTGAGTGGTGTGAGTTGTGAGTGGTGTGAATGATGAGTGGTGTGAGTTGCGTGTGGTGTGCGTTGTGAGTGGTGTATTTTGAGTAGTATGAGTTGTGAGTGATATGAGTTATGAGTGGTATGAGTTGTGAGTGATGTGTGTTATTGTATTAGTGGTATGGGTTGTGAGTGATGCAAGTGCAAGTGTTTTGAGTGGTTGAGTTGTGAGTGGTGTAAGTTGTGAGCGGTATAAGTCTGTGAATGGTGTGAGTTGTAAGTGGTGTATGAGTGTGAATGGATGGTGAGTTGTGAGCGATATATATAGTTTAATCGCGTCAGTTGTGAGTGGAAGGACTTATGAGAGGCTGGTTTTGAGTGATGTGAGTTAAGTGTTCATTCAGGTTAATCCATGTTCATGCCACACCAGCATCTCTGACGTCTCGAGGAGCCATGGAACCATACTCGTGTAGGAGGCTTCACAGCAATTCTGCCGTATGTAAAATATCTGGTGAAATGAGGTTTTAGACAGCTTCCTAATTCCATCTTGATTCCTCCCCCCATCCCCCGTGTAGAGTGGCATCAGGCTTTGCTGTAGTAGTAGATGCATTTTGATGTGAACCCAGTGGTCGATGGACTAAAGTTGTCCATCGACCACAGTGCACCACCCTCCTTTCGGAGAGACAGAGGGTGACTGACCTACTTTTATAATACAGGGCAGCTCCTCCGCCCAGTAATATAGGTGCCACCACATAAAGACGTCCCTCGCCAGCACCGGAGAGAAGGTTTTAAACTCCCACAAACTAATCAATGAACACGCGTGGTGGTCGGATTGAAAGTTTATTTGCTGTCACGGAGTTTTTATAATATCAGAGTAATTTTGGAATATAAATGGTTTAAATATTATTTAAATTGATAATATTCAATAATATTGAAGAGCAGAAACAAAGGTTGTCTTGCTACATCAAGCAACGATTACTTTACGTTGGCTTAGCACGATTCTCTGAGAACGAGAATTTATAAACTTCCTCAACAGTACACAGCAGAGACTAATTACTCACAACTGCTGACTTACTGTACTGTTAGCCTCTGGAGAAAGTTACATCACCCCTGACAATAAAAAACTAATACTAATAATAATAACATCAGGTTCTTGCTGATGCATTAACTCCTGGCACAACGGATTTTAAGTTAATACAAGACTGGTCTAAGTACCAGTTATGAAAGCAAAACGTTTATACAAGCTAGGAGCTATATGGGAAATAAGCTTAATAATGGAGAAATGAAACAAGATTTTACTTTAAGCTCAAGGAAAAGAACTGTTAAATTTATTAATTACAAAAAATAAATTTAACGTTACAATTCAAATCAATTAAATGAGACGCACTCACTCACTCGCACAAAAGCTAAATACTTACGCCTAGGAAAAACACCTTAACTAATCTCTTAAAACTACAAAATACACAAAGGAAATACCAGTCGATGAATACTATGTATCACCACTAAGGTGGGAGGACTGGATAACTGTCTCAGTGGAGCCTGGGTGCTAGCGACCTCTCACACTTCTTGGAGCACAGCACCTTCCTCCGTCACAGCAAACACAAGACTGAATTCAAATAATGCATAAGCAGTACGCACAGGCCACCGGAAGAAGGCGTGGCTAACGGTTGAATGAAGCAGAGGCAAACGATAAAGAAACAATAGTATCGCTCAGTAGCGCACTTAGTGACGTGCATTAAATCGGTCACTTTTTGAAAACGGTGACGAATTATTTGAAAAGTATACCCCGAAATGGAGAGAGAAACGGTTAACTGAGCGATACACAGTGAGTTTTCCACTAATAGTTCGTGGCTTCTCACAAAAAGGAAATGTCGCGAATTGATTCGTGACATTACGCCCCATGAAAATTAAATCTTTCTTCCTTCAGAAGAAAGATTTCAATATACATACATATAAATCCTAACTCAGTCACACAAGATTCACACTGTGGTGTGTGTGCTATCCTGCTACAGGAGAAAGTCGCAGTCGTCAGTGAGCGAAAAAACCTCGTATTTACGTTAATAGAAGCAAGCTTGAGGGAAAAACTCCGGGACGACGGTGAAAATCCTGTACTCAGGTCAAACTGAGCGAAAAGTCGCTACATTTACACTGACAACTAATTGTTGTGTAGTGTGATGTATGTAATACACAGTGTAGGTGTGACAGTTGCAGTGTAACTGTACCTACGTGTAAAATGACACAGTAAATAATATATGGCGATGACGAAGGCAGAGGAGAAGAGGTGGCAGCGTGCGGCAGACGATCGGCTGGCCCGCACAGCAAAACTGCTACACCCATTGCTGAACCTGCAAAACCAATTGAGGTGGAGCATCAAAAGTGTCAATGGGACAAAATTCTTATTATGTTACAATTACTCTCTCTGGCTAGCAGTCAGTACATGCTATGAAAAGTCCACTCGAGGTCGCCATTAATTTTAGCACACGATTATGGTCGGCAAGTTGAGAATCCCTGTGCAAACTTGGGTCTTCCATAGCCTCAAACCGCACACGGGTCCTCAACCTGTGCCTTAACCTACAATACTTATATTAATCTCGGAGAGCTGAGAATCCTTGCAAACTTGGGTCTTCCATAGCCTCAAGTTGCCTCTGCGGAGTTCTCACTTCCCCCTTAACCTACAATACAATACTTATATTAGTACCGGAAAGCTGAGAATCCTTGTGCAAACTTGGGTCTTCCATAGCCTCAAGTCGCCTCTGCGGAGTTCTCTCTCGAACTTCCCCCTTAACCTACAGTACTTCTATTAGTACTGGGAAGCTGAGAATCCTTATGCAAACTTGGGTCTTCCATAGCCTCAAGTCGCCACTGCGGAGTTCTCTCTCGAACTTCCCCCTTAACCTACAGTACTTCTATTAGTACCAGGAAGCTGAGAATCCTTATGCAAACTTGGGTCTTCCATAGCCTCAAGTTGCCACTGCGGAGTTCTCTCTCGAACTTCCCCCTTAACCTACAGTACTTATATTAGTATCGGTGAGCTGAGAATCCTTATGCAAACTTGGGTCTTCCATAGCCTCAAGTCGCCTCTCAACTTCCCCCTTAACTTACGGTACATAATATGTATGTACAGGCCCTGGACATAATGTGTCCTGTGGGGCCAATGGGCGAGACGTCAGGTCTGCACCCACTTCACCACTACCCTGTCTCTCAACTGACTCAGAGATTACAGGTGTAGTTACAAATGGCACAGGAAGGGCATGTCCCTGATTAGTGGTGATACTTTGGCACACACTGCAAGAACGGACAAAACTATCTATGTCCCGTCCCATCCCTGGCCAGAAAAAGTCAGCTCGGATACGGCCCTGGGTCTTCCTTTTGCCCATGTGACCTCCTGAGACTGAACAATGACCCCATTGTAACACTGCTAGGCGGTACTTGGCGGGAACGACAAACTGCAGTCGAACCTCGCCCTCGGGTGTTCGTGACTCACGGTAGAGCCGTCCTTGTTTGCGAAGGAACTTGGCTCGACCTCCCCGTGAATACTTAATCACTCGACCCTTTTGTTTGTTCCGCACGGCAGCAAGTGTCGGGTCAGAATGTTGTTCTTGTACAACAAGTTGACTACACATCAGATCTTGCGGCGATTCAATGATCACTGGGGTGACACAGTCTGGAGCCTCAGTCATGGCTCGTGTTACCGCAGCAGCCGAAGTCTGAGTAGCGTCATCGGAGCAACTATCCTTGGCTCCTTGAATATTGCCTACTATTAAGTCAAATAGAGGCTCTGGCATGACAACTGCAAGTGTCGTACCAGTATAAAATGGAGATGCCACCTGGACACATGCCTCAGGGAACAATCTCACTGATCCATCAATAAGCTTTGCATGGATCTGTCGACCTGTATACTGCTCAGGCCGAACTAAACTCTGCTTAACAGAGCAACCTGAGGAACCATTGTCTCTCAGGACCTTCACAGGAATGCCTCCCACAAACCCTGGCTGAACAAGGAAGGTACTGTCACCTGTGGGAGGGCCTGTGGAGGAAGCAGCTAGCCACTCATGAGGCTGCTGAATTGATGTGGCAAACATTGTGCCTTGAAGGTTATATTGGGGAGATGGAACATTGGCCATCTGTGGAGGGGGGTTCACTGTCACTGTGGGACTAGTGAACTGTGGGGAAGTACCCACACTGGTAGGGACGTGACCACCAGGCTGCTGCTGAGGAATGAAGGCTGCATTCGCTTCCTGCCTCTTTTGAGCTGGTGGTGAAAAAGTTTGTCTCGATGGTTGGTTGCGTGGCTGATACTGCTGCTGGTTAGGGTACTTGTTGTACCTCTTCCACTCAGGTTTCTGAGTGTTTTGCCCCTGGTCCTTCCACTGCGGTTTTGGACCTTGACCATTACTCTGAGAACGGCCTTGGTGCTGGGATTCAGTCTGAGACGGCTTCCCAGACTTGGCAGTATCTTTTCTGCTCCAGGTGTTTTGCTTACGAGGTTGATACCCGTATGCAGTAAAGAATGCGTCAGCCTTCTCTGCCATTTGGCTGGCATCTTTCACCTGGCAGATCTTAAGCTGTGCTATGAGCTCAGCAGGCCACGACCTCTCTGGCTGTGTACGCAGCATA
Source organism: Coenobita brevimanus (assembly GCF_032717465.1). Taxonomy (NCBI): domain Eukaryota; kingdom Metazoa; phylum Arthropoda; class Malacostraca; order Decapoda; family Coenobitidae; genus Coenobita; species Coenobita brevimanus. The sequence goes on from NC_136971.1 coordinate 36,247,509, forward strand.
AGGTCAATTATCCCTCACGCGTGGAAGGAGTTTCATCTTTCTCCATCCACTCATTTAAGTAAGCTGTGAGACGATCGAGGAACTGAACAGCTGTCTCCTTGTCTTGGAGACGAGCTCGCATGAACTGAACTTTGGCGTCGTCTACTGTGAGACCATACGCCTTAATGAGTGCAGCTTTCATCATCTCATATGTGAGATTGTCTCCACGAATTCTGTGGAGAATATCGAGGGCAGGGCCCTCAAATAGGCTAAGAAACTGAAGCCGCTTAGCTGCCTCATCCAGTTGATATAAGTCTGCCATGTCCTCAAAACGAGCTATGTACGGCTCGATTCGCTCGCTTTCCTTGTATGAAGGAAGCTTGATGCGTGGGGTCGCCAGGACATGTGCAGGGGGAACGCTCGTGGAGCTTGGACCAACTGCACCAGACGTGTCTGAAGCCAAGGAATCTCGCTTGAGCTTCAGCACTTCAAGTTCATGTCTCTCGCGTGCTTCTCGCTCGGCACGTTCGTGTTCTCGTTCTCTGTCTCGTTGTTCACGCTCGTATTCGCGCTGTTCTCGCTCTTTTTCTAACTCGAGCTCGCGTTGTTTCTGCTCGTATTCGCGCTGTTTCTCACGCTGCTCTTGTTCATAAGCACGCTCTCTTTCACGTTCCTCACGCTGTTCTCGCTCGTATTCGCGCTTGTTCTCGTCGCAGTCGCGCTGAATCCTACGCTCTTCACGAGCATCTTTCTCACGTTCTTGCTCGTAATTGAACCGTGAGAGAACGTAACTCTGTATTTTCTCTGGGTCTGTGAGACCCATATCTTTGGCTTCCTGTACAAATACAGCGGTAGCCATGGCGCTAATTTATTAAGCAAAACCGAAATTGAGTACTGACTGCTTAGCGACGAATACTAATAAACACAAGTAAAGAGTACAGACACAAGCTAGTGGTGACCAGTCTTATCCAGTTAACTGGCAAAGAATAAATAAAAAATGTAAATGACTGGGAAGACTCAATAATAAACACAATGGGTACGGCGACTTCCCAGAAGCGAATAAAATTGTCTGGCGTTACCAAAAATAAACTAGAGTTAAGTATTCTATTGATTAATAAAGCAAAATTCATTTGCTAAATTAAGGGTAAACACCAGTAAGCTTGTGCCTATAAACTTTAATGATAAATACCTAAATATGAATGAGTGAGCACTATCTCGTGAATAGCTTTAGAGCTAGGAGTTAATATCCTGGAATGAGGTCGCCAATTGTCACGGGGTTTTTATAATATCAGAGTAATTTTGGAATATAAATGGTTTAAATATTATTTAAATTGATAATATTCAATAATATTGAAGAGCAGAGACAAAGGTTGTCTTGCTACATCAAGCAACGATTACTTTACGTTGGCTTAGCACGATTCTCTGAGAACGAGAATTTATAAACTTCCTCAACAGTACACAGCAGAGACTAATTACTCACAATTGCTGACTTACTGTACTGTTAGCCTCTGGAGAAAGTTACATCACCCCTGACAATAAATAACTAATACTAATAATAATAACATCAGGTTCTTGCTGATGCATTAACTCCTGGCACAACGGATTTTAAGTTAATACAAGACTGGTCTAAGTACCAGTTATGAAAGCAAAACGTTTATACAAGCTAGGAGCTATATGGGAAATAAGCTTAATAATGGAGAAATGAAACAAGATTTTACTTTAAGCTCAAGGAAAAGAACTGTTAAATTTATTAATTACAAAAAATAAATTTAACGTTACAATTCAAATCAATTAAATGAGACGCACTCACTCACTCGCACAAAAGCTAAATACTTACGCCTAGGAAAAACACCTTAACTAATCTCTTAAAACTACAAAATACACAAAGGAAATACCAGTCGATGAATACTATGTATCACCACTAAGGTGGGAGGACTGGATAACTGTCTCAGTGGAGCCTGGGTGCTAGCGACCTCTCACACTTCTTGGAGCACAGCACCTTCCTCCGTCACAGCAAACACAAGACTGAATTCAAATAATGCATAAGCAGTACGCACAGGCCACCGGAAGAAGGCGTGGCTAACGGTTGAATGAAGCAGAGGCAAACGATAAAGAAACAATAGTATCGCTCAGTAGCGCACTTAGTGACGTGCATTAAATCGGTCACTTTTTGAAAACGGTGACGAATTATTTGAAAAGTATACCCCGAAATGGAGAGAGAAACGGTTAACTGAGCGATACACAGTGAGTTTTCCACTAATAGTTCGTGGCTTCTCACAAAAAGGAAATGTCGCGAATTGATTCGTGACATTTGCCAACACGGGCTTTGTTTATCGGGGTGGGAGGTGCATTGTTGGTGACGAGGGGACGGCGCCCTCTTCTCTGTGTGGTCACTGCACTTGCCTCTGTATTGTGTGGGGGTGTGAATGGAGGGAAGGAGAAGGAGGAGGAAGTTTGTGTGTGTGTGTGTGTGTGTGTGTGTGTGTGTGTGTGTGTGTGTGTGTGTGTGTGTGTGTGTGTGTGTGTGTGTGTGTGTGTGTGTGTGTGTGTGTGTGTGTGTGTGTGTGTGTGTGTGTGTGTGTGTGTGTGTGTGTGTGTGTGTGTGTGTGTGTGTGTGTGTGTGTGTGTGTGTGTGTGTGTGTGTGTGCGTGTGTGTGTGTGTGTGTTTAGAGGGAGTCTGTGGGGAGGTCGGAAGTTTGGGATATATGTAAGGGTAGATGGAGTATGAAATGTATATAAGTGTTGTTTTTCATATTTAACATTAACCGTGATCAAACTAAATAAAATATACTATAAAGAATCAAGGATTATATTTATAAGACCGGCTCCAACATTAAAACTAACATCAACTTAGAGAGAGAGAGAGAGAGAGAGAGAGAGAGAGAACTTAGGAGGTCCGGCAGAAGGGAAACAAAACGCAGCAACCATTTCGTTCAAGACAATACGCTAATATATGACATAATTTTCATGGTGATAATGTAATGGCGATATGTTCACAGGACAAGGTCAACTTATAAGATTTTTTTAACCATTTTGAACCAAACTTAGTGGAGGAGTTCATGCTTCTGCAACAATTAAATATTTTAAGCTTCAGAACATCACTCAATGGTCAAACTCTCAGTGCTTTTTCTCGCTACTTTGTCAAGATGATGGTGGTGGTAGCTGTGATGATGGTGGTGGTGGTGGTAACTGTGTGGTTATTAGCGAGCAAGCATAGCAAAGCGATGTTTTCTCTATGTTCAGGTGAGAAATTGTGTCAGGATTCTAAATTATCATAACACACTACATAATAGCTAGTAACGTATATATGTAATACAGAGGTTAAATGAAAGTCATGCCTGAGCGAGAGGGCTTGAGGAAATAACTTTCGCACATTCTCAGTTAGGAATTTCAAACACAGCAAAGTGTGATGCTGGCTGGAAAGTCCCCAGGCTCGGGAAAGTTCCACACACCTGTGCCCTTACACGTGACACAACCAGTCATATACAAGAGAAATGGGAGAGACAGGTCAGAAGGGGTTTAGAAGAGAATGAAGGCACGGCGAGGTGAGGCAAGGAGAGTGTGGGGTTAAACCGCTCACACCTCAGGACTGCTCTTGTGAAATACTATTATTCACCACAGTACTACTCTTGAGATATTTGCTTTGAAGAAACTACACTGAAAAGAATATATATATATATATATATATATATATATATATATAAATTGTTTATACATTATACCAAGATACGTACATGCTAATCCATAAACCAATGAAGACATTCAAATACTCATACATATACCAATACACATATGTATATTTATCACCCTATAGCATTGTGTTTTGTCATTTTAGTTTTTTTTTTTTTTACTCTTTTTTTGAATTGTAGTAATTACTGGTATTCATGAGATGTTTGATGGGTGTGGGTTAAGAAAAAAAAATCATAATTCAGGACCATACACTGTTTGTTAAGGAGAGTTGTGTGGAACGGTGGACATATTAAATAAGTACTATTACCTCCAGAATTTCGAATTTAGTGCTTGGTGGTGGCGCTCACCATCCACTCACTCGATGTTGTGCTACTTTGAGTGTCAGCCTTTTCCTCTCCTCCATCTTTCCTTTGCTGTCTTTTTTTTTCTTCATTCTTTCCACTTTCTTCTGCCTATGGGTAACTCTACACTGACTGACAAGCCAAATGGTCTCCTGTACACCAGGAAACCATTTACTATGCTGGGTGGTAACCATATAACCAAATTATGGTGCCTGGTGGTTTAGTGGGTAATTAAGGTGCTCCAGTCGGATTGAGCCTGTGTAGGTTTGTATCCAAGGGGTGGTTGGGGTTTATTGCTCACATAATGCCACTCAAGGATGAGTGAGGCTGGTCACCCTCATCGTAAATGTCAGAACCAACTTGCCTAGCCCCTGGTTCCTACGCTCCTCATCGGGCAACGTAGCATTGGATGATGGATGGATGAATGGATTTACAAATTTTAAGACATCACTTCCTGGGTAGGATTTTGCATTTCTATAGATTAATAATATGAGAAAATATTCTGCAATAGATTTACAATTTAATAGATTCAGCATGGAGAATATAGGGCTTATAGAATCAAATTTACCAATAGAAAACATGCATCTAAATATTTTATTCTGGGCTATTGTTAGTTTACGTAAGAATGATGGCCAAGTACAAGCCCATATGGAGACACAGTAGATAAGATGAGGGTAACATAATTTGTATTATATACTAATCATTGCTTCAGCTGTAAGTTGATGACGAACCCTATCCAGTACACCCCAAACTTTAGATATATTCAAGTATACCTCGTTAAGGTGAAAACCCTAATTAAATTCTCATCAATGATAATACCAAAGAATTCTGTATGATGAAGACGCTGTACTAACTGACCTTCTAATAGTAGAGGAAGCATAACATTCGTTACTGAGCGATTTTGGAAAAGAATATAATTTGTTTTTGCAAAAATCAGATTTAGTTTGTTACATTGTACCCACTGGTTTATTGAATTTAATTCAAAATGTAACTGTAAGTGTAATGAGTCAACATTTTTACCAGCTAGTGAGAGGTTAGTGTCATAGGCATAATTAGAATTTAAAACCATCATTTGTTATATCTTTTATATATATATATATATATATATATATATATATATATATATATATATATATATAGATATATGAGCGATTTGTGAAAAAGATAACTAGATCTGATGTGAGAGGTGTAAGACTGAGAGGAAGACCACGAATAGGATGGATGGACAGTGTGAAGAGAGCACTGGATGCGAGAGGGATGTCTGTTGAGCAAGGAAGAGTGGTTGTGCGTGACAGAAATAAATGGAGAGAAATTGTGAATGAATAAGTGATGACGCAGCCCTGAGGGGATATTCTCCCTCATTTGGTCTGATCAGCTAGTCAGGTCAGGTGCGGGTAAGGGGATGGGTCTGTTATGATGTGGCAGGGGTAAGCCAGCTCTGCTGTCAGGCCCTGCTGTGGATGTCACTGTTTGCATTGCGCAGTTGACCCCTGTGCGGTGTGGTGCGGTGAGGATCTGTCCGTTCTCCCCTTGGGGCTAAGATGCGAATGAATGTATTTGAATGGATGAGTAATTGGGGAGTGTGTCGTCCTGTCTCGGCTACCTCCCTTTCCTTGGGAGAAGTAGCCTAGCTCTCTCTCTCTCTCTCTCTCTCTCTCTCTCTCTCTCTCTCTCTCTATAGATATATATATATATATATATATATATATATATATATATCTATATATATATATCTATATATATATATATATATATATATATATATATATATATATATATATATATATAAGAAAAAGAAGAGGCCCTAAAATCTATCTCTGTTGTACGCCCTTGGTTCTAGTTTTAGAAAAGAATTAAATAGAATTGCAATAAACGGTTTGTGACCTACTCGTATTTTCAAAATGGCTTTTAAACAGTTATTGTGGACTATCTCTGATGCCTATATGTTCAAGTTTATCCGGAAGTATATGATAATTTAGAGAATCAAGGGGTTTTGGGAGATCAATAAACACACCAACTAAATAAAACTTCTCTTCTAAATATTTGTCTACTTCATTAACAAAGTGTAATTTTCAGACTATGTGGAGTGGTTGGATCGAAAAGCATGTTGGATGTCAGAGAGCATGTTTTAGTCAGCTGAGGGTAATAATAAGCCACCTAGATGTAGAACAAGGAAAAAATTACTTGAATTTCGTCTTTTCCATGCCTTCTCAAATTATATTCTTTCCAACACTAGACCATGTTACCCAACTGAGAGAAAGAAAAAGCGATCATCCTATTAGAGGAGTCTCATACAAAAAGGCACCATCTATTCTCTTCCCCTCCCTTCCTTGCCTGTCCCTTCCCACCTTATGCATATGCACTGTTGTTTTGTTTTTTGCTCATGCTCCTTTTCTTTCCCTTCCTTCCACTTTTTTTTTTTTTCACCATCGTACGATTTTTTCCAGCAATAAGCAAGCATCCCACAAAAACACGCCATCTCCCTCCCCCCCATGTTCCTTCCTTTCCCCTCCCACATTATTCCTTATGTACTCGTACATGGAAATCGCGCTGTTGCCATAATCTTGGACCTGCATAATATCTTCCCCAAAACTATAAATACGTTTGGGCTGTAAAATTATGGACCCATTTCTCGGCTGGATGTTAGACGGTATTCACGCTCCGGCCTACGTATTTACCTACTTACCTCCCTATTTACCGCCTACCTACCTACTTGTTCGTAACTACCTACCTACCTACTTACCCTCCTAACTTTCTATGCACCTGTCAACACATTTATCATGTTACTGACCACTTAACCACTTTCAAGGATATGTATCAATCTACGCACCTCTTTACATGTCCATGTAGGCTACTTAGCAGCCCTACTAACAAGCGCATCCACTTACATACCTGCAAGCTCGCTTACAACCTAGCTACCATTTTGCATACCCACCTGTCTACCAATGCACCTTCCTATCTGCCAGTGAATGGATCTGTTTTTGCATTCCATCATTTTATTTACCTGTAATTTTCAGTAGTGACTCCACTAGATACATACTCATCATCCGTGCCACCAACCTATACCTCCTTACTGCTTACCAGTCTACCTTTTTCCCTTCCTCCATACCTTGCCACTCGTTCCAACCAACCTACCCACTCATCCACCAACTTCCCTACCTACCTACTTACCTGCCACCTCATCCATCCACCCACTCACCTACTTATCTCTGTATCTACTAACCAGTCCATCTCCACCTGGGCGCGCCGTCCTACAAACTCACTTACCGCCCCGCAGGTAGGAAGAAATCTCCTTGCTTCACAGTTTTTAATGTGGAATTTTTGGAACTGCACATGCCATAGCATTAAACCTCATGAGAATGATCATGCCTGTTTTTGCCTTGTTTTTGGTACAGTCAGACGATTTTATTTAGCCCAGGGGAGACTCCATCCATCCATCATCCAATCCTACGTTTCCCCATGAGGAGCGTAGAAGCCCGGGGCTAGGCAGTTGGTCCTGACATTTAAGATCAGAGTGACCAGCCTCACTCATCCCTGAATGGCATTACATGAGAAATAAACCCCAATCACCCCTTGGAAATAAACCTTCACCGGTTCAATCCGACTGGAGCACAATAATTACCCACTAAACCACCAGGTGCCAAAATTTGGTTATATGGTTACCATCCAGCGTAGTAAATGGTTTCCTGATGTACAGGAAACCATTTGGCTTATCACTCAGTGCAGAGTCACCCACAGGCAGAAGAGAGAGGAAAGTATGAAGGAATGAAAGACAGAAGGGGGAGTGTAAAGTCACCCGTAGGCAGAAGGAAGAGAAAAGAATGAAGGAAAAAAAGACAGAAGATGGAAGGAAACAAGGATGGAGGAGAGGACAGGGCAGACCCCCGAGAGCAGCACTACATTGAGTGAGTGGATCATAATATCAAAAGACTTAGTAACCTGCGTAACTCTATTCGGTACCATATGGTTACCAAATTAATTCCTCTGCCGAGAAAGAGAGAGAGAGAGAGAGCTGTAACAATCATTCCATGACGACCATTGTGGATGGCTCGGAGGGACTAGGAAATGGGTACTGAAGTCCAGATAATCTAACATGTACAAGACCACACTACATCCCTGGCAGAGCCTTAAACTTATACAAAAACCTCCAGCTGCTTCTTGGATTCAGACAATGGCTTTTACAGCACTGTTTCCTCCCTTGCAAGTCCTACCACTGCACTGCTACTGTAGGAAATCACTGACGCCAAATTCGTTAGTGGAGGTAACTAACGAAACTATAAAGCAGTTACACCAAAAATCAATGTAAAAGGGAGCATCCAGTGAGCGTAGTAGTCACAAGTATAAGGAGACTTTACCATAATTAGGGCGATCTCATAACGGAACTACACGCCCTTAAAACTGGAACGAAACTACTACCCTTTCCCTAACCGAACCCATCCCTCCGGGAGCAAGGTAACACCAGGCGCAAAAACACAAGCTGATAGAACATACGGGAGGAGGATATGTTATGAAAATAGCATGGAGGACCTATCAAATATTCTTAAAATATCACTTGCTTGATAAGATGATAGTATTTTTAATGTGTGTCCAGGCATCTCTAAATGAAAGGATCTTGATAATGGCTCTCTGTTATTTTTCTTTTTCTCTGTGGGAACAACTCTGCTGGCTCCTGGCCTTTGGTTCCTTATTTCTTGCAATAAAAATGTACTTTCTCTCTCTCTCTCTCTCTCTCTAATTATTCAAACAAACACACAAACAGCCAGAGACTGACAGATACATATGAACAAAAAAAAAAATAATCAGGCATAAGGCACAAACACACACACAGAAAAGGAAACACACACACATACACACACACTTCCATTTCCTTCCTCCTCACGCACATACAAACATAAGACTCAAAGACATAAATATTCGTCCCGGCTCCCCCTGTCAAAATTATATAACACTTTCCTTGCCGCCCATGGACTTATGTATTATCTTTGGACTAACGCTAGACTTTATTTTTTGTTGGGAGAAATAGTGTCAATAAAAGAATGAAACCCAAATAACCCCCTTGACCAGCTTTGGATACAATTGTGCATTTTCATAAAGTGAACACTAAGAGAATGAACACTGTTAGCTCTGAAGAACACAGTGCAAACTCTCTCTAGCAGCGAGTCAACACAATATTCTAGAAATAAAAATCCAAACAATCCCCCCCCCCGGCCATATACAAATATGAACACGGGAGGAGCACTTGTGAACACGACATAACCCGAAAGACTGAGAGTGACCACGTTATTCCCAGCGTTATACCCAAGTGAACGTGTCGCGTGAGAAATGGAGTCATTGTGCCAGACAACCCGGTGCTGTGCCTCTTCTCCAAGTGGGTAAAGGTGACGGAATATGAAAGAGAGTTGTTGTGAGGTGACGTGAGTTGAGGTCAGGTGAGGTGAGATGACGTCAGGTTAGAATAGGTTTGATTAGGTAAAATACTCGTAAACAACAGAATGGGAAAATGAAACCGAATTGATGGTATACGGCATATGGTTGTTCTGCATGTATTTGCTAACAATCGTGGCTGCTTTAGCTTAATGTTGCCCCCACTACAGTGAATCGGGTATGGAAATCCGAGAAGAAGCACAATAAATGTGGGAATTTAACATTTTTAAAACCCGTAGTTGCGAGATGGCTATGAGGATTCCTCCTTGGTTTTAGTCAGCCTGATGTTATACTGCACTTTGCCATCATCATCATCATCATCATCCGGACCTCCTTTCCCACCCAAGGGCAGGGTGAGGAGTAGCAATGTCCAGCCAGCCCAAAATTGCCCAATCCAATGGGCCACGCTTCCATTCACTCATCATTCAGGCTCCCGGAATCCTGGCTCTATCGGAAACGCCAAAAACATTCACCACGTTCTGTAGCTTCACATATCGTATCCAATAGAGTCAATCCAGACGCTGCCAAATTAAAAAGGAGTGCCAAAAATCCCTGATCATGCACATTTCCTCACAAAATTCATCTAGCCATCTCGATCTCCTGTCAGTTCCCTAGGGAGCCTCACCGACTTCCAAACCTCTCTTCCTCACACATTCATCCACCATATCTCTCCACCTTCTCCTTGGCCTACCTCGCCTCCTCCCTCCTTCGAATTCGCTCAGATATACCTTCTTCACCACTCTATTGTTATCCATTCTCTCCACATGACCATACCATCTCAATATGTTCTCTTCAATTCTGGTGTTCACCGACTTCCTCACTCCGCATCTTTCACGAATCACATTATTTCGTATCCTATCCACCCTCTGTACTCCACATACATTCCTCAGCAGTCCCCTCTCCTCTGCTCTTACTCTTGACTTTTCATTTTCATGCCACACCATTGTCTCACATCCATATGTTAAAGTTGGCACCAACACTTCTTCATGTAAGCCTCGTGCAGCTGCAACACTCAAGCCTCTGTTTCTTATCAAGGCTTTCATTGCACCAGCTACTTTTCTTCCTTGTGTCACTCTACTTTCAACTTCTTTTGCACATTTTCCTCTCTTTTCTATCACTGTACCCAGGTATTTGAACTCTCTCACCAATTCCAGTCTCTCTCCATTCACTGTTACATTGAACTGGGAGTCACCTTCTCTCTCAATAACCATCACTTACTCTTTTCTACATTTACTCTCAAGGAACGATGCTTACAGACATCAGCAAAACTCTGCACTAGCCTACCTAGTTCTTGTCCGATACTTGCAAGCAGTACTGCATCATCAGCACACAACAAATTTGAGATATTCCATCCATCACCATTCAGTACCAATGCCATCCCTCTCTCCATTACTCGTGTTTTCACTTCTCTCATCACCTCATCCATATATACATTGAACAACCATGGGGACATCACACAACCTTGTCGCACGCCCACACTAATTGTGAACCATTCACTTAGATGGCCATTAACCCTGACACATGCTTCACTACCATCATAAAAACTCTTGACGGCACCTAACAGCTTACCTTCTACACCGTACATGCACAAAACTTTCCACAATCCTTCTTTGTCCACTTTGTCATATGCTTTTTCCAGATCCATGAATGCCATAAACACCTTATGGTCCTTCTCACAAGCCTTCTCTACTATCTGTCTCACTGCAAATATTTGGTCCACACATCCTCTGCCACTCCTAAAGTCACCCTGTTCATCACTCACTAGGACTTCTGCTATCTCTCTTACTTTCTCTATAATAATTCTTCCATATACCTTCCCTACCAAACTCAGTAAGCTTATGCCACGATAATTCTTGCACTCACTTCGTTCACCTTTATTTTTGTACAGGGGTACAATCACAGCCTTTTTCCACTCTGCACGCACAGTTTCACTCATCCATGCCTTCTTGCGTATCTCCAACAAGTACTTCATTCCATTCTTTCCACTACATTTAACCATCTCTGCATACACCTCATCAACCCCAGCTGCTTTCCCATTTTTCAGCCGCTTCACAACGCTCTTCACTGTGCAAGTGTCACGTCTCCTGGCACTGCATTCCTTCTCTGCACACCCTCCAAACCAATCATGTTTACAGCTGCTCTGCTCTCTCTATCCCCATTCATCAGGCTTTCAAAATATTCTTTCCATCTGGTCCTTACTTCATCTCCATGGGTTAATAATCTACCACCTGCATCCTTCACACCATCACATTTCTTGTCGTTTTCACTTCTACATTTCCGCACCTCTTTCCAGAATAACTTTCTCTTTTCAGAGTAGTTCGCATTCATTTTTCTTTCTAGATCCTTATTTACCTCCTTTTTCCTCTTCACTAGTCTCTTTACGTGCTTCTTGCTCTCAACATATTCAGTTCTTATTTCAACTGAACCCCTTTCCTGTAACTACTTTAGCCACTTCTTCCTCTTTTCCTCCACCGCTCTCTTTACCTCCTCATCCCACCATGCTGTACCTTTCTTCTTTGTTGTTACTCTTGCCACACCACATACCGCTTTAGCATTCCTAACTAAGCAATCCCTATATGCATTCCACAGTCTGTCCAGATCCATTTCATTCTAATTCAGTAATTCTAACTCGTCTTCTGCTTTGGCCCTGTATTCATCTGCCATTTCTTTGATCCTCAGCTTCTCAACTTTCAGTCTTTCTCCCTGACTGCTTCTCTCTCTCTCTCCTGATCCACCTCACTCCTTTCAGCTTGATCTTGCATACCGCAATCATATGATCTGACAGACCTCCACATCGTCCTCTCACAGCCCTCGTATCAGCAACCATTCCCATCATTGACCTCTCTACGAGAACGTAATCAATCAGGCTTCTTTCAACACGATCCCCGTTCCCTCTATACCATGCATATTTATGTGCATCTCTGTGTTTGAAATACGAGTTACAAATGCACAACCTCCTCTCCTGACACATATCCTTTAGTCTCTTCCCATTATCATTTTCTCCTGGTACTCCATAGCAACCCATTATGTTATCCTCAGGACCAGTGCCTACTCTTCCATTCATATCCCCCATCACAATCACTTCATAGCTCCTGGGCATTTCTCCCACTACTTCACCCAGCTCATCCCAAAACCTGTCTTTCTCTCTCTCACTCCTGTCTTCAAATGGTGCATATGTTACAATCACTGCCACTTTCACCTTCTCAAACTTGAACTTGACATACATACATCTCGAGCTAACACATTTGTAGTCTCTCATTCCACTCTGCCACACCTCACTCATCAACAAAGCAACTCCTTCCTTGCATCTTCCTCGCACATTCATTCCCGATCTTACACATTTCACACCCTCCCACTCCTCCACTTCACACCCTTTCATCTTCGTTTCACACAGTGCCATCACAGCATATGTCGCACTCTTGAACACATTCTCCACTTCCACCCTCTTGCTCTCCTCATTCACACCTCTCACATTCCACATGGCCACTCGAGTCTGCCAGTTTGGTTGGGGTCCTGGGCAGGTATTGGGCCCTCCGAGGCTCTCTGAAACAACTGCCATGATTAAGTGATTTTGGATAGGGGAATCTGGGGGACACTTAATCCTGCCAGAAACCCTGATTATATGGTTACTACCCAGCGTAGTAAATGGTTTTCTGAGTATATATATATATATATATATATATATATATATATATATATATATATATATATATATATACAGTATATATATAAATATAAATATAGATAGATAGATATAGATATAGATATAGATATATAGATAGATAGATAGATAGATAGACAGATATAGATAGATAGATAGATATAGATATAGATATATACTGTATATATATACATACATATAGGTAGATAGACAGATAGATAGATAGATATATACACAGTATGTGTTACACCTATGGATCTAAAGTTACCACTGTGTAACAAACTTAAACCAGTTTTTTGTTTACTTTGTTTTTATGCAATTTCTGATCAACGTCAAGGCGCAGATTCCGAATATGCTATTTGTTTTTGTGTAAATCTAGAGTTACAGGAATTATGCAACAACATATGTATCGTACAAGGACAGGAAATACAACTTGTTACCATTTCGAGGATGTTGAGAATGTCAAAGAATTTATATACCTCTGGATGTATATTATGAACATACTAGAAAGAGCACTTTTGTTTTGACTTTCTTCTGTAGTTGTGATGACAGTCCCGCAACAATCCCCAAACGTAATCGCCCATCATCGCCTCGTTCCACTCGCCCTGATATCTGGTTTCCATCAGCAGAATGTCCTGGTGGAACCGTTCTTCATGCTCCTCGCTGACTGTACCCAAGTTGCTTTTGAGAAAATCGAGGTGGGAATGTAGATAGTGCAATTTGATTGATATTTTGCATGCAAGCCGGTGGACTGTGCCGATTACGTCATCGACGAGCTGTGCAGAATCTAGTCTTCTCTGGTTGCCAAGAAAACCTTCGACAACCCCTCTCAAAGCATTCCAAGCACGTTCATCGGCCATTTTACCCAGGAGTTCACGACTTGCAAGCAATCTTCGAACTTGCGGTCTGGTGCATATGCCAGCCGTCACCTTTGCCAAGCTCAACTTGCGAAACATTGATTGGATATGCAGAAACGCATTGACATCCTTGCCGATTGCTTTTTACGAATTGTTTCACAAGACCAAGTTTTATGTGTAGCAGCGGTAACAATACCTTCTTTCTGGATATCAGTGGAGCTCAGAACGTTGCACAAGCCTGCTGTGAGACTCTTTCTGGGAGGTCAGTCTTTCCTCACGAAATGTTCTCCATCGTTCCGGCTGCCCTAAATGCATAAAAAACAAATAACCACCTTGCACTTCAAGGAGGAACGACAGCATTTTGAAATCCCCCAAAACCTCCCAATTGCAATCTGAGTACTTGATCTTTTCACACAAATTTTCTCATTTTCATAGCCTTCTTTCATTTCCACAGAATGTGCTGCTGGAATTGACGGGAGTTCGTTGCCGTTTTGCAAAGTACAGCTTTTAGGCTCTTCACAGAACTGTCTATGAAGAGTCGCCTTTCGGAGGCCTTGTAATCCACTCTCATGGCTTGGAACAAACCCGTAACATCAAAACAATAACACAACGAGGTTTCTTCACAAAATTTGAAGAAGGATGCAAACTTGCCGTGGCGATTCCTATAACTCAACTTGCAACTGGGATCCAGCAAGTTGCATTCACTTAGACGTGACGCCTGCAGCTCAGCACTAGACTTGGTGAGTCCTAGATCTCGGAACAAGTCATCCAGTTCTTGCTGATTGGGCAAGTGTGGAGTGTCTCCGGAACATTCTTCAACATTCGATTCATCATCACTTTTCCCTCCGTCATCGACGATGTCCTCATAGTCAGAGACAACTTCCGTGTCCGTAGAAGGGGCAGGAATCGCCAGCTCATCGATGTGAGGCACCGGAGAGATCGAAGAAGGCAACTTTGGATATACAATGATCTTTCTGCCATTAATGCTCTTCACACCACTTACATCAACCATGCAAAAATAACAATCGTCGTGGTGATTCGAAGGGTCTCGCCACATTCTCGGAACTGCGAATGGCATCTTTTTTCTCGCTCCTCGTAGCCAAGCTTCAAACACAGAGCGACAGGTGAGGGAGAGAGAGAGAGAGAGAGAGAGACTTCTTTTGAGAAGGTACGACGGGGGATGGGTTGGATGGAGGTGGGGAATGGCTGGGGACCGTGGCGCCCAAGGAACTCCAAACTGAGTCAGTGCTATAGACTGATGCTGAGGGTACAGGAATAATCAGACAGGGAAGATCAGAGAACCTTTTAGCTCTGCTGGTGGCGAAATATGGTCAGACAGGAGGGTTGCTTTATTTAGTCTACAAGAATACTCATCCCTAGCCCATAGCCAAGGTTCGTCGAACTTCGTACATCCACAGCAGTATTCAAGTTATAAGAATGGCCCAGTTCTGTTACAAGAAATAAACCGACTACAGCGTCTCTTCGCACTAATGACAATGAGCAAATGACACGCTAACACGTATTTGTATTATTAATGCCAACTGTATGTATTAGAGACTGAAGAAAGTGCAAAGCAGAGAAGAGACTAATAAGATTAAACAGCAAACATATATCGCAAGGAAAATGCGGGTCCAGAATCACACTCATCGTGGTAAAGGACGCCACTACCAACTCTTCATTACCAGTTCATACCTATATATGGCACGTTAGCATTCATCTGGCATGTTATTTTGTGATATTAAGTCCAAAATAGAAGGGAGGTCCAACTATGATCATGTCTTAAATAATCTGCTAAAAAATAACCAGCTCTGACAGACAACAGTCTAAAAGATAGACAATACCTACCTACCTACCTACACACACACACACACACACACACACACACAAAAGACAAACGGGGGCAATGGGTATAAAGGCAGTTCGATATAATGGGTCGCAGGGCGAGCGCAAACAGTCGAAAATACTGTCACTCACATTAATCCATCAGATATGTGTTTCTGGCTTGTGTGAGGACAGACATTTGAGACATATGTGCTTAGCCACCGTGTTGCTATATACAGGGTAAGATGGTCATTGTGATTGGGACTCGTCACTTTGTAGCCACTTATTTTTACCAAAGATGTGTGTGTGTGTGTGTGTGTGTGTGTGTGTGTGTGTGTGTGTGTGTGTGTGTGTGTGTAAGCATCGGAAAGAGGCCTCCACAATAACTCTCTTCTCACCAGAATGATATTATAGAATTTTAGTCCATCTTGGCTGGATACCTCGTCACATATTTTCACTGTATTCGTTCTTGCTCTACACTGCTATGGTTTTCACGTATATACCATTTCATCTAGCAAAGTTCTTCAACCCTACAACAAACTTCCTCAGTTTACCATTCATATTTTTTTCCTCTATATACTGTACATTGTGTTTAGATTAAAAGGTAATATTTTCTGGATTATCAAGCTGAATGGATCTCTTTCTCTCTCTCTCTCTCGTTTCTTAATGCATCTTTCAAGCATCCTGAAATTAAATCCATCGTCACCCTACGTTTAGATTAATTGCCCTCTTTCCTCCTCTCTGTCTGTCATGTCGATAACATATTACTCTTCTGCTGCTTCTTAACTCTTACTCGACGAGAACTTGCTTTTCAGTTCATTTATACTACCATCAGTCGACTATTCAACTTAGGAACAGCTCCTAGCGGTGGACGAGTTCATGAAGTCCAGCCTGAACTACGCCTGGGCAAAGTCTCCCCATACCTGAATAAACCAGTCTGATATCAGGAATGAAATGCAGAGGACGTCACCCGTACACAACGAGAACATCTATATTTTCTGTGTTGTCTTCATATTATCTCATCTGAATTAGCGGGAAACTTTCCAAATGGACTGGTTGGATATGGTCTTCACTAACCCCTGTTTGAGTTCCTTCCTAGACTGAAACGAATTAACTTGAGTTATCGTAATGCTAGTAAAAGAAACGTCATCCTTGTTTAAAAGTTAATGGTTAAAAATCATATCAGACAATCCACATGGTAAAAGAGGACATAAAATATTAACACTGCTCAGGTAGATGTCGGTCCGTATTGCACTGCAGGTAGCCGTGGGTCTCTCAGACCCAAAAATATAACAATTCGGGAAAAATGTTTATGTTTCCTTTATTCCATTACTGAAAATGAGTAACATATTTAATGTTTTCGCAACATAAGCATGAAAAAAGAACTGTTCTTTTCTTTTTATATTAAAAAAAAAAAATGAACAGAACTGTAGAGAAAACAGTATTAAAATTTTGGCCTTTTATCAGAAAAAAAAAAAATCTGAATGGTTGCTTGAGTGGTCCCAAAGCTTGGTATGGGATGGTGCTTCATGGTATGAAGAGGGGCTGCCAGACACTGCATTCATATCTGCAATCAGTGAGAACAAAATATCTCACACACCTCAGGTAGACCTGGGTCTCACATACCCAACTTATACTGTACTCACACACCCTTATACTGCGGAAACGGAGAGAGAGCTTGAAGTAACTCCCTCACCCCTTGCATGGATACACAAAGTTAGGAAGCTACTGTGAAAACAGGGCTCCCGGGTGTTTAGAAGTTAATGAACTAGAAAATGGGACGGCGGGGGGAGGGTCTATCGCCACCTCTACCTGAGCAGGGTTTATAGAGAGATTTAAAAAGTTAGGAGAAAATATAAACTGTCAGTGAGAGTCATGTACTTGGCGAGATGTACGAATGTTGAAACGAGGGTAACAAAGGTGTCCTGGCCTGAGAGGCCATGTCGTGAGCCGGGACACTGGGCATAAAGACTCTACCCCTGGACTATTACATACGTGCCTGTATCCCAGTGGTGCAGAACACAGTCGCTTGCCTCTGGGGTCAACTCCAAGGGAAGACGGCGGGGGACACTTTTTTCGACTTTTTAAGTATTCCTCACGACATGGCAAGCAATGGTGTCCATTTTTAAATTCCTTCAAAGCCACGCGGAAAACAGCCGTGTACATTTTCTTACAATGGCGCCTGATAGATCCATCACACTGAAGGATTCAATCCCATCACCGCTAAAGTCTCGCTTAAACTTCTGTCGAAATCTACCAGCTACGTCACTACCTATATAACACAGTTTTCGCCTTTCAGGCTCACATTAATTTCCGTATAATCGCATTGCCTCATTGTAACCACACAACCTTCCTCTTTAAATCTCTAGTCATCCTTCATGCAATCCTTTCTTGCTCTATCAAGAATGCCAACATTTAATGCATATGTAACCTGCCTCACTTGCCCTTAAGTGGCATTATATGGGCAATAAACTCCAGAATTCCCTCCGATGTATACCCGCACTGGTTCAGTCAGGTTTGAGTTCCTTAACCCACTAAGTCAGCTCAATAAGGTTATTTCCCTTAGGCCTAAAAGTTGCTCCATCAAACCCCATTGCTATCTATCCACTCCTTTCTTGAACTGACCTGCATCAAGGTGCAACGTTGTAGGCGGGAAAATAAGAGCCCGTCATTAACCTAGATAGCGCCTTATCACTAGGTAATAGGTTCACCGTTATTACATTTCTTTGAACTAATGGTTAAATTATGAGGCCAGTTCCGTCGCGACATTATTGCTCATTGGCTTTATCGCGTTGTGAATATAGTGAAGGTAAAGTGGCTGGAACTGGGTGATGATAAGACTTTCTATACAAGATGTCTTGCCTTTGCTGATAAAGATCTTCCTGAGGCTGCAAGAATAATTCATAATACAGCATAAAATTATTACCCTGTTGTAGGTGGAACTGCCCAGCACCCATTCACTCGATGGGTGACTGCACTGAGTGCCAGGCCAGATAGTTTCCTGTGAAATAGGGAAATATTCACAAAGTTGGGCGGTAAATATAACCAGATAACACCTGATGGGTTAGTTGACTGAAGTGCTGAACAGGATTTAACCTAAAATGGCCTAATTATAGTTTACTGCTCACACAATGCCATTCAAGGGCGAGTGAGGCTGGTCATCCTTGCGTTAAAAGTCAAGCAGAAATAGCTTATCCTAGGACACCTATGCTCCTAATGATGCAACAGTAATGGGAAAAAAACCCTGGATGATGGCTGGATCAATACAGTTACTGAAGTGATTGAGATCACAGAGGTCATTTCAAAGATGAGTGAAATAATCTGAAGGTTGGGAGAATAATATACAAAAGGACTTCATTGTTTTGAAAGGTCACAATCTGGACGTTACTTGTCACTTAAGAGAGACAGACACCACGTAGAGTAGGGACTGAAAGTGCTACCGCTGAGATGGAGAGGAAAAGAGGTATGAGCAAGGGACTACTGCTGCTGATGATACCTCAGTTTTTGACAACGAATATGGTGCTAATGCTGCTGCTGCTGCTGCTGCTGATGATGATGATAGGGAGTAGGAAGGGGAAGACGAGGAAGAAGAGGAACAGTAGGAGGAGAAATGGGAGCAGGAGCAGGAGGAGTAGGAGGACGATGAACATACGGAGGAGGAAAAGGACGGGAATGATGATGACGATTATGAACACTATGATTTAGGGATGAGTTATTAAAATGGGTTGTTGTGGCTGGGGTGTCACGGGGTTTTTAAAATAGATCTGTAATTTTGATATAAATGGTTAAATATTATTTAAATTGATAATATTCAATAATATTGAAGAGCAGAGACAATGGTTGTCTTGCTACATCAAGCAACGATTACTTTACGTTGGCTTAGCACGATTCTCTGAGAACGAGAATTTATAAACTTTCTCAACAGTACACAGCAGAGACTAATTACTCACAATTGCTGACTTACTGTACTGTTAGCCTCTGGAGAAAGTTACATCACCCCTGACAATAAATAACTAATACTAATAATAATAACATCAGGTTCTTGCTGATGCATTAACTCCTGGCACAACGGATTTTAAGTTAATACAAGACTGGTCTAAGTACCAGTTATGAAAGCAAACGTTTATACAAGCTAGGAGCTGTATGGAAATTAAGCTTAATTATGGAGAAATGAAACAAGATTTTTACTCTACATTAAGCTCAAGAGATAGAACTGTTAAATTTATTAATCACAAAAATAAATTCAACATTACATTTCAAATCAAATCAATGAGACGCACTCACTCACTCTCACAAAAGCTAAATACTTACGCCTAGGGAAAAACACCTTAACTAAGCTCTTAAAACTACAAAATACACAAAAGAAATACCAGTCGATGAATACTATGTATCACCACTAAGGTGGGAGAACTGGATTAACTGTCTCAGTGGAGCCTGGGTGCTAGCGACCTCTCACACTTCTTGGAGCACAGCACCTTCCTCCGTCACAGCAAACACAAGACTGAATTCAAATACATTGTATGGGCAGGACGCAAGGCGTGGCTAACGGTTGAGGGAAACAGAGGCGAACGATAAAGAAACAATAGTATCGCTCAGTAGCGCACTTAGTGACGTGCATCAAATCGGTCACCCCTGAAAACGGTGACGAATGATTTTGAAAAGTATACCCCGAAATGGAGAGAGAAACGGTTAACTGAGCGATACACAGTGAGTTTTCCACTAATAGTTCGTGGCTTCTCACAAAAAGGAAATGTCGCGAATTGATTCGTGACATTACGCCCCATGAAAATTAAATCTTTCTTCCTTCAGAAGAAAGATTTCAATATACATACATATAAATCCTAACTCAGTCACACAAGATTCACACTGTGGTGTGTGTGCTATCCTGCTACAGGAGAAAGTCGCAGTCGTCAGTGAGCGAAAAAACCTCGTATTTACGTTAATAGAAGCAAGCTTGAGGGAAAAACTCCGTGACGACGGTGAAAATCCTGTACTCAGGTCAGACTGAGCGAAAATTCGCTACATTTACACTGACAACTAATTGTTGTGTAGCGTGGTGTATGTAATACACAGTGTAGGTGTGACAGTTGTAGTGTAACTGTACCTACGTGTAAAATGACACAGTAAATAATATGGCGACGACGAAGGCAGAGGAGAAGAGGCGGCAGCGTGCGGCAGACGATCAGCTGGCCCGCACAGCAAAACTGCTACACCCATTGCTGAACCTGCAAAACCAATTAAGGTGGAGCATCAAAAGTGTCAATGGGACAAAATTCTTATTATGTTACAATTACTCTCTCTGGCTAGCAGTCAGTACATGCTATGAAAAGTACACTCGAGGTCGCCATTAATTTTAGCACACGATTATGGTCGGCAAGTTGAGAATCCCTGTGCAAACTTGGGTCTTCCATAGCCTCAAGTCGCCTCTGCAGAGTTCTCACTTCCCCCTTAACCTACAATACAATACTTATATTAGTACCGGGAAGCTGAGAATCCTTGTGCAAACTTGGGTCTTCCATAGCCTCAAGTTGCCTCTGCAGAGTTCTCACTTCCCCCTTAACCTACAATACAATACTTATATTAGTACCGGGAAGCTGAGAATCCTTGTGCAAACTTGGGTCTTCCATAGCCTCAAGTCACCTCTGCGGAGTTCTCTCTCGAACTTCCCCCTTAACCTACAATACTTATATTAGTATCGGGAAGCTGAGAATCCTTGTGCAAACTTGGGTCTTCCATAGCCTCAAGTCGCCTCTGCGGAATTCTCACTTCCCCCTTAACCTACAGTACAATACTTATATTAGTACCGGAAAGCTGAGAATCCTTGTGCAAACTTGGGTCTTCCATAGCCTCAAGTCGCCTCTCAACTTCCCCCTTAAACTACGGTACATAATATTAGTATCGGAGAGCTGAGAATCCTTGTGCAAACTTGGGTCTTCCATAGCCTCAAGTCGCCTCTGCAGAGTTCTCACTTCCCCCTTAACCTACAATACAATACTTATATTAGTACCGGAAAGCTGAGAATCCTTGTGCAAACTTGGGTCTTCCATAGCCTCAAGTCGCCTCTGCGGAGTTCTCTCTCGAACTTCCCCCTTAACCTACAATACTATATTAGTATTGGGAAGCTGAGAATCCTTGTGCAAACTTGGGTCTTCCATAGCCTCAAGTCGCCTCTGCGGAGTTCTCTCTCAAACTTCCCCCTTAACCTACAATACTCGTGTATGTACAGGCCCTGGGCATACTGTGTCCTGTGGGGCCAACAAGTGAGACGTCAGGTCTACACTTTTGACTGGGAACCAGGCTAGTCCTTGGATTACTCAAATCTCTGAGGATGCCTATCACGGAACCCAGCATACAACAACTGCCCATGTTAGTCAGCAGTTAGTAGGCGAGACATCAGGTCTGCACCTACGTTATCACTTCCCTTGATGTATCTCACAACAAGGTTAAACTGCTGTAAATACAGTGTCCAGCGTGTCAATCTTGCATTAGCCGTCTTGGTCGTGCTAAGACTAGTGAGTGGCATATGGTCAGTTTCCAGAACAAATGATGCCCCAAATAAATAATAATAATATTTTTTAACACCATCAACCACAGCCAAGAGTTCCTTCTCAACAGTACTGTAATTCCTCTCGGCAGGTTTTAGCCTACGGCTGTGGTATGCCACTGGGAAGATTCCACCTTCCGATTCCTGCATCAATACAGCACCTACTCCATCTTGTGAAGCATCAGTGCGCAGTATGAAAGGTTTGCTGGAATCAGGCAACTGCAAAATGGGCTCCTTGCACAACATATTCTTGAGGGTGGCAAAAGATCTCTCTTGTGCTTCTCCCCATTCAATGGTGTTTGGAGCATATTTCCGTAGCATTTCGTACAACGGTTGGGCAATGAGAGCAAAGTTGGGAATAAAACTCCTATAATATCCCACTAGGCCAAGAAATGCCCTAACCTGTTTCTTGGTCACGGGTCTCGGGGCTTCTTTAACCTTCCTGATCTTGTCACCCTGACACCTGCAGTGATTGTTGCCAACAATATGACCAAGGAACTCCACCTCACTGTGAGCAATCTTGCATTTGCTAGGCTTCACAGTCATGTTGAAACTCTGGAGTCTACTGAAGACAATTTCCATGAGTCTGAGGTGCTCCTCCAATGTGGCGGAATGAACGAGGACATCATCAACGAACATCTCTACTCCTACAATACCATGGAGCACTTGTCTCATGGCACGATTGAATACTGCTGGGGAATTGGTAAGTCCGAATGGGAGGACTTTATACTGGTACAACCCCCTAGGAGTAGCAAAGGCAGTGAACTGACGACTCTCAGGATGAAGGGGAATCTGGAAGAATCCCTTCGCTAGGTCAAGCTTCGTGAAATATCGTGACCCTGCCAGCTTGGAGAAGATGGCAATATGGTCACCCATTGGCTCAGCATCCACTTTGGTGATTGCATTGAGCCTTCTATAGTCGCCACAAATCCTGACTCCACCATCTTTCTTGCGGACTACTACCATCGGACTACAGTAAGGAGATGAGGACTTTTCGATAATGCCTGCTGTCTCCATGTCAGCAATTTCCTTATCTACTGCACCCTGTAGTCACATGGGAATCGGATATGGTTTAACCTTTATAGGAGCATTGCTGGTCAACTCAATTTTATGACACGCAACCTTTGCAAGTCTAGGTTGGTCTGAAAAGACATCAGCATACTGACAGAGCAGTGACCATAAGGCATTCTGGTCCCCTACTGCTAAGTCAGGGTTAAGTGAAACATCTCCGACAGTCTCTTCCTGATGGGACTGAGCGGTTAAGGGCTCGTCATCATGGTCATCAGCTGGTATCACCGCAGCTGCCCCGGTTTCTTCCAGTGGCTGGTCACTATCATCAGCTACTCGTAGGCCAGTCTCCTCGGGGTCTGACTCATGATAAGCCTTCAACATGTTAATGTGGAACCTTTTACGAAGATTCCCCATCTGTATTATGTAGTTGAGGTCTGAAATGCGCTCTACTACATTGAATGGACCCTTCCACTGCGCCAACAACTTGTTCTGGGCAGTGGGGAGTAATACCAAGCATTTATCGCCTGGACTAAACTTCCGAAGCTTTGCCTTCTTATCGTAATAAGCCTTTTGAACTTCACGCGCCTTGATCAGTTCTTCCTTAGCTAACTCGCACGTCGACTGGAGGCGGTCAGCCAAATCAGGGACGTAGGTGTAGGTGGTCTTGACTTCAGGGTCGGGTTCTTCATCGTCCCATAACTCACGAAGGACTTGAAGTGGGCCCCGGACCGACCTCCCATACACCAGTTCAAAGGGTGAGAATTTCAATGAATGCTGTGGGGCTTCTCGATAAGCAAATAGAAGAGGAGCAATGAACCGCGGCCATTCCTTTGGCTGTTCGGCGGTCATGCGCCTCAACATCTTCTTGAGAGTTCCATTGAACCTCTCACACAACCCGTTACACATGGGATGATACGGCGTAGTTCGTAAGCCTCGGATGGACAGCAACCTGAACGTTTCGTTCATCATTGCCGAAGTGAACTGCGAACCCCGGTCGCTTAAGACCTCCTTAGGGATACCTACACGACAGAACACTTCAATTAATGCCTCAGCAACAGTGACGGCCTCTATATTCTTAAGGGCCACGGCTTCAGGCCACCGTGTGCTGAAATCAACTATAGTGAGGATATACTTTGATCCATCACTAGCCCTAGGACAGATTGGCCCAACTATGTCAACTGCTACTCTCTCGAACGGTTCAGAGATTATGGGCATTGGCTTCAATGGCGCAGGACGGACACGTCCCCGGTCAGTGGTACGCTGACACACATCACAGGACCGTACAAGCCTCGTTATTTCCCGTCCCATTCCTGGCCAGAAAAAGTCAGCATGGATGCGGTCAGAGGTCTTCTTTTGACCCATGTGACCTCCCATCGCTGAACAGTGACCTAATTCAAACACTGCTCGGCGATACTTTGCAGGAACGACAAACTGCAGTCGAACCTCACCCTGGGGTGTCTGTGACTCACGGTACAGCCGTCCTCGCTTACGAAGGAACCTGGCTTGACCTCCCCGTGAATACTTAATCACTTTACCCTCCAGCTTCTTGCGCACTGAGGCAAGTGTCGAGTCAGTCTGTTGCTCTTGGACAACATCTTGACTACGAATCAGATCTTGCGGCGTTGCGACGGTCAACGGAGTGACGCGATTTGGAGCCTTAGCCATGGCTCGTGTTATCGCAGCAGCCGAAGTCTGAGTAGCAACATCTACGGCACAACTATTTTTGATGCCAGGTATGTTGCCTAAGATGAGGTCAAATAAAGGTTCTGGCATGACAACTGCAGCTGTCAAGCCAGTGAAAAATGGAGACGCCACCTGGATACGTGCCTCAGGGAACAATCTCACTGATCCATCAATAAGTCTAACTTGGATCTGTCGACCTGTATACTCATCAGGCCGAACTAAACTCTGCTTAACAGAGCAACCTGAGGAACCATTGTCCCTCAGGACATTCACAGGAATGTCTCCCACAAACCCTGGCTGTACAAGGAAGGTACTGTCACCTGTGGGAGGGCAACTGGAGGAAGCAGCTAGCCACTCATGAGGCTGCTGAATTGATGTGGCAAACATTGTGCCTTGAGGGTTATATTGGGAAGATGGAACATTGGCCATCTGTGGAGGGGAGTTCACTGTCACTGTGGGACTAGTGAACTGTGGGGAAGTACCCACACTGGTAGGGACGTGACCACCAGGCTGCTGCTGAGGAATGAAGGCTGCATTCGCTTCCTGCCTCTTTTGAGCTGGTGGTGAAAAAGTTTGTCCCGACGGTCGGTTGCGTGGCTGATACTGCTGCTGGTTAGGGTGCTTGTTGTACCGCTTCCACTCAGGTTTCTGAGTGTTTTGCCCCTGGTCCTTCCACTGCGGTTTTGGACCTTGGCCATTATTCTGAGAATGACCTTGTTGCTGGGATTCAGTCTGAGACTGCTTCCCAGACTTATCAGTATCTTTTCTGCTCCAGGTGTTTTGCTTACGAGCTTGATACCCGTATGCAGTAAAGAATGCGTCAGCCTTCTCTGCCATTTGGCTGGCATCTTTCACCTGGCAGATCTTAAGCTGTGCTATGAGCTCAGCAGGCCACGACCTCTCTAGCTGTGTACGCAGCATTAGGTCAATTATCCCCTCACGCGTGGAAGGAGTTTCATCTTTCTCCATCCACTCATTTAAGTAAGCTGTGAGACGATCAAGGAACTGAACAGCTGTCTCCTTGTCTTGGAGACGAGCTCGCATGAACTGAACTTTGGCGTCGTCTACTGTGAGACCATACGCCTTAATAAGTGCAGCTTTCATCATCTCATATGTGAGATTGTCTCCACGAATTCTGTGGAGAATATCGAGGGCAGGGCCCTCAAATAGGCTGAGAAACTGAAGCCGCTTAGCTGCCTCATCCAGTTGATATAAGTCTGCCATGTCCTCAAAACGAGCTATGTACGGCTCGATTCGCTCGCTTTCCTTGTATGAAGGAAGCTTGATGCGTGGGGTCGCCAGGACATGTGCAGGGGGAACGCTCGTGGAGCTTGGACCAACTGCACCAGACGTGTCTGAAGCCAAGGAATCTCGCTTGAGCTTCAGCACTTCAAGTTCATGTTCTCGTTCTTTCTCTCGTTCCTCACGCTGTTCTCGCTCGTGTTCCAAGTCGAGTTCGCGCTGTTTTTGCTCGTGTTCACGCTGCTCTCGCTCTTTTTCTAACTCGAGCTCGCGTTGTTTTTGCTCGTATTCGCGCTGTTCTCGCTCATACTCGCGCTCTTTCTCACGCTGCTCTTGTTCATATGCACGCTCTCTTTCACGTTGTTCGCGCTGTTCTCGCTCGTATTCGCGCTGAATCTTACGCTCTTCACGGGCATCATTCTCGCGCTGCTGCTCCTGATTATGCCGTGAGAGTATATACTCTTTAATTTCGGTTGGGTCCGAAAGACCCATTTCTTTGGCTTCCTGTAAAAATACAGTAGTAGCCATTTCGCTAATTTATTAAGCAAACCGAAACTGAGTACTGACTGCTTAGCGACGAATACTAATAAACACAAGTAAAGAATACAGACACAAGCTAGTGGTGACCAGTCTTATCCAGTTAACTGGCAAAGAATAAATCAAAAATGTAAATGACTGGGAAGACTCAATAATAAACACAATGGTACGGCGACTTCCCAGAAGCGAATAAAATTGTCTGGCGTTACCAAAAATAAACTAGAGTTAAGTATTCTATTGATTAATAAAGCAAAATTCACTTGCTAAATTAAGGGTAAACACCAGTAAGCTTGTGCCTATAAACTTTAATGATAAATACCTAAATATGAATGAGTGAGCACTATCTCATGAATAGCTTTAGAGCTAGGAGTTAATATCCTGGAATGAGGTCGCCAATTGTCACGGGGTTTTTAAAATAGATCTGTAATTTTGATATAAATGGTTAAATATTATTTAAATTGATAATATTCAATAATATTGAAGAGCAGAGACAATGGTTGTCTTGCTACATCAAGCAACGATTACTTTACGTTGGCTTAGCACGATTCTCTGAGAACGAGAATTTATAAACTTCCTCAACAGTACACAGCAGAGACTAATTACTCACAATTGCTGACTTACTGTACTGTTAGCCTCTGGAGAAAGTTACATCACCCCTGACAATAAATAACTAATACTAATAATAATAACATCAGGTTCTTGCTGATGCATTAACTCCTGGCACAACGGATTTTAAGTTAATACAAGACTGGTCTAAGTACCAGTTATGAAAGCAAACGTTTATACAAGCTAGGAGCTGTATGGAAATTAAGCTTAATTATGGAGAAATGAAACAAGATTTTTACTCTACATTAAGCTCAAGAGATAGAACTGTTAAATTTATTAATCACAAAAATAAATTCAACATTACATTTCAAATCAAATCAATGAGACGCACTCACTCACTCTCAAAAAAGCTAAATACTTACGCCTAGGGAAAAACACCTTAACTAAGCTCTTAAAACTACAAAATACACAAAAGAAATACCAGTCGATGAATACTATGTATCACCACTAAGGTGGGAGAACTGGATTAACTGTCTCAGTGGAGCCTGGGTGCTAGCGACCTCTCACACTTCTTGGAGCACAGCACCTTCCTCCGTCACAGCAAACACAAGACTGAATTCAAATACATTGTATGGGCAGGACGCAAGGCGTGGCTAACGGTTGAGGGAAACAGAGGCGAACGATAAAGAAACAATAGTATCGCTCAGTAGCGCACTTAGTGACGTGCATCAAATCAGTCACCCCTGAAAACGGTGACGAATGATTTTGAAAAGTATACCCCGAAATGGAGAGAGAAACGGTTAACTGAGCGATACACAGTGAGTTTTCCACTAATAGTTCGTGGCTTCTCACAAAAAGGAAATGTCGCGAATTGATTCGTGACATGGGGTAATAACACATTAGTTTACTTGCAATGGAATACTTAGTAACACAAGAGCACTTACATGAATAAAACTGATTAAGAGACTGAATTCGTCCTTTTGATCTAGCTTGTCATATGATTTACATTCGTCAGTGCTGAATTATAATAGCAGATAAACACTAGTATATGATGCTAGTCAACAATGAGTGCTATGAAAAGGATATAGAGCCATATCATTATCTTATTGTAGCACTGAGCTACTTGAAATAAGCTGCAAAAGGACTAAAGTTTGGGACAAGTTAGTAAAAAAGTACTCGTTTGCAATACAGGAAGATGTAGTGGTATGGAATGAAGGGTTGTGGAGGAATCGAGATGGGTGCATGTTGTACTCTGTCCTGCGGACAGTCAATAGTCCCCATCTACTGTTCTTACAATGACCTTGACCCCATTTGGGAGCTTTGGATTTTTTCTATCCGCAATGGCCCACGTAAGGACACATAACCTTGGCCCTTCAGATTCCTTATGCAGTCTCTGGTTCTCCTGGAATCGTCGCGAGACCCTGAGGCGGGAATAATATTAATAATAATACCAGCGAAAACAATTAGTCCTCACCTTTGTGGTAGGTGGAGACTAATAATACCAGCGAAAACAATATTCTCCACGTATTTAGTGGATGGAGACCAATAATATAACAAAATAAACTCTTAGGAATCGGTCCGCCAAGTTTCGTCTTCTGTCCTCAGGACAGTCGTACTCTCCTGCCACTGTTTCTTAAAATGACTTTAACCCCATTAAGAAGACTGACTTTTTTTTTCTATTAGGAATCGCCCATGCCAAGACAAATAACCTGGGCCCTTCAGATTCCTTGATAGTCACCAGTTCGCCTGGAATCGTTGCAAGACTCTGAGGAGAGAATAATAATAATACCAGCGAAAACAGTAGTCTCTTATGTAGTAGGTGGATAATAGGCTAATAATAATAATAATAATACCTGACTTTATGTCTACTGACTACGGATGGCCAAGAGAAGAGGAAGGATAGTGAGAGACTGACTAGGAGAGTTTGAAAGGAGTAGAGGGGGAGATCGAGGATTAGAAGCCAGAGGGATGAAGTGGAGAGGTATATGGAGGGAGGGATGTGAGCACGAGAGACAGCAGCTGGATGGCAGAAGACATAGAGACATGGAATCGGTTTCTTTATGGAATTAGGCGTGTTGTGACAGACAGGGAAAGGCTCTGTGAGGGTCATCCAGGCAGATTCATCAGTTTTTGCCGAGCCCCATGCCTCTTTCAGAAAAAATAAAACATGGACAGAAGAAGAAAAGCACACTCGTATGAAATCCATATTGTGCACGTTACTGTTAGCGATAACCACACGGACACTGGAAGATAAGAAAGGAAGGGAGGGAGGAAGATAATAAGGGAGATGCATTGGAGAGAGAGAGAGAGAGAGAGAGAGAGAGAGAGAGAGAGAGAGAGAGAGAGAGAGAGAGAGAGAGAGAGAGAGAGAGAGAGAGAGAGATTAGAAAAGAGTGATTGGGGAAGGACGAGCAGGGTGGAGGTGATGCAGGACAAGGATGTGTGTAAGAGGCAAGGTGGAAGGAAGGAGGGTGAGGGAGAAGGAGGCAGACAGAAGAGGGAGAAGGACGGAGGAATTATGTGGTAGGAGACGAAGGGGGAAGGATGGGGAACCCTTTCAGTAAACCAAATCCCTTCCTTTACTATGGTTTTGCTGTCGCTACGTGAGTTTATGCGGCCTATGGGATACTAATCGAACCACAGGGATTCAGTAGTGTCTTCGTAAATCTTCTCATCACTGGCTATCCACCAGAAATTTAACAAAGCCTTCTGGGGATAACAAAAGATGCCCTCCAAATAGTTCAATTGAAGAAAGACACTTTTTTTTTTCCAATTTGCTATTGCTGGAGGCGAGTTAGGTTCATTTTCAGGGAGTCAGTGTGGAGGTTGAGGTAAGAGTTATGAATGCCTTCAGTACTTTGACGTATATATCTTGACGTCTTCATTTTTATACTTTCCTAACCCTTTCACCTCGATGAAATCTCTCTTTCTTTTATTCTTGCTACTGATAGACGATTTTACGGAGTTTGGGAGAGCCTCCAAGTACTATAGGAATTAAAGAAAGTTACCTGTATGTCTAAATTTTCTCCAGTTCAATAAATTTCACCTGAATAAACACTTTGAGACAGCAAGAGTGTGAAAAAGCTTCATCTTACCAAACACGTTCACTGAGAAAAAGTTTCCCCCTCTATACTGCTTATATTATTATTGGCTGATACCACTATCATTATGAGAGAGGGGGGTGTGGGCTGGGAGCAGAGCAATGAAATGGCGGGGGACAGGGGGACATGAAGGTGATTTGTTTGTGGCCACCTCTTACGGGGATTAAGGCGTTTGGAAATAGATATATAGATAGATAGACTATTATTCAGCTCATGGAGAACTCTCACAGAGTAGGGGCTACTGCGACACTCTCTTAAACTGTTACTACGACAGGTCTCTCATAATCTGAATAAAATCGTTCGGAAAATGAGTGAACAAAATAATAAAAAAAGGTCCATCGCAGTAAAAGTGTTAATCGGTATGTAACGACTGACGTCTCCCACTCTGCTCTGAAGCTGACTGCCAATTAGATGGTATTACTTATTATAGAGTTTTGCAACTCCTGTGGTTGATGACTTTGCGTCTTATATTCAAAACGCGTGTCTGGTCAAAAAGGATAATATGCTCACAGGACCATTACCACCACTATCACCATTAGCCTGTACACAATGAACAGCTGAACGAAGGCCACTCCCATCTCATTCCACTTTGGTCTCTTGACCTTTCGCCTCTTTCGCCTAATTCCAGCATATCTATGAAGTTTCTTCTCTCTATTTCGTTAACTGCCTACCATTTCCACTCGTCCGATCTCTGCGATGCCACTCCACTCCCATAGGGGCTAGTTGTCCATCTGTTATTCGTTTTACGAGACTTACCTTCCCTTACGTATTTTTGCTTTTTAATTGTGGTGATCATATCCTCTACTTTTGTCTGTGAACTTATCTCAGAAACCATATTAAATTCCCTCAAATTCACTTAAAACTATTCTTTCTTTTCCTTTCTAAACGTTAACGATTACATTTATGGGACTTTATTAGGAGTCCACGCTTCCGATTCGCAGCTATTTGCACTGGCAAGTAACCAGGTACTGGGTATATATCCTCAGCCTCTTTGGTTCAACAATATTTCAAATTCTTACTTTGACAGACATATCCAAATCAGAGAGGGAGAGGGGAGAGGGAGAAGCTGCTGTGTAGAGGTATGTGTGTGGTTTCTGGAGTCTGGATGTTTGCTTGAAAGTTTAATCTGTCTCCTTTGTTTAGTGTAAGCAATTGTCGCCTTGACTGATCCCAAGGAAAATGTGATACGACGCAATAGACAGATGCCGGGCCATTAGAGCCCTAATATGGGGCTACGGTGTCTACGTAAGTGAATCACCTCGTATGCGAATTACCTTCGGGATTTGCTGATGGACAGGACCTCTCTTTGAGATGCAACTACTTCTAGGGAAACAGGGGACAGAGAAGGCGGTCAGTAACGTTCAGGAAAAAAAAAAAACGACGGTTGCCTGAGTAATTTGAAATATTATCCATTGTTTCCTGGCTGCGCTTCCAAACATTCACCTGCATTTTTTCGTATTACTATACTCTGGGCCCTCGCTGGGTTATTTACGACTTCCTGTCCACCCGCCTGACGTACACTGCTTTCCCATGAATATATAAAATTAACAATGTCGTGCCACGCGTCCATCAACATGCTGATCACGCGGCATCATGGCTGTATTTCACTCAGACATGAATTCGAACGCGCTGGTGACACGCCTGACAGAAACGAGCCAGAGCGTTAGTGTCGTTACCCGGCCAGATTAACCGCTCTCACTATGTTGTTAATTATGCCAACCGAGTTTTTATACTGCAGGCCTGGGCGATAAAAAGTGCGTTATTTAGCAAGTAATAGATGCCAAACGTGCCAAACCCTCAGGCGACCCTCTCATTAGCGATTATTTACATGCCCAGTCCTCCCTGCCAGCCCTCGTAAAAAGACATTGGGGCAGGATTTTGAATATCTGTCTGGAATTACGGGTTATCGAGTAGTTGTGTAAAATATTCTCAGTCTGAAATTTCAATCCCGGTGCAACGAGCACAGGTAATAATGACTCCCAGTGTGCTTCAATAAGTGATGCAGTTTGTATTCAGTGCCAGAATTAACCTCCAAGAGAGTACTTTGACGCAGTATGCTGGACGAATAGAGACAGATTTCTGGGGGTAGTTCAATAACAACAACAACAACACACACACACACACACACACACACACACACACACACACACACACACACTGTGGTGGCCTACTCGCTAGATAGGTATTCTCCCGTCCCACTGGAAGCGAATTTGAATCTAGCTGGGGCGAGGAACAGTTTAATGATTTGAATGTCATTAAAGAAGACTGCACGAATTTACCCCCAAACCCACTGTCATGTCGTTGAAACTTTCCCGATAAAACCAACCCACAATCCAGTATGAGACAGCCAAACTCGCTAAAAACCCGCTAAAGCCAGTACACAATCCAGTATGTATTCAATATGGACAGTGGTTGCTACAGCCGATGTGGAGATATATGGAAGTGCATGGTACCCCATAAGGCTGCTGAGCCTCAGTGAACAGACTGTTACGCTTGTGCCTCGAGTTTGACACTTAAAACAAAACAACTACAGACAACTACTGTGCAGAACATTTAAGAGCCGTGACTAGCTTTATGTTACATGACTAAACTCTAACAGACAAAGCCGTCTTCTGCCTGACCCTTTGTTGACAGAGCTAATAACGCTATTCAAGCAAATGAAAATATAATTTGTTCACGTCCCTAAAGAGTACGGGATTGAATGACTGGGATGGGAATGAGCACAACCTTTTCCCTTAACTGCAACCACTCGAACCATACTGGTTTACCTAGTGCAACCGCCCACAGGCCACACTGGCCTGCTCTTTCCCTTCCAACTAGGTGTAAGGTGTGAGATGTCACTAAATTTTTAATCCAGATTCCCTCTTTAAAGCGCACTAGTACTTTCCTTAATCTCCACTAATCCCTTCTCTAAGCCCAAAGAGCCCTCTTAATGTCAACTTTACTCTACCTACGTTAACTAAGTGTTAAACTACAATCTTTTCATCTTGAATACTGAGCTATACCATGAGGTTACCACTACAGCATGATTCTAGTTGTGAAAAAGGGCAATGAAAAGAATGTTGAACCACAGCATTGTCTATGTCTGCCACGGACCTATGCTAAGTAAGTTTCACAAGGGTAAAAAGAAAACCTGTCTATCTATCTATCTATCTAACCACATAGTAAAAATGAATGGAGCATAATACCCTCTACTTATATATTCCCTCTTTAACCCGTCACGTCCCGAGGTTTTCCGCACCTCCGACATCCCCCAATCCCGAGGTATTTTTGAAAAAAATTTTTTTGGCTAAAACCTCCGCTTTTGGTGAGAAACATTGAAAATTCATAGAGAAATTGCTCACCTGAGGCTTAAAATACTCAATCCAGGTAGGAGTTCCTCCTTACCTGACTGGGTTTTCTAACATGCTGGCACCAAAGAAAACGAGTTCTATGGGAGGGTAACTATTTTATCCACTCATAAACGGTATTTATTTATTTACTTGGTACGAATTTATATGTAGTACAAGAGTATATTGGTTTTCAAACAGTAATATAGGCATTATAAGCATTGTTTCACTCACTGACTCATCACCATTCATGACCTTTTTTTTTCCCACATTGCCTGATCAT
This sequence comes from Coenobita brevimanus, assembly GCF_032717465.1. NCBI lineage: Eukaryota > Metazoa > Arthropoda > Malacostraca > Decapoda > Coenobitidae > Coenobita > Coenobita brevimanus. The sequence goes on from NC_136971.1 coordinate 36,281,558, forward strand.
CATTTCTGACTCTTTCTTCCTCTAATGCTATGTAAACCTTTTCCTCCACATTTTCATCGATTGGGGAATCACTCAGGCCCTGAATGTCTTTATTGGCCAGGTCACTGGTAACAGGTGAATTGCTGAGACAATGGCGTGAGGGGGGGAGGGGGGAGGTTATGCAGTGTAAGGCATTGTCCCTGCTTGGCATCTTGTAGAGGAATACAGGAAGGTGTCATGTGTATACATACGAAAAATCACGCGCGAAAATTGAAAATTGTGCAAATTAGGGACCTTGCAATTGCACGACGTACCGGTACGTCGCCGGGACTGGCAAATGCAAATCGTTGCAACGTACCCATACGTCGATGGGACGGGGCGAGTTAAACACAATAAAGGCAGTATAAAAAGACGTTGCCTCTCTATATCTCATTAATTCACTTTTAATGCCTTCAGTTCGGTGTATTTTATGATCTGTTGACCTCCAGACGATTAATTATGAGTACAAGGGGCTTTTCTGGAATGAAAGTTGAGACTGGACCTTCCTTTACCCCTACAATACAACAAGTGTTATGAAAGCTAAATAAAATCATCTTTAGGGACCACAAATATGAGTGAAAATGAGGTTTTTGGTGAAGGGATTAAGATCACTAGTTCTTGATAAAAAGTGATTCCTCGAAAACCCCACAAATTTCTTCTGAAAGCCTTTATTCCCTTCTATCAAACCCAAGAACCCCCCCAGCTGGCATACAATCTCATCTTTGTATCACAGTCATTCAGTCTAATTTACCCTAATTCATTCTTATTAATCTCTACAATTCATTCTCATTCACTAGATGGATTTTCTGTTTTCAGCATAATTCCCGGTATTATAACTGCAGAATAAGATAATACTATAACTATACATCCTCTCCAGGCACTTCTACCTGACCAGCATCGTAATCAAGAGTTAATGTCTTACTGGAGGTCAGCATTCAGGATGGATGCATTACTTTTAGGCATAACTAGAGTGAACAGAGTATAATTCCCTCTTAAATACATCTATATCTAGTCGGTTTAATTTGATGGAACTGGACCCTTCTAATGATTTGACTACTAAGTCGCGGCTGATATTCAACAAGCCTTATATATGAGGTGTGAATGAGTCTCCTTGGTTACTAGCCAAATCAACCTTACAATCGCACTACACCTAACCATCATCTGAGTTCAAAAGTTTTAGAGATCTCTACCAAGACAGAGTAAATGCACTTTACTGACATTCAATTATTCTTCCATAAGTTCCCTCTGTCAAACACACCTCCACAAAACCATAACTCTCTTTTCTATCCCACTAACAATGCGTCATTAGCCCCTTGTTTAACCCCAGTCATTTCCTTTATATGCCCCACTATAGTTGTTTCACCTTCATTTAGCCCAGGTTGTTATCCTTTGGCAGTTTATTTCACTAAGCTCAGTGAGGGAGAAGACAATGCAAGGAATCTCCATCCTTGCTTTACCACTTTCTCATGATTATCATCACTCTTGAAAATATACTGTTACAACCCTGAATTCAAGACAGTGAAATATTACGACAATTTTAAGCAAGGTAAGATGTAAAGATTTCCATTCCAAGCCAGCCGCTCTCAACTAAAACCATATATTTTCTTCTATAAAACTTTAGTATTCATTTTAAACCGCCAGTCCAGTTCGTAAATTTCCATTGTAAAGTTATAGTTCCTTACAATGATCTAACTACATTTTTGTAGCACAGTTATCACCTTTTAGATCCCCATTCATTTCTTAATAATTTCATTGCCTCGTTGTAACCAAGCAAGTTTCCTCTTTATACCTCTACTTATCCGTCATACAATCATTTTTTGCCGCATCAAGAATGCCGACATTTTAGGCAAGTGTAACGTGCCTCAGCTGTCCCTGAGTGGCATTATGTGAGCATTTAACTCGAATTCCCTCTGATGTTAACCCTGGTAGGCTCAGCCCGGATGGAGATGCTAACCCAGTAAATCACCTCAATAAACTTCCTTCCCTAAAGTGTGAAAGTCACTCTGTCACCTCTCCGTTCTATATCCACTCCCCTCTTCAACTGACCCACAACGTTATTAGGCGGAAAAATAAAGAGCTTCTAATTAGCCCGAATAGCGCTGTATCGCCGGATAATAAGCTCACCGTTAGTACATTTCTATTAACTAATGGCTAATTGATGAGGCCAATCCCTTCCCCGCGTTATTGCTAAATTGTTTTATTTGTTAGCTTTACGGCGCTGTAAATATAGTCAAGGTAAAGTGGCTGGAACTGAGCGACGATAAGACCTTCAATGCAAGATGTCTTTAGTTGAAAAATATATTCCAGAGGCTGCAAGAATAATTTATAATACAGCATATAATTATTACTCTGTGGTTGGTGGGAACACCCAGCATGCACTCACTCGATGGGTGGCTTTGCACTGAGTGCCGAACCAGATAGTGCCCTGTATGAAAATACTAAACTGGGCGGTAACTCTAACCAAATAACACCTGGTGAGTTAGTGGACTAACTCGCTGGAACGGGATTGAGCCTAAAGGGCTTTACATCAGATATCTGGTTATAGTTTATTGCTCACATAGTGCCATTTAGGGATGAGTGAGGCTAGTTATCCTTGCATTTAAGTTCGAGCATAAATAACTTATCCTCAGGTACGTATGTTACTAATAAGGCAAAAAAAAAAAAAAAAAGGACTGGATGATGGATGGATCAATACAGTTACTGATGAGGTTAACAGAGGTCACAGAAGTCATTTGTAAGATGAATGAAATAATCTGGAGGTAGGGAGAATACTACACAAAATGACTTCATTGTTAAGAAAGGTCACAATCTGGAGGTTACTTATCACTTAGAGAGATGAAGAGACACCACATAGAGTAGGAGCTGAAAGTTCTACCCAGGTGGAGAAGAAAAGAGGTATGTGCACGGAACTGTTGCTGCTGATGATACCTGTGCTTTTGATAACGCTATGGTGATGATGAAGGAGTAGGAGGGGGAAGAGCAGGAAGAAGAAGAACAGTAGGAGGAGAAAGGGGAGGAGGAGGAGGAAGACGATGAACATAGGAGGAAGAACAGTAGGAGGAGAAAGGGGAGGAGGAGGAGGATGATGACGATGAACATAAGGAGGAGGAGAGGGCCGAGAATGATGTTGACAGTTATGATCACTGTGATTTAAGGATGGGTTGTTCAAATGGATTATTGTGGCTGGGATAATAGCACATTAGTTTACTTGCAATGGAATAGTAACACACGGACATGTACATAAAAAAACCAATAAAGAGACTGAATTCGCCCTTTTGATCAAACTTGTCATATTATTTCCATTTCTCCATCTTCAATGCAGAATTTTATAATAGATTAAACCCAGTATATGATGCTAGTCAACTATGAGTACTATGGAAAGGATATAGAGCCATATCTGTTTTCTTATTGTAGCACTGAGCTACTTGAAATAAGCTGCAAAAGGACTAAAGTTTGGGACAAGTTAGTAAAAAAGCACTCTTTTGCAGTACAGGAGGATGTAGTGGTATGGAAAGAAGGGTTGTGGAGGAATCGAGATGGGTGCATGTTGTACGAAGTGGAATTAGACAAATAATAACTTGAACTCTGTAACTGTCCAGCAGACAGTCACTAGTCTCCACCTGCTTTTTCTTACAATAACGTTGACCTCACTGGGGAGATTTGGATTTTTTCTATCAGCAATGGCCCATGCAAGGACACATAACCTGGACCCTTCAGATTCCTTATGCAGTCTGTTTTTCCTGGTGTCGTCGCGAGACCCTGAGGCGGGAATAATAATAGTAATAATACCAGCGAAAAGAATTTGTCTCCACCTTTGTAGCAGGTGGAGACTAAAAATACTAGCGGAAACAATATTCTCCACCTACATACAGTAGTAAATGAAGACAAATGATAAAATGAAATAAACTCTTAGGAATCGGTCCGCCAGGTTTCGTCTACTGTCCTCGGGACAGTCACTAGTTTCCTGCAGCTGTTTCATACGATGAGTTTGGCCCCACTGGGGAGATTTTGATTATTTTTCTATTGGGAATCACCCATGCCAAGACAAATAACCTGGGCCCTTCAGATTCCTTGAAAGTCTCCTGTTCGCCTGGAATCGTTGCAAGACTCTGAAGAGAGAATAATAATACCAGCGAAAACAGTAGTCTCTTATGTAGTAGTGGGATAATAGGCTAATAATAACAATAATAATAATAATAATAATAATAATACCTGACTTTATGCCTACTGACTACGGATGGCCATGAGAAGAGGAAGGAGAGTGAGAGACTGACTAAGAGAGTTTGAAAGGCGTGGAAAGGGAGACCGAGGATTACTGTAGGTGCCACACCAAGCCTTCTTCCTCCCATCATCTTCAGACATCACCTTCTGCTCCCCAAACCTCGCCCCCACTACATCCTGGAGAATGGTCAAAACCCTTGGATCTGATTACCTCCCAATCATCATCACTACCAAAGCCAGAATTACCCCAGCTGGCCACAAACACACATACACTAATTATAAGTGAGCCAACTGGGAGGCCTTCACAACTGAAACAGAACAACATTTCGAATACTAAACAGTACACCCATCACAAACATCATCACCGCTGTGCACACTTTCAATACAGTTATACAAAACGCAGTCAAAAGACACATCCCTAGAGGCAACAGAAAGAGACACAATCCCAACTTCACACCAGAAGTTCAAGGCCTCATCAGTCAACGGGACACACTACTACACTCCCTAACACCCCATACACAAGGCACCGTACAACAAATTCAAGAACTCAACACTCAAATAAACAATAAAATATCAGAACAGCAAATACTAAACTGGGATAATTATCTCCAAATACTTGACCACAAAACAAACATCAGTAAGCTTTACAAAACACTAAACAGCATCACACTCTCCAACAGCAACACTACACAATCACATGCTGCCATCACAAGAACAGACACCATACCTTCAAACAAACAACAAGCAAACACTCTCATCAATCACTTTTCACATGTCAGCCATCTAAACCCACATCGCGACGACCGACGTATCATCCGACGTCGGTTCCCCACAGACCCAGACTACGCACCTTTCACTTACAACCAGACGAAGCACATCATTAGCAACCTTAAGCACACATCTGCCTGTGGACCAGACAACATAAGCAACATTCACCTTAAACACCTTGGACCACAAGGCATGCAAGCACTCACCAACATATCAAACTATAGCTACTCACAACATAATACCCAATAACTGGAAGCATGGCATTATCATCACTATCCCTAAACCCAATAAAGACCCCACATTACCTTCCTCACACCGCCCCATCACACTCCTCTGCATCCCCTCTAAAGTCACCGAACGACTGGTACTACAATTAGTTACACTTCACACCCCGCTAGCTCAATCACAACATGGCTTTAGGCCACTACACTCCAAAACCACTCTTCTTACAGACCTTACACAGAGAGTTTTTGATGACATGAATTCAACTAGGCCACCACACAGAACACTCCTTGTCACACTAGACATCAGCAAAGCTTTTGATGCCATCCTCCGCCACAACTTCACAAACAAAATACTCAACACAAACATGCACAATAACACAAAAAGATGGTTGGCAAACTATTTAGTAGGCAGATGTGCACATGTAACATTTGCCGGTCAGTCTTCGAACATCAGAAACTTCACAAATGGAGTCCCCCAAGGATCTGTTTTGTCCCCCACACTCCTTAACCTATACATGCACGACATACCCACACCCCACACGCCACAAATGCACATAGCTTCCTATGCAGATGATATAACACTTAAAGGTAAACACCAAAACGCAAACACAGCTGCACACATCCTCCAACCTTACCTCAACACAGTACATGAATGGTTCACCACAAACAGGCTCAAAATAGCCCCAGCCAAATCTACAGTGACCCTTCTCACAAACTGGACAGCAGAACGTAGTTACATTCCACACCTCACCATTAACAACACTTCCCTACCATCCCCCCAAAAAATATCCTTGGTGTAACATACAATACATCAATGTCATTGAAACAACACATCACAAACATTAAAAATAAAATAACACCAAGACTCAATGCCTTGCGGTCACTTGCCCATACAACATTCGGACACACCAAAGAAACCACCACCACAGTATACAAACTAAATATAAGTTCAGTGATGAATTATGCAAGCCCTGCTTGGGCTCCTAATCACAATAAAACACACTACAACACTCTACAGACCATGCAGAACAAGGCCCTAAAAATAATCACAGGCTGCACAGCTACTACACCAACAGACCACCTACATCAAGAAACCAAAGTCCTCAAAGTCAAGGATCACCTAGACATGAGAGGCGCCCAAATTCTTTCTGCAGCCTCCACAAACCCACACCATCCACTACACTACATGGCAGCACATCCACACACAACAAGGAACATCAAAACAACACCAAGCACACGATATCATACACAAATACTGTCATCTCTCCTCCCTCGCCCACCTCAGACCAACTTCCAGAAGCATATCCATACTCAGATCACTCGCCGCTCCATTCAGTCACTTAAAGACAACACAGCTGCATGCACGGCCTCCTGATATCGACCCTTCTGAATCCTATCTCCCTCGTGAGGACAGGGTCCACCTGGCCAGGCTGAGATGTGGACATCATCCAGCCCTCTTAATTTACCAGAAGAGGCTGGATGACTCCGTCGTAGATGCCTGTCCAGGATGTAACACAGCACTCAATACTATTAAGTACATTGTGGAAGACTGCATTGCACACAATCACCTACGCCAACAACACAACATGCACTGCTTGAGAGCTCTGTGGGAAAGTCCGGTCTCGGCCATGGCCTTCCTTAGGGACTCAGGGCTGTTCGGCCAGACTGCCTAGGGAACAACTACTACTACTACTACTGTAGATGCCAGAGGGATGAGATAGAGAGGTATATGGAGGGAGGGATGTGAGCAGGAGAGACAGCAGCTGGATGGCAGAGGACATAGAGACATGGAATCGGTTTCTTTATGAAATTAGGCGTGTTGTGACAGACAGGGATAGGCTATGTGAGGGTCATCCAGGCAGATTCATCAGTTTTTACCTAGTCCCAATCCTCATCCATAAAAAATAAATAAATAAATAAATAAATAAAAAACGGGATAGGAAAAGCACACTCGTATGAAATCCATCTTGTGCACGTTACTGTTAGCGATAAGCACGGACACTGGAAGGTAAGAAAGGAAGGGAGGGAGGCAAATAATAAGTGAGATGCATTGGAGAGAGAGAGAGAGAGAGAGAGAGAGAGAGAGAGAGAGAGAGAGAGAGAGAAAGAGAACCAACAAACTGAAGAAGGTAATGACATGCAAGGCCCAGATGTGACAAGCGCCGTTAATACAAGATATGCATCCCTCCTCTACCCTCCCTCATCGTTCTCGCAAATCCACACCTACCCAGAACCCACACTGCTTTCCCGTCTCTCTCTCTCTCTCTCTCTCTCTCTCTCTCTCTCCAGCATTGTCATGGGGGCGGTGAAAGGCTCCTTCACGACACACATGCAAATGGCACCATGACAAGTGTCGACTTAAGGAGGCTTCGGTGCGGTGAGGGGCTTGCTGGTGATAAAAGACGTGGAAGGAGTTTGTTGGCTTTGGCAGGGTGTGAAGGAGAGACTGGATGGCAGCAGTGTTACAGTTTGACTAGGTTTGTGTACGATAAGTTATAGTAAACGGCTCTTGTGGGTGTAGAAGGGATCCATGGCAGTGTATTAGCTTTGCCAAGGACTGCAGAAGGGAATACTGGATCACAGTAGTATTAAGTCGGGTTTGGTATAGGTTAATTTGTAGTAAAGATTATGTATTTAAGAGGGACTGAGTGTTATAAAACGTTGTGGCTGCAGGATGGCTTCGGTAGGGACTATACAATAGATTAATGACAGGTGGAAATATAAATTCGCAGACAGTATAGTTTCAACATGTAGTAATAGAGGCTTGAGGGGTGTTATAAAAGCTGTTGCCACTATGTCGGCGTTAGTAAGGACAAGGACAGTATATATGATTGGAAGATAGAAAAATTTTTCAGTTAGCTTTGTTGCATTATGATTGCCTAGTATTTATTAATGCATAATATTGTCACCAGGCGTTAAGCAGAATATGGTACCAAAGTTCTACCAACGCGGACAAAAGATAACACACTGTTTTAACTCTGATTACATGTGCCTTCTTCCTCCTTCGAAAGGTGGTTTGTATATAATAAAAAAAATTATCTGTCTCAGTGGTAGCGTTAGGTTAGCCTATTTAAGAGGGGAGGTGGTCGATGCAATAAAGGAGGTGGGCTTGGCATGTGAGCATCGCTAAGGGGACATTGAAAGATGACTATTGTTTCCTGACAAATGGCAGTAGATTATAAGACTGATCGCGTGTACTGAGAGGGTTAGATATAAAGTAGTCTCCATGCACCCCGTGGCCACGATGACGTCTTATTAGTGTTATAATGCAACTGCGGCCAGAAAGAAGAAAGGAGTCAGTGCTGGGTACTCTTCACCTTCACTTGACCTAAAAGTAGCATGTTCTTGAATGTTCATCTGTAAACATACCTTAGCTCCATAATGTGATACCAATCGAGACAAACCTTTATAGAAAGAACGTACAACTATACTTTTCTTCTTCTGTTTGCAGCTATAGCACACAAAGCTGGAAAAGGGCGAAGATCTCAGCCACGTTAAGGTGAAAGAAAAGTAGTGACTTCGTAAGTAAACAACTCCCTTTGTAAACACCCAAATATAAATTACTGTACCTGCCTAAGTAGTCTCGAAGCACTGAAAACGAACACGGCAATCTATCCAGTCTACTGTAGTTTGTTCGATTGAACTTGGCGGAGAGTTTTGTGTTTGTTCAGCTTATTTCATATAGATCAATGGCAGAATAAGACAGTACTACAACCCTACATCCTTTCCATAACATTCCTTCATGACTTGCATCATATCCTAGTTATATCCGACCGCGCAGCTCGTAAAGGTATGTGTTTGGTTAGCCTTGTCTGCACGCCTTTCTGGTTGTCAATCCTTGTGAGTATATGTCCTTCTGCCCGTCTGTCGTCTGTTAGCAGGAGTTTTGCTTGGAATTGCACCAAATTTCGCATATTCATTAATTTTGCGACCATCAGAGGAACGGCTGATTATTTATGGGCTGAAAAGAGTCAAGGGCAAGGTCAACTCAAACAGGTTTGATTCGATTTTAACCAAAGTTGGTGGAATGGATGAGGGACATGAGAGGGTGAAGTGGTTCATTTCAGTGAACAATCGATCAGAGCCAAAAGTTACAGGGTAAGGACAAAGGCTCAGCCTTTTATATCAATTAGGTCTTAGTCAATTAGGATCAGACTTGGTTTAGAGTTAAGCATGGATGAAATTATTGTACTATGAGAACTAAGGTTAAAGGCCAATTTACAAGGTAAGCTTAGCTTTTGATCGATCTAAGTTACACTTCGTGGGTGGTTTTAGGGTCAGATAAGGATGACATGATACATCTCTGAGAACACTCAGTCTGGTCAGGGGCTCATAGCAGGGTCGAAGGTCCGGCCTTAAGGCACTTTCACACGATCAGGGGACACCAGTCACGTTCCAGCAAGTTGCTCATCACTTTGGAAGTATGGTGCTGAGTTACGTTATAAACCGTACCTCAAAGAGGGAAGATGTTTCAATTCATCACGTCTACAAGTTTAATTTCCAACATAATTTCATTAACATACTTAAACATTGTTGCCTACTGAAAATTCAGATAGGACTTTACATCGTGTACAGCACGGTTGTAGCACTTTCTGAGTGCTTCTTGTCGCATCTCAACATTCAAGAGAGGAAAAGGAAATATTAGGTAATATTAGGTCTGATAAGGTACACAGAGTAAAAAGGTTGTAGAGAGCCAATAAAAAGTCGGAGGAGGTAATGACGTTCACGTGAGGCGAGTGTAAAGGACGACGGAGCTTAATGAGGTGGCGCCGTGCAAGGATCAGCAAGAGGTAACGAGCGGCACACCAACATATCATGATTGCTGGAGATTAGAAGTATCACTGTCTACCATGTCTGGAGAAAATTCATTCCATATGTGTGCTGTTTTATTGAAGAAAATTGCTATCCCTTATGCGCCAAGGTATTCCTACCAATAATATTCTATGCATTTCATCTAGTGGAATTCAACCAGTCTATCGTGAACAACTGTCATATTATCATGTGTTTAAAAAATCTTCTATACTAGAATCAGATCACGTTGTAGTCTACGCTTCTACAGGTTAAACAGATTTTGCTTTTCCAAATGTTTCACGTATGACTTGTTTCGCAGTTATCGAGGTATCATGTTTGTCACTAGAGCTAAATTGTTTGTTATTTCTCAGTGTCTCATATGTAGTACTGTGACCAAAACTGAACTCAATACTCCAGCAGTGTGTGCATTAGTGAACTAGACAAGGTTAAGGTGATAATCTCTGATCTGAATTTGAATGCTGTGTTTATGAATCCACAGAATTTGTTAGCTTTAATTACTGCCTCAGTGAACTGTAGACTTGGAGTTGCGATTATTTCTGAACATATTTCTTGGTTTAAACTCTTGAATTAAATATTATTCATAGTGTATTACATTTTTGCTCCCAGTATGAAGAAACGGAAGTGAGAAAATGTAGGAGGTAAGGGAAAGATGTGTGGAATGCAGGTGTGGAACAGTAGGATGTCAAGGAAAGGATTTGTGGAATGGAGGTGTGGAAGTGTTGGAGGTAAAGAGCAAGGAGGCGGGAATGCTGGAACTACCCGAGAGAAGCTGTGGCAGGAAGATAAGCGAGGTCAGGAAGAGGGGGATAGGGGAGGTGAGGTGAGAGAGGGTAGGTGAGGGAGGAGGAGGAGAGAGGACAAAGAGTAAATGCGGAGATGGAAAGGAGGGAGACTTCTTGGAAAGATAATTAGGTTCTGTCTACTACTCCTGAGAGAGGCAGCAGCTCAGAATACCTCAAAGCCGGTCAAATTTAGCTGAAATTGCAAATACTCTGATCTAACCACAAGAAAATTCCAAACAGCTACACTGTACGTTCCAACACCTATGTCATACAAGCAAATATACATTAAGACATATGCATTACAGCGGTGGTGGTGGTGGTGGTGGTGGTGGTGGTGGTGGTGGTGCCGGTGCCAATGGTGGTGGCCGTGCTTTCGTTGGTGGTGGTGAATATGATGATGGTGGTGATGATGATGATGATGATGATGATGATAAGGAGGAGGAGGAGAAGAAGGGGGAGGGGGAGGAGGAGAAGGAGCCAGTCCGTTGATTCTCAAGTTAATAAGGGGGGTGGCAAACCCTTGTCATGAGCTTCTCTATAAATAATTCATCCAGCCAACTTGATCCCCAGTCATTTCACCAGACTCCTCAGTTTCCATCACTCTTTGGCCATTAATGGTCTTAGCAGCTGATGTGTCGGAAAATTCTCATTAAGCATTTTAGTCTAATGTCATGATTTGTATTTGCTCTATTCAAATGAAATTTATGCTGGCTAGGGGAGACTTTCCATCGGGAGGGGGTAAAATATAGCTTTGATAAACCCATTCACTATATCACATCCTTCCTAAACTGAACAAAATCTCTTGTAGCAACAGGAAGAATTTTGAAAAACCTCATCAATTTGCAGGGATTGCATGTTGTAGATAGAGTTCCATATCGGTGTCTCTCTTTCTCTCACATTGATTGACCATATTCATGCACGCCTTCTCCCACTTTCGTACTTATTTGCAAATGTATAACCCTTTCATCATCCTTTCTTCATCAATTTTCGGTACTTGACCATATTTAAGCATACTATCTTTTACCCTATTATCAACAGACTTTTTAACCTACACATCTTACTCGAATTACATTGCTTCTTCTCCTGTCCTCAATACACACTCCGTAACAACAACAACAACAACAACAACAACAACAACAACAACAACAACAACAACAATAATAATAATAACAACAACAACAAAAACGGAAACAACAAGCGCTCTGAGACTGAAACACTCACACCCACCAATTAAAGGTCGTAATATTTAACTTTGTCTTGTGAACCTTAGAGTGATTGTTCTCAAAATTTAATTCCCTCATACTTACCTCATCCTTAATCCTTCCTTCATGTTTCTCCCAAACTGAATCAGAACAGTTGACGGGACCTTGACTTGTAAAAATTAACTTTCACCAATACCTGTGACCTTGATTTATTGCTGGATATTCACTGAATTAAATCCCTACATCCTGCCCTTGCCCTGACCCCTTCTACAAACTGTGGTCTGACTCTAAATCGGATGACAACTGTAGTGGATGACCCTCCATGTGACCTTGACCTTTGAGTTGATGTCGTAAAGAACAACAACTGAACCCTTTGGCTGATCCTCAACCCTTCCAGTTACATCGTTACAAATCAGGCCAAAAACGTTTTACTTACTTAGTTCACACTCAGGATCACTGATCATATTTTGACCTTGCCTGTGACTTTGACTTTTGTCTGTTGTTAAAATGAAAAATCTTCGTTCTTACCTTACCCTTAACTCTTCTACCAGGTTTCGGCTAAATCGGATAAAGACAGTATATGATGACCATGCTAGGTGAAACTTTGACCCAGCTCTGTAACCATAAACTTTTCAAAAAAATAGGTCAACCCTTGTTTAACCCATAACCCTTCCACTTGAATTAGTTAAGATAAGAAATGTACTATTTTGCTAAAACACACACACACACACACACACACACACACACACACACACACACACACACACACACACACACACACACACACACACACACACACACACACACCGGTCGCTGGTGCAGTGGTAACGTTCTCGCTTGCCATCTGGTAGACGGGAGTTCGCTCCTCGCTCAGGTTGCGAAAAGTTTCACTGACGAAGTGGGTGGTTACTGTCCCCCTTGAGCAAGGGGACGGGTGTGTGGGTGTGTGAAGGTCACAGCCTTGCCCTTAGATCGGACTATATGAGCTCTCAGCTCCCTTCCAGGAGGGTAATATGCTGACGATCACGACCATCAAGTGATCCTGACCGACCGGGTGAATTACACACACACACACCAAACAAAAGTATCTCTTGGTCTCTCTTCGCAAGCACAGGTGTAAAAAGCTCTGACCCAGTGCAGCCAGTTGTATGATACTGCAGGAATGCATAGAATAGTTGTTAGGTAGTTTGTTGTGTCTATATCAGAATATTTCCAAGCTCCGCAAAATCTGCCCGGCTCTGAGTTATTCTGTGCTGCTGCCCGTCTCTCAGAGGTAGCAGACAGAACCTGATGCAACACACATTATTTTGCTACAACAGTTGGTTATACTTCAGAACAGCAAGGAAGAATCTCCCATAAAGGAACCCCTGCACCACCAGTTCTGATACAATATACACGTCATAATGCAAGGATCGCATTATATCACCACCAGCACTCACCCACAAGTCAACTAATCAGCAGCCGACCAGTGACAAGCCTTGCCCACATCTCTGAGAGGGAGTGTGCCACAACTGGCTCCTGGGTAGTCAGGATTAGCCTATTCATCAATCACTATTTTCCCTCCTCTAGTGATCACGTTTTTTTTTTTCTCTCATTATTGACTCATCCTCTAGTAACCATTCATCACATAAGTGTAAGCATATAAAGAATCCCTCCCAGTGGAAACCTAGCATTAAAGGAAAAGCTTACTCGTAGTGAGGCTGATGTAAGTACAGTGATCGGGGAGCTGGTTCAGGTGAGAGCTATAGGACGGAAGTGTGGCTGCCTTGCTAAAATAGGTCTTGAAAATCCTTAGTTTATTTTAGTATAAGTTTCGGGCCGATCTATAAAGTGCAGCTTGGAGTAAAGTCTCTTTGGTTATGCATAGCATATAGATAAAAGGTACGAAATATGAAGTTTGTTCCGTGGACTAGAACAGAGAAGGAAACGCACGGTTAAGAGGAACCGGAGTGCAAAGGTGTTATGGAGGATGACAGGAGAGAGTTGACTGTGCTGCCCTCCGAGTTCAGTGGTGAACGATGTGAACTTGTGAAGGAGAACAAAGCTTCTGTATCTTCCTTTGCCAATCACACCAGTGAGCCTACAAGCCTTAATAGTTCCTACCAACACAGGCATCTCACTACTGTACATTATACAGTTAAACCAAACCAAATCAAGACCTACTTGATCACTTCCTGATCCGTCCTCCACCCCCTACCCAAGCACAGCACAGTGCCAGGGCTTGTGAGTGTTGTGAACATTGTTTGACCTTTTCACCTATAGTTTTTATTGGTATGGGTGTTGTCATGATGTTGAACTTACAATAATTTGATTATTAGTCTGGAAAAGAATTAAAACTTAATTTTTTTAGTTAAAAAATTTAATCTTCGGTGCGTTTCTGAGGTTCTGGTGTGAAGTCGACAAAAAAAAAAAAAAAATCCGTTCGCGTTTCCTGCGTCTCTTTCACCACTGGAATAATAGATATAATGCACAGCACCAACCATTTGCGGGTGATAATATGCACATCTCATTCAAGCATTTCCGACTTAAATAATAAGAGAGACAGGAAAGTGCATGGAATATGTAATTTTCGAAAATAGTAATCCCCCCGGAGGGTAGGGGGGTTTTCAAGAATACTCCCCAAGTATCTCTGCTTGTCGTATGAGGCGACTAAAACGGTTGGCGGAGAGTTAGTGCCCCTCCCCGGAAAACAGCTAACTAAAAAGACGAACAAGAAGCCTCGGACAAGGACTGACCAAAAGATGACGACCAAGGACCGGACAAAGGACATGGTACGGATCACGACGTGGAATGTAAGGGATGCGAATGATGAGGTGAAAGGGTGAGAAATTGTCCAGGTGCTTGAGGGTGCGAAAGTGGATGTATGTGAAGTAAATGAAACTAAATGGAGAGGAGGGAGTGTGAGAAAATCAGAGTATGGATGGAGTATATGTGCAGGAGTAGGTGAGAATGAGAGGGCAAAAGAGTGTGTATTGTTGTGAGTAAAAGATGGAAGAAGAATATAAAAGAGTATGGATCAGTCTGCTCAAGGATTGTGTGGGTAAGATTGAAAGTTGGAATACAGATGTGGGCGATTGTGTGCATATATGTGCCAATGCAAGATCGTGCAAGCAGAGTGAGAGAAGAGTTCTGGACAAATGTGGAAGTGTGCATGGAAAAGTTTGGAAGGAATGAGAGTGTTTTTGATCGGTGATATGAACGGTACAGTAGGGAATATGAAGGTGGATGGAATAGTTGGTGAGTGGGGTGTGCCTGCTGAGATAGATGAGAATGGCAGTGCATTAGTGGACATCTGTGCCGGGAGGGGGTTGATGATAGGCAATACCCTCTTCAGGCACAAAATGATCCACAGGTATACATGGCTAGTGATGAGAAGGGTGAGTGGTGAACTGAGTGAAAGGAAGGCAATGATTGATTATGTGTGTGTGGATGAAAGGATGCGAATATGTGTAATGGATGCAAGAGCTTATAGAGGTTAGGGGAGTGGACTTTCTGACCACAACTTGGTGGTGGCCAGAATCAAGGTTCAAGTAAGATGGAGAAATAGAAAAAAGGAAGGATGGGAGGAAGAAGTAGTCGCAAGAAGTGTGGAAAAGTTACAAGAGGATGAGGAAAAGTCAGAATATAAGAGAGAAGTAGAGGAACGATTAGGTAAATATGAATTGGAGCAGATGGGGGACGTGGAAGGTGTGTGCAAGATATTCACAAAAGAAATATGTGCAGCATGTGATGTGGTGTGTGGGGTGACGTGAAGACGGAAGGGGGTGCAGGGAACAGTATGGTGGAATGAAGAGGTGAGACAGGCTGTGGCACAAAAGAAGAAAGCATACAATGAATGGATGAGAAACAGGGTAGTGGAAGAAGTTGAGAGGCGGAAGAGAGAGTTATTTGTAGAAAGGAAGAGAGAGGTGAAAAGATTAGTAAGAGAGAGTATGAAGAGAGTGGATGAGGAATTTGGAAGGAATCTGAGTGTAAAGTGGAGGGACTGTAAGCAAATATTCTGGAAAGAGTGAAGAGAGTAAGACAGGGTGGCAGTGAAGTTAGCAGGGGAGTGAAAGATAAAAATGGTAGATTACTAGTGGAGAAGGGAGAAAAAATGAGCAGATGGAGAGAACACTTTAACCCGTCGCGTGACAGTGCCGTTTTTAAATGGTCTGAAATAATTCCATGGCCAGTGCCAGTGCCGTTCTAAAACGGTTTAAAAAAATATATATATATGACCGCATTTTTCAAGATTCGCAGGTAAAATTGGCAAGCATGTATGGTAACTGTTCCTCTACCATCCCCCAGGCTATCAAGGCCATACACTCACTCGCTGCCCCCCTCGCACTCACCCTGCCTCACTCTGCCTGTGTGCCTCACCCAGTGCTGTACATAATGAAGGCAGTTTGTAAATATTTTCATGTAAATGTAAGTGTAAATATTTTCCTATAAGTGTAAGGACTATATAGTGAAGTCAAGTTGTAAATACCTTCTTGTAAGTGCCAGGACTGTACATAATGTAGTCAGGGTGTACCAATCTTCAAGTAAGTGCAAGATAATGCATTCACAGTGAGAAAGACACATAAATTGTGATAGTCGCTGAAGTACCAAGTAATCAGAAAAGTGCACTGAACATTGCTATACTTTCTCAGCATAAATACCTGAGTATACCTTACATAGAAAACGGCTTTCTCTCACATACGTGGTGAGCGTGAGAGAGCGGCTATACCTGTACATGAGTATGGAGGACTCAATAAAACCCATTTTCGAGCCTTGGTGAGCATTTTAATGGCGAAATTCGTTGTTTCCACATCATAATCTATCTTTTTAGCCAAGAGAAAGGTCGAAAAATTGCCAGCACTGGGGCGATGCCAAAAAAAAAAAAAAGGTCGAAAAATTGCTAGCACTGGGGCGACCCATAGGGCTAAAAATAGCCGGCATGCGATGCGTTAAGCAATTGTTGAACATAGAGAATGGAAGTAATGCGAGTATAAGTGGCTGGGGAATGGCTGCGAGAAGGAGGGAGGTGAGAAGACAGGAAGAAATCAGTACGATAAAAGTTGTGGAAGGAATGAAGAAAGTCAAAGTGGGGAATGCTCCAGGAATTGATGGAGTGTGTGGTGAAATGCTGAAGCATGGAGGAGAGATAGTAGTAGAATGTATGTGGACGATGTGCAGATTGACCTGGGAGGAAGGTAGAGTCCCGGAGGATTGGAAGTCAGGTATAATTATTCCCTTGTACAAAGGAAAAGGGGAAAAAGAAGTGTCTGGTAATCATAGGGGCATTTGTCTTCTTAGTGTAATAGGAAAAGTGTATGGTAGGATATTTATTGACAGAGTTAGGGAAACAGCGGAGGAATTAGTTGGAGAACAGGGAGGCTTTAGGAAGGGAAGAGGTTGTGTAGATCAGATATTCATTCTTAGATCTTTAGTGGAAAAGTGTCTAGAGAAGGGAAAGAAGTTGTATGCGGCCTTTGTGGATTTGGAGAAAGCATTTGACAGGGTGGATGGACAAGGATTGTGGCGATTTGTTTGTGGCCACCCCGTATGGGATTAAGGCATCTGTCAATAGATAGATGGATAGAAAATAGTAATAGCTTCCATTGGCTGGAGTACAACCACTGACTGCTTCCCCACCAATTGATGATACCGTGCCTCCTCAAAAGGAAAATAAAAAAAAAGAAGCTGTGGGCAGGTTGAAAATTGTTATAGCAGCTGCTGTTTGTGGTATCCTGGCAGCGACGATCGAAGGTGGGGATGAGGACACAATCAGGTGATTACATGCAGCCAATGAAGTCATTTGGCGGACTGTTATCGTTCCTCTTAACTGGACAAGGGGTTTGGTCAACCCTATCTGGAAAGGGAAGGGAGACCAGCATTACTGTATTACCTACCGTGGTATCAAAGTGGTCAAATGTGCCAGGCAAAGTTCTTGCTCACATTCTTCTGATGCATTTCTGTGATCATTTGCAAAGGTTACAGAGGCCTGAGGAATCTGGATTTACAGTCGGGAAGTCTACAGTTCTTAGAGTTCTCATGGAACACTGCCTTGAGTATCATCAAGGTCTGCCCAAAGTCTATGAGGATCTCAGGTAGGCATTTGACTCAGTAAACTTGGAGGTAGCATGGGAACTCCTGCAACTTCGTGGTATCCCTGCAGGGATACTCCGACTGATCGTTGGTCTTTACTCAAACAACAAGAGTGCTGTCAATTGTGGAGGAGGAACATCCCAATAAGTACAAGAAGTAGACGGGGATGTGTCCTTGCTCTCACTTTTTCCAATACGTGCATGAATTGGGTACTTGACTGGGCTGTGAGTTGAAGTCACTATGGAGTATCAGTTGGCAGTTTCAGGATTGCTGACCTAGACTTTTCTGATGATGTGGTTATCTTAGCAGAGTCACCGGAGATACTAATGAGTGCCCTTGAAAAATTTTACGAAAATGCAAGGCCATTGGGGTTGAAGGTCTCTTGGGCCAAGACCAAGGTCCAGGCAATTGGCTGCTTGTTGGATGAAGCTGTTCAGTCTGTCCAAGCACTTGGTGAGAATGTGGAAGTATGGGAAATATACACTTCATCTGCTAGTGTGGTAAATAACTACTGTAAGTCATACCATGATATTTTTCATCGCACTGGCCTGGCCTACAGGGTTATGAATTCACCTACCCCGGGTGTTTGACGTTGCCGTTATTAATGTACAAGGACGGAATTTTGGATCATTAAAGCAATTTTGCTCTTCGCCTAACTCTATGAGTGTGAGAAAGGGGCATTAGATAGTGACCTGAAGCTGTAAATTGACTCCTTTGGTACTAAGTGCCTTTGCAGGATCATGGGATATCACTTGTACGACCGGGTACATAACAAGAGACCACTCCAGAGGACCGAGTTGTGGCTTACAAACCACATAATACGTCAGTGCCGACTCCAGTTATAAGGGTATATGGCCTGTTTTCCTAAGGATGACCCTACCCATAGGGCAATCTCTGAGAAAGTTTAACCGGGGTGGAGGAGACCAAGGGTCCTCATGGGTGGATCATTCGTGTCGAGAGATACTTAGAAGGGGAAGAAACGCTACCTAAAATTGTTATGCAATGAACGGAAGTAGAGATCAGCACTTAATTCACTGTTTGTTTTATTCCTAATTGTTTCTCATCCCCAAGCCACCTGTACATAGTCTGTTAAGAAAAGTTCCCAACTTATTAAAAATATGATTCTTTGTAAATCTGGGTTCAATAAGAGCAATTAGATGGTAATTAGCCTCGAAGAATGAATAGGCAGAATGATGCTAATGGCTGCTGAAACTGAATGAAAGAGGGAAGAGTAAAAACTAGCTAGACCAGTAAGTGTGCAGTTGTTCCTCGCTCTATCTCTTTAGGTATGATGATAATAATAATGATGATGATGATGATAAAGAAAGGTTTTGGAGATTTACCTTATAATCTACATACATCAATGTTGTCTGAAAAATCCCTGACGGCATCTCATCCCCATCACAACTTTGCACATTATGAAAATTCCCAAACTCATCACAGAGCACCATTCATTCTCATTCAGCTTTGACACATCAATTTGGGTTCTAATGAAAATAAATGACTCGTATTACTCACGGTCAGAGTACGGGAGACACCCTCGTTAGTCACCAGCTAAGGATAAAGTCTGTTTGATAGTGGCCAAGATTTTGTACCTTGTAAACCAGACGGACTTGAACAAACAGTGACACCCGAGATTGATCATTGTTACCTATTCATTCCGGGGACGTACATTCTTTCTGTTCTTGCTGCAACCAGACGAGTTCACTGACTATATATATATATGACTTTGTCCAACTATGTGGTAAGATAATACTTTAATTAACCCCTTCCCTAGATCTACTAATTTGAAAAAAAAAAAAAAAAAAAAAACATCATCCAGCAGCAGCAAAAACAAGTTGATTTTCATAATTCAAAATTTTATACTTTTTTTTTTTTTTTTCCACTGTGGCGATTTGCCTAAATTGTGTAGAATTTTCTGTCGATAAGCTGCTCTACGAGGGATCATTGTTATCCTTAATGATAACAGTTATCGGTTGTAAGAACAAATACAGAAGCCATGATCGTACCGAAGAGGTTGCTCAGCAAATAAGGAAAAGTCCCCACGAGACTAACCATGTTCATCTGTCTCTTTTGATAAAGTCTCATGAAAAGAGGGCGCAAACAAGAGATGTAGAGTTTCAAGAAGAATTTTTATCTGATTAAAGACGCAAGGATAAACCAAAATATATAGAAAGCTTCTCTAAACACTACAGCTATCAATCATTATGTATGGGATAAATTTTCGTACACTGCAGCTGAAGAATTATATCATCATCATCAGCAGCAGCAGCAACAGCAACATTATCAGTATCAGTACTAGTATCCTTATTATTTGAGAAAGAGGATTCAGAATGTAGCACAACTTTCATCTGATTGCCGTGACAGACTGGGTCAAACCTCCATCCACTCATCAGATAAGCCGCCTAAATTCTCCTCACTAAATATTTAACGACAAACATACAATATCCATTATACTTCACATTGGCCTAAAATTGCATTCTTTTTGCCTTGGATGCTGAATTTTAATGACAGATTAGTGCCAGAAAATGATGCTAAGCATGAAGTGCGTGAAATATGGTGCAAAAAGGTGGATATTTGGGCCAGAGCATAAAGGTGGAATCACCGCCGGCTTTGATAGATGCCCAGAGGGTGGTTGAGGCAGGGGTGGTGTAGTCGCCGGGAATATCTTTTATTTACTTATTTTTATCTATTTATTTATTTATTTATTTATTTATTTATTTTTTTTGCGAAGAGAGTGGAAGCAGAGCATTTCAGTTTAGAGAAGGTGTTTATGTGGGTTCCAGGCCTCGATTCAGACTCACAGAGTAGTCGCTCGTTACATACCTAGGTGTACTAGTGATATCCCATGATTCTGGGAAGTCACTAACAAATGAATCAATTCGCCACCACAAGCCACTGTTTAGTGTTTGTCTCACAGCCACAGAGTAAAACACGGAGCACCATTGCCATGAAGATGTGAATATTTGTTTGTCTACTCAGAAAACGGCAATGTTAAATACTGGAGTTGAATGCAATTATGATCCTGTAGGCCAGACTGATGTGATGAGATATCTCATTGTCTGACATACTGTTATTATTGACCACACTACCAGTATAAGTAAATTTTTCAAAACGTCCACATTTTCACCACATGCTTGGACGGACTGAACTGCTTCATCCAATAAGCCACCAAATACTTGGACCTTAGTCATGGTCCAAGAAACCTTTAGTCCCAATGGCTATGCTTTCTTATGAAACTCCTCAAGGGCACTCAGTAGTATATCCAACTATTGTGCTAGAATAAGTGCGTCATCAGCAAAGTCAGGGTCAATAACCCTGAAATTACCAATTGATACTCCACAGTGAATACGACTCACATCCTGGCCAAGTACGCAATCCATGCATGTTTTGAAATGTGTGGGGGAAAGGACACATTCCTGTCCCACTGGTACATACTAGGAATAAGCCGCATGTTCGTCTTCCACACTTGACAACACTCTCGGTGTTTTAATACGGGCTAATAATCAGTCGGAATATCCCTGTGGGGAACCCACTCAGTGGCAAAGTTTCACATAATACCTTCTGATTTACTCAGTCAAAAGCTGTCTTGAGATCCACGTAGGCTGCAAACAGACCGTCAGTACTCAAGGCGGCGTTCCACGCGAGATTAATGAGCTAGGATGCAATTAACTGCAGACTTCTTAGACGTGAATATAGATTTCTCAGCCTCTGAAACTTTAGCAGATGGTCCCGGATACGAATAAGGAAGATGTGAACAACAACCCTGACTGGCACACTATGCACAATAGTATCATGGTAGTTACTACAGACACACTGGTCTCCTTTCCCTTTCCAGATAAGAGTGATCAATCCCCTTGTCCAATCAGAGAGAATGATACCAGTCTGCCAAATGGCATCTATGACTGCATGTAACACCCTGGTCATGGTTTCACTTGCAACTTCGACTGCTTCCCCTGGGATATCACAAACATCAGCCTATACACTGGTTTATTGATTTCCTCTAGAGAAAGCATTGTATCATCAACTGGTGGGAGAGCAGTCAATGCTTGAATACCAGCTGACAGAAACCCTCCACATGGAGGTTCAGCCATATACAGTTGATCAAAGAATTCCATTCTAAGAGTGCCATACTCATTTGCCCCCGAAACAAAGCCGACCATCTGCTTTCCAGAGTTAACCTCAGAGGCGAGTCTGAAGTGGACCTTCTTCAGGGCTTGGTAAGGAGGTCGAAGGTCATTTGAATCAAAATGGCCTTCCACCTTATCATTGATTTCCCTGACATACCTCTCCTTGCCTTTTCTCAGCAAAACTTCCATCCATCACGACAAACTGTGCTGCCAGTCTGGCAGCACGACACCCCTCAATTGCGGCAAGTGTCCCTGGCGAGACAAACCCCCTCACTGATCTCAGGTACTCCCAGACACACTCATCAGCTTTTGCCAGAGTAGCACAGTCGAAAGTATTGCTTAATTCAACAGGATCATTGACAGTACAGAGTACTTCTGACTGATTTGAGACTGGCACTGCATACTCATAAGCACGTCCCTCATCCCTTAGTTTTTCAAACTGAACAGTTCGATATTATATAGCTCCTCTTAATTATGATTTGAAGCATTGGAGTTTCAACAACAAGTCTGTGACAAATAGCAAAGAACCCAGAACTCATGAAAACCCTGCAGTTCTGAAGGATCCTCCAATGAAAGCTAACAAGAATGTTGTCAATCTTCTTTGCAACCTCTCAGGTACTGGAGCCAACATCCAGCAATTCTAAATTTACGAGGCTTCGCTAAATCGAGAAGGTAAGAACTACTACAGTTCTTGGTTCCAGACCCATGGGGATCTAGACATACTTTGAAGCCGTTCCAGTCAGTGCCAGTTACTGTACTGAAGCCACCCAGGACCAAGAGTGTATGCCATGAGAGGTACTGTTTCAAAACTGAGTCAAGTTTAGTGTAATGAAAAGTGACAGGAAAGATGGGAGACACAGAAAGAGAGCAGGACAGAAACAAAAAAGAAAGATATACGGTAGGCAGAGAAAGGGGTAGGCAGCAATTCATCAAGTGGATGGATAATGGTCGCCACCACCTACCACCTGTTGTCCAAAGGTAATGCCTACGAATGTCTTGTAGATGTAGATTAATGCGAGATACCTTGGAACTGATGTTATTTGTGGGCTCAGGAAAGGTCATTTATGTGACCAAAATAATTCATGAATTCTGGGGTGCCTGAAGCCTCAATCCTGGAGATCCTGATTTAAAGGGTTTAGACAGAGCCTTCATTATAAATATATATATATATATATATATATATATATATATATATATATATATATATATATATATATATATATATATATATGTTTCTCCCGAAACACTCGGGCAGCTGCGAGGGCCCGTGAACTCACTCTCAGTCCCCCGCAAGGCAGACCCTCTTCTTATCAAAGACCATTTATCCCCAGAATTACTACCCTCTAGAATTAACTTGCTGGAAGTTGCTTCCCACAAACACTTAATCCACTCTTATTTAAATCCAGTTGTTATAAGTATTTTATAAATGGAGGATGCCTTTAGGCACATGGACTTTTTTTTTTAAATTTCTTTTGTTCTTCCCTCCTGCATTCTTATATATATATATATATATATAAATATGTATATATATATGTGTATATATATATATATATATATATATATATATATATATATATATATCATCATCATCATCAGCCAATACATGTCCACTGCTGAACAAAGGCCTCCTCCAACCTTCTACACGAATTCCTTGACTGAACCAATCTTTGCCACGTTTTCCCTGCAAATTTCTCTATCTCATCCCTCCACCTGCTGTCTGGCCTTTTTCTGCTACGCTTACAATCTCTTGGTGTCCAGTCAGTCAACCTCTTGCTCCATCGATTATCCATTATTCTTGCTACATGGCCTGCCCACCTCCATTTCTCTTCTTTAATAACTTGTATAATATCTTTGACTTTAGTCTGCTCTCTCACCCAAGTTGATCTTTTCCTGTCTCTTAAAGATATTCCCAACACTGACCTTTCCATTGCTCTCTGAGAAAGAATTAGTTTATTTTCCATCGATTTTGTCAGTTTCCAAGTCACACACACACACACACACACACACACACACACACACACACACACACACACACACACACACACACACACATATATGTATATATATATATATATATATATATATATATATATATGTATATGTGTGTGTGTGTGTGTGTGTGTGTGTGTGTGTGTGTGTGTGTGAGTGATAGAGTAAGTTGAATATATATGTGACTTTGTTTCTTCGTTTCTTTCACGGAAACGGTAGTAGTTATCGACCTAACTCTTTTTGTATTACGTCGGAGTAAGTCCAGGGAGTGTCAGGAAAAAAAAAAAAAAGGCTATCGCGCGCAACGCGACGGCACGAAATTGTCGAAAATCGTCATATGCAGTAAGAATTCCCATACACAAAGTTTTTCAAGTAGTACCATGTTCATGCTCACTTCGCTCGCTCCAGCAGTCCCCTCCATTTTCTAACAAAAAATACACGTTAACACTCCAGTTCCTGTCACTGACACTTGTTTCCTTACAGCTGACGCCTGCTTTTCATTATATGCATGCTTTTAAAAGTGTGCGTATGCCGTATACTCTTACACTTGATTTCAGTGATTCTCAACCTGGGAGGGTGCGCCCCTTTACAGGGGGTGTGAGCAAAATCCAGCGGGGGTACAAGGTCCCAGAAGAAAAATTTTGCCCTGAACAATTTTGTGTGTGTGTGTGTGTGTGTGTGTGTGTGTGTGTGTGTGTGTGTGTGTGTGTGTGTGTGTGTGTTTATCGCGATGAAGCATCGATTTATATTCGTATTCATATTCTGTCCCTGATCCAGCATTCATAGCACATTTTTCTTTGTACCTGTCTACTTAACTGGATTATTTTTTTCCTTTTCTAACTGTCGCCTGGTCACCTGGCTTTTTTTTTTTTTTCCTAACTCTGTCTACTTTGGTTGTTTAGAAAGAAAATTAAGGATACCAGGAAGCCTTATATTGCAAAATGATCTGCACCGCAGTTAAAATAGAAACATACCTCATCTCCTCCCTCTGTCTCCCAAAGAGCGCGATGGTGGACTGCATGATACAGGATAATTCAGCCCGTTGCAGCAACAACAATAACAATAATTTTGGAATAAAGCTTTAGAGTAAGATGATGACATGAAACAGGATACCGGGAGGGGACGTATGGACCAAGGCTAAGGTGGTTGCGACCCGAAAAAGGTCGAGAACCTCTGGATTAGTCGTTGGAATTGCATGCGAATCAGTAATATATTATACACCTTAAGTTACTCACAAGTGGTGCCGCGTCCAGTATTCAACTGTGGTACATGCATAATGCATTGTTTCGATAAGGGAAATTATGACTCCCTAGATTTTACTAATTATAAAAGTATTTAACCTAGCAAGTGGGCAGTCAAATACTCTGAGAACCAGAGAATATGATACAAGAATTGATCATTGATTCTATAGTTTGGAGTATTGGATAATTTGGTGGAATATGAACTGAACTAGTACAACGTCAACCAGTGCCCCCCTAACCAGTGTCAAATTAACCAATACTAACTCATCCATTGCCAACTCAACCAAAGACAACTCAACCAGTGCCTTCCCAGCCACTGACCTCTGCCATTACCATCAACCAGTGATTATCTCAGCCAATATCATCCTAACTAGTGACCAACTCAAACGGTACCATCTCACCCAGGACCATCTATGTCAATACTCACTCATCCATTGACCATCTCAACCAGTATCATCTGAGCCAATACCATCTTATCCACTGACCATCTCAACCATGCCATCTCAATCAGGAACCACCCCAACCAGTACCAACTCACCCATTACCACTTCAACCAGTGCCACCGCAGCCAAGTGTAAACTCAGCCATCTCATCTATTTATCATTTCAACCAGTTACCATCTCAACTAATGACAATCTCACCGAGTGACCATTTTAACCAGTGAACATTTCCAAGTGCGAAGTGACTTGCCTTATAATCAGATAAAATAGATTTTAACCTATTACACCTATCGCCTGAAAAAGTACAGGTTACTGGACGGTCCATTCAGGTTTCTTCAAATTAGTGGTGTTTGTGTTGTTGTTGTTGTCCAACTGTGACGCAACGTGCGGCCCATGATCGTTCATCTCACTTATCTTCTTAGTTTTCTGCATTGCTTGGAGGCTACAGCTATGTAAGAGGACAAGTTTCTCCAGAGAGAGAGAGAGAGAGAGAGAGAGAGAGATTCGTAAATCAACACTGTTAGGCAATCTTCCCTCTTTCATCTTTATTGCTAAGTATTTAAGTGCGGGCTGACTATCATATGTTACTTAATCATTACGTATCATTACGCATCCCTACTGAAAAACGCAGCATAAGGGTTAAACTGGATAACTTTAACTGATTCTGTCGAACAACATTATTTTCTTACTTTGTTCTAGCTGTCTCCAGACTAATGTGTTTATAACTATGCAAGTATATGTGAAAGATATATCTGTCCACTACAGTTTGTATAGATCATTCCAAGTTGAATAAAACCATCTTAAAGCTGGAATAACATAATGAAAAACGCGTTACTAAAGTAATTTTGAAAACATTCCTGCGGTGTTGAGTTTTCTGGTGCTAAAAAAAAAAAGTCGTCTGTGGTCAACAAAAATGGCGTTCAGTTTTAACACTTAACCTAGGGATTAATGAAGGTACGTCTTTGATATTATTCCTGCTCATCATTACCCAGAGGTTAACAAAATGTGAGGAGATTTTTTAAAAATAATGCAGTGTTAGTTTGCTGCAGTGAAAAGGTTCGAATTCTGTGCTGGTAATAACCGCGTATTTTCGAGACGAATGTACAGTAGCAGTTAAAACCACTAACCTATTCATTCCCAGCTCATCCACGACTGTAGTGGCTTGTAATTAAAAAGGGATGGAAGAATATGTTAGAGACTGAACAAATCTTATAGTGTATAGCTCAAGATCACATATTTCTTTTCTGGTAAATTGACACGGACCAATGTAATTCCTTGCAACACCTCATATCTTCTCTCCATCTCTTCCCATCTTAACATCTCACATCAACATCTCAGATCGCCTACGCATCTCAGTTCATCTTAGAATCTCAGTTCATCTCACCATGCCATATCTCAACAGCTCATCTCAATCTCCCATCTCACTATCTCACCTCAGCTTGTCATATATCCACATATCAACGTTTCAGTTCATATATTCATTTCAGTTCATCTCAGCATATCATATCTCAGTATCTCATCTCAGCATCTCTTCCCATCATATCTTCTCATTTCAACATCTCTTCCCTCCCTTCCTCTCCTCTCCTCCCATCATAGCACATCATCATCATTTCAGTATCTCCTCTCCTCTCCTCTCAACATATCATCTCATCATGGCATACCATGCAATCTCTGCGTTTCATCTCTTCATACTAACATATCTATCAGCATTTCATCTCTTCCCAACCAACCAACTTATTTACGCTTCTCATCCATCTTAGCGTTTCATCTCATTTCATCCCGTCAACTAATTACATTTCAGCATTCCATCTCAGCTGATCTCACCATATCATCTCAGCATCTCAGTATCAGATCACATCCGTGTTAAGTCTTGTCGCTAATAGTTATAAAGGAGTAGGGAGGAATTGTTAGCCATGTATGTTATCTCAACATCTCTGCATTTTGACACATCTCAACTCTTGGTGTTTGTAAGGAAGAACTACCGAAGAAAGGCTCAACTGTTATTACATAGTCTGCCATCAGTACTCAACTCAAATAGGCTTCGATAGTATGGAGTATGTCGAACCCTCCTGAATATTTCCGACGAAGTAGGTATGATCTACAATATGGAAGACAGTAAAAAAACTGAAGAGTAATGTATCTCACACAGACATAATATGGTGATGAATTCATAAAATGCAGGGCACCTGATAGTTCAACAACAGTGTAAATTTTGGGATAAGATTAACAGCGACTGATAAGGGCATTTGTCTTACCGCGCAGGGTATTGGAGGATGGACACAGTCACCGTGAAGTGGGAGAGGTAAGTAGAGTAATATGGACAAAATATGAAGAAATTTAGAATAAAGAGGAGAATAAAATGGGATAAAGCAAAAATTTACTGCAGAAAGGAAACTAAGTGAGACCGAGGGTGAGGTGAAGGACTATAATAATATTGTAAGAGAAAAGATGAAATACAACAGCAAGAGAAAGAGATGCTTCAGGGAGTTCAACAGACAGTTTACTGGACGGGTAGGTTTAGGTGAGATGCATAATAAAAAGCATGGAAGCAGAATGTGGAATGAAGTAGAAGATGGATGAGATACTTAAAGGGGTTTCAGTTCTCTTCACTGCGATGACGTCTATATTTTTTTACACCGACTAATTATTATTATTTTTTTTTAAGGGCAGACGCCTAGTAGTAAAGGAATCAGTGGATGAACAAAAAATCTCTAATAAAAAATAAAAAAAAATCTTTAGGGAAAAAGAATGAAATGTAACAGATGTCTTCGCCTAACTAAGATAACAGAGAGACGTATAACAGAGTCCGACTGGCTTAAAAGAGAACAACAGAGTAACAACGTCTCGCGAAAAGAAGCCTAAGCCAAGCCGCTTTAAGCCCCCGGTAGAATAAATGAGGGGCGGGGCTTTGCTTGTGCGTAAAGATCAGTGCTGCGGGAGAGGATTAGCGATACTTGATGATCGGGACCCCATGAATAGATCTGCATTTTAGACAATCCTCTGCCAATATTAACTTTGTGTTACTCGGCCTTGCCATGCTAATACTCGGCGTGACCATTAATTTATACTACTTATGTGTTCAGAGGCGCTCGTGGGATTACGCATTAATCTAGCCAGTTGGAATGTATCAGGAGGAGTACTAGTAGCAGGGAATGGAACTGGGTGTGTGGGTGTTATATTGGTGTGTACAGTATACATTATGCTTGGTGAATGGTGGCTTCAGCAGGAGTGTTGCTGTTTATTGTTTACACAGTGGATGATTGTTCATGTTTTGTAGTTTTGTTAGTTTCGTTGACGCTTCAATAGTCGTACTTAAATTGTTGAAATTACTATTGTACAGCAGCAAGAAACGGACTGGGTGGGAATGATGTGCATATTATGTGTTCGTGTGCAGTGGCGCGGAGTGGCGTGTCGTTTATTCTTTACATGCTGGTGTTTACTCCTGGTGAGTTGCCAGCATGTCAGTTTTGTTGTTTTTAATGTCTTTTGTTGCTGTTTCGGTGTTTTACTTGCTATGTTCAGTGGTTCTGTTGCCCTTTTAGTAGTGCTGTCATCGTTTCAGCAAGTACGTTGCCAGTAAGTTACTTTTATTGTTTTAATATCGTAGTTGCCGTTATATTACTTCCCCTGTCGTTCTATTATCGTATTTGCTATTTTTTTTTCTTTGTTCTAAAAAAAAGTAGTTGTTTTAACGGCGTAGTCGCTGTTTCTATACATTTCTTGCGTTGTAATGGCGTAGTCGCCGTGTTAGTACTTTTCATGTCGTTGTTATATTTGTCTTCGAGCACAGGTATGGCTCTTCCTGTGAAGCTTTATTCTCCAACATTTACCGTCTTCCACAGACTCTCAAACTGTCTCTCAGCCATTCTGTTTTCCTGATAATTCCTGCATTCATTGACATTTTCATTTCAGAACGCTTAAACTGCATGCATAAAATATAACTGGAAACATTCGTGCACCATTCTGCTTCATTTTCCACTGTATTTTTACATGGAGAAACAGACAGGCAAATGAGGAAGCAAAGGGGCGTTCTGGTATCGGTGTGGAAGTGATTGTAAGATTAAACAGAAATATATTGAGATGATTTGCCCATATGGAGAGGACGGAAAATGAGAGAATGACTAGGAGTGAGTGAGGTGAGGGAAGGAGGACGAGGGGGAGACCGAGGATAAGATAGAAGGATGGAGTGGGAAGATATATGAGAGATCGGGGCGTCAGCTGGAGGGAGGGCATCTAAATAGCAGAGGCACGGGGTGATGTGGAGGCGATATGTTTTTAGCTACCCGTTACAGGATTATGGCGTCTGGCAATAGATAGATTTTTCCAAGTATTTCAGTGACTACACAGCAGTCAGCAGCAGCCTTTCACCTCGTCATTTGTCTGTTGCATCAGTCTGAGTAAGTTTTAAGCTCCAAGAGTAGGCTGAATGTAGTGTTTCCAGGGACGTAAGATGTCACCTACCTCTTAGTGATCTGGAAATGATAGTCTAGCCCCGGACCCCTGCACCACGGAAGGGGCAGTATAGCACTACGTGTTAAACCCTTTAGATCAAACACGTTATATTTATCTTACCACCATATATTATCCGTACAATCTCCTAATGATTGTTTTTAGCTTCGGATAGAATTTGCTTATTAGAGGGGAGAGCCGTCATTAGCCATTCAGTAGCAGAGGTCATTCCTACGATGCAATAATTGTTTGGTAGCCAGATTAAAGGAAATACAGCATCATCGTAGCAAAGACAGTGAACGTTATATATACTCCTACACGAGCGCAGTGTATTCCACACTGAAAAAACTCGTGCCTGTTGTAATGTAAACTCTCCTTCTTTGTGACTGATTTACCTGTACAGTGTATTCCTCAGTGAAGGAGTTCGTGACCAGTCTAATTTTTCCGTAGTAAATAAGCAATGCCAGCGGTGTATTCTCCAGTGAAATATATTGCGACCATTCCATTATTTCCATAGCGTATTTAGTCCAGTCTGACCATATCGATGAAGTGGTGATAAATGAACGTCCTCATCATTTCATCTGACCGAAGTTCCCGGCATGGTTATGTTTTCGCTGGCAGATGGGAGGAGGGCTATTGCATTTCCTTTACGGAAAGAAATGGAGATCATATATCATTTCTCGCGGTCATAAATTATTTGTCCCTGTCTATCTATCTGTTTATCTGTGTATTCTCTCTCTCTCTCTCTCTCTCTCTCTCTCTCTCTCTCTCTCTCTCATTATATATATATATATATATATATATATATATATATATATAAACCCCATATAAACGCCATATAAACCCCATATATATATATATATATATATATATATATATATATATATATATATATATATATATATATATATATATATATAAACCCCAGAGTGCTGGACAGAACTGGGAAATTTCAAATCTTGATAAAGTAGGGAACCCCCGGGTAGGGACTTATGAGCTTCGCGACTATGAGCCGAGAGGCGGAGGGCGGTATGCTTAGTACCCTCCCAGCGCAATGCCTCGCCCCGCAGCTCTACGATATATATATATATATATATATATATATATATATATATATATATATATATATATATATATATATATATATATATGGGACCCCCTATAGATAAATAGGGCTCCACCGAATATATATAACGAATAACGAATAAGGTGGCAGAAAAAATTAGATCTCATCAGAAACTATGTGGCAGGGAAGTAAGATTATTTGCCACAATCCTCCTAACCAAACATGGGTTATATTGCAAAGTATTTGACGGGCGTTCCTGTTGGATCATCGTCTATTAAAGGTCCAACCGCACTGCCTCCTGTGCTTATGGGCAGTGTGCCACCGAAAGTGAGTAAGCACTGTGTTGACAAGACAGAGACTGGGATATTAAACACTCTTAAATCCATGAAGATCTATGCATACAATGTAAGAAGCCTCGCTGAAGATTACAAACTTGATAACTTAATGGCTGAACTGGAAAACATTAGTTGGGATATTGTAGGTTTGAGTGAGACCCACAGAGAAGAAGAAAAAGTAGTTCAGCTAAATGACAGTGGCCACCTATTATACCACAAAGGATGGGAAAATGAAAGAGTTAGTGGTGTAGGATTTCTAATCAACACAAATATTGCAGACAACATTGTTAAATTCAGCAGTGCATCTGACGGAGCAGCAGTGGTTGTAATTAGACTGTGCAAAAAATATACCCTGAAAGTGATACAAGTATATGCACCAACTTCTCAGAGCTCAGATGAAGAAATTGAAACATTCTATGATGACATCTCCCAGATTATGGAAGAGGAAAAGACCACCTATACTATACTCGTGGGAGACTTCAACGCAAAAGTTGGAAAATCAAAAATGGAGAAGCATGTATGGGAAAATTTGGAGTGGGAGGAAGGAACGAAAGAGGATAAATGTTGGTAAACTTTGCAGAAATGTTTAACATGAGAATAATAAACACATTCTTTCACAAAAGAACAGGGAGAAAGTAGCCCTGGAGAAGCCCAAATGGAGAAACAAAGAATGAAATCGACTTCATTATAGCAGATAAGAATAACACAATCACAAATGTCATAGTTGTCAACAAAGTAAATATTGGAAGTGACCATAGAATGGTGGGTTGCACAGCAAGATTCAATTTCAAAAGTGAAAGAAAGAAGATGATTAAAGACAAATAGATATGCCCAATAAAAGTCAGCGAAAACAAAGCAGCTTTTCAGTTGGAAATAAGGAACAGATTTCAGGCTCTCAGTTATGCTGAATGTGACATTGATGAGTTGAATGACAGACTAACAAAAGTCCTAAAAGAATCAGCGGAGGTAGTAGGGAAACCTAATACAACCAAAGCAGGGAAGTATTCAGAGAAGACACTTGAGCTTATGAAAAAAAAAAGGTAATGAAAGTAAAACAAAGAAAGATGAACCAGAACGAGCGGAATTAAACAAGCTTATCAACAAAAGACAGAGAGAAGAAAAAAGAAAGAGAAACATGGATCAAATCAAAGGAACCATCAAAAAAGGAAAAAGTCTGAAACAGGTCCGAAATAAAATGGCACTTGGAAAGCAACAAATTACATCACTAAAAGACAAAAACGGTGAAGCCATTAAATGCAGAGATATGATGCTGAAGAGAGTTGAAGAATTTTACAAAGAACTGTATGCATCAAAGACAGTAGTACCAATAGCTAACTTTTCTGTTGACACAAGTGAAATACTTGAGATAACACCACACGGAGTAAATATTTCTCTTAAAAATATGAAAAGAGGGAAGGCTCCGGGAGAAGATGGAATAGTAGCAGATTTACTGTTGGATGCAGGAGCAGAAGTACAAAATAGGCTTGCTCACTTATTTACCCAATGTATAAAACAGAAGAAAATTCCCAAAACATGGTGTAATGCAATTGTTATTCTACTTTATAAAAAAGGCGACTTAAAAGACCTTAGTAACTATAGACCCATTAGCTTGCTATCAGTCATTTACAAACTTTTCACTAAAGTCTTTACAAACAGAATAGCTACAAATTTGGAGGAAAACCAACCTCATGAACAGGCAGGATTCCGAAGCGGGTAATCGACTACTGATCATCTGCACACAATGAATCAGCTAATTGAGAAAACTACAGAATATAATAAACCACTGTGCTTAGGTTTAGTTGAT
Source organism: Coenobita brevimanus (assembly GCF_032717465.1). Lineage (NCBI taxonomy): Eukaryota > Metazoa > Arthropoda > Malacostraca > Decapoda > Coenobitidae > Coenobita > Coenobita brevimanus. The sequence continues at coordinate 36,315,111 of NC_136971.1, forward strand.
TACGAAAAGGCTTTCGACTCAGTGGAGCACATAGCAATTATAAATTCATTGCGAGAACAAGGAGTGAATGAGAACATTGTAAAACTGTTCGAAAACATATATAAAGAGGGAACTGCTACAGTTAAATTACATAAGGACTCAGAGAAATTAAGATTGAGAAGGGCGTGCATCAGGGAGATACAGTTTCACCAAAGTTATTTACAGCATGCCTAGAAAGTATTTTCAGAAAGCTAGACTGGGAAAACAAAGGAGTAAACATAGATGGAGAAAGGCTAAACCATTTAAGATTTGGAGATGACATTGTCCTAATCTTAGAAGAGGCAGAGACATTGCAAGAAATGTTAAATGACCTGAACAGAGAAAGTCTAAAAGTAGGGCTAAAGATGAACCGGAGTAAAACTAAAGTAATGTTTAATCCTAAAACACCAAAGAGCGTCATAAGAATAAGTGGAGAAATTCTTGAAGAAGTTGAGGAGTACAATTACCTGGGACAAATACTAAAATTAACGAAAGATAATGATAGCGAAATAAAAAGACGCATTACAATTGGATGGAAAGCTTTCGGTAAACATAGAGACATTATGAAAAATAGCTTGCCAGTTTGTATGAAACGAAAAGTATATAACGAATGTATAATTCCAGCTATGACGTATGGTTGTGAGACTTGGAAACTGACAAAATCGATGGAAAATAAATTAATTCGTTCTCAGAGAGCAATGGAAAGGTCAGTGTTGGGAATATCTTTAAGAGACAGGAAAAGATCAACTTGGGTGAGACAGCAGACTAAAGTCAAAGATATTATAGAAGTTATAAAAGAACAGAAATGGAGGTGGGCAGGCCATGTAGCAAGAACAAGGGATAATCGATGGAGCAAGAGGCTGACTGACTGGACACCAAGAGATGGTAAGCATATCAGAAAAAGATGAGATAGAAAAATTTGCAGGGAAAACGTGGCAAAGATTGGGTCAGTCAAGGAATTCGTGGAGAAGGTTGGGGGAGGCCTTTGTTCAGCAGTGGACTTCTAATGGCTGATGATGATGATGATGATGAAATATATCTATATATATATATATATATATATATATATATATATATATATATATATATATATATATATATATATATATATATATATATATATCTTAGCCAGTGTTTCCCCATGAAGAGGTAGGAGCCCGGAGCTAGGCAAGTTAGTCCTGGCATTTAAGATGAGAGTGACCAGCCTCACTCATCCATGAGTAGCAATACGTGAGCAATAAACCCCAACCACCCTTTGCATATAAACCTGCACAGGCTCAAACCGATTGGAGCTCCTTAATTGCCCACTAAACCACCAGGCGTCATAATTTGGTTGTATGGTTACCATCCAGTGTAGTTATAGGTTTCCTGGTGTATAGGACACCATTTGGCTTGTCAGTGTTGAGTCACCAGTAAAGAGAACGAAGAGGAAAGAATGAAGGAATGAAAGTCAGAAGAGAAAGTATGGAATGAAGGAAGGAAGAGTGGAAAGAGCAGGCATCCAAGAGCAGCACTACATCTAGTGATAAATGTAATTATAAATATGATTATAAAACTATCTATCTGTCTATCTATCTATGTACATACTGTATATATATACGTATATAATATATACTGTGTATATATATATATATATATATATATATATATATATATATATATATATATATATATATATATATATATATATATATATCTTTCTTTCTGCCTGTTTGTCATTCACTCAGTTATAACACCTTAACACCTTGTGGGATACAAACAGCAGCAAACCTATTGGTCCTGTTGAGGCTACTTGTCTGTTGCAGGTTTTAACAAACGTAACTATTCTATGGCAAAGGATAGAAAAGAGTGAGGACAGTAAATTCAGTCCCCTTGTTTAAGATGATGGTCACCAGTCGATGATCCTTGTGTGACACTGATGTGAGCAGTAAACGCCAATCATTACTCAGATATAATTCCCTATGCGCCACATTCTTTTGCAGCGCCTTAACCCACCACACCACCAGGTGCCCATTTACAAGGTTACCCTAGTGATTACTCAGAATTCCATATACTGTCTTAGTGTTTCCTTGTGCATATATCCCTTCTTTACAATGATATTCGTTATGACTTTTTAAATTGCCATTCATCGTAAGGAAAACATCTGCTATTGAAAGCACTCAAGATTGGTTCTAAAATCTTCACTACGAGAGGTCCCGCACGAACTGAACTATTTCGTGCATAGACATTAAAAATACAAAAAAAAAAAAAAAAAATCACTGCTCTGAAAAAATACATATACGCCTTTCCCTACATACTTTTCTTGGAGATATGTGTATCTTGTTTTTGAGGGGAAGGTGAGGGGAATCTGCATTTCCATATTTTAATTGTGAATTAAAGTTAGTTTTAAGAGAAGTGAAACTTTATTACTTGCAAACAATGGAGGAAACGGAATACAAAATTTCACCTAATGTAGTCTTGTTATACGAGCATACGGAGAAAAACGGCGAAATATAATTTAAATTTCCAACACAGTAATTATTCAGCAGTTAATATGTTCATAATATATCAGATTAAATAAATTCCGTCTGTTATTATTTTGCGGAAATCTGTCTACCTCATAATACAAGGATACGGAAGCATATGTAGCAACTATTACGAGGAAGATTAGGATATATATGTACTGTATTAATTTGCAGAGCAATGGTTGTCAGCCTTTCACGTATTCCCATATTTTATCGCATTCATATTATTATTGCCTTATTATATTTGTTTGTGGAAAGTTATTCGCCAAATTATGCATGATTGCGGAAGCAGATATACAGGTAACAGTAACTCGCCCAGGGAAAAAAAAAAGTGAGGAACAGAATTCAACCTCTGACCATTGAGCATTCGCTCTTTCATGCGTTTCCATGAGTGTGTATTCCCAGGTAAATAAAACTGTTCCATGTTTTTGTTCTCCCATTAAGTTGAAAAACTGGCCAACTTTTGTTTTTGTTTTTGGTTAGGTTGAATTTTGCATTGATGCCGACATATGGCTTTTTCTTCGTGGTATATTCAACGCTGTTTATTCGCATCCGCACATTAGAGCATTCTAACCTTTTTAAATTTCACCGTCGTATGGTGAATGGTGTCCCGACATTTTTATGCCATATTCGGTATATTCAGAGGAGGTGTTATTTAGTACCAGCCGGTATATGAAACGGTTTACTCAGTTAACCCTCATCTCATTCGCAACGGGTAAATGTTGGTCGCACATTATCCTCCCCAGTTCACGAACCAACAGGGAAACAAACTAGATGAGCTTAGGATAAAATAATGCAGCATATGGCACTCTATCAATGGCTGACACACACACACACACACACACACACACATGAACAATAACACATTACTGAGAACCTAATGAATAATGTTTGAAGTGATACTCAGAAACAAAATACTGATGGCTTAATGACAATCTAATGGCTTCCAGAATGAGATCATATCGTAAAGTGTCACCGTACTGAAAGGCGAGAAATTAAACAATCTTTTTACCTATGCTAAAATAGGGGCATTGGTACCATAAGCTAAATAAAATCTGTTGGTGACAGCCAAATGTAATAAGATATTCGTCTGTTGACACTAAAATGAAATTAAATCATCTGGTGGCAGCCAAATGATACAAAATCGTTTCATAACAGTAAAACTAAAAAAAAAAAACCTTGTGTAGAAAAGGTTAACCAACAAAGCGACCGCCAAAAAATAAATACTGGTATGTTTTTATTTGTGCGCCTCGGTAGGCAGAACAATATCTCTTGTTTTTTCCCTTGTTCTCGTTTTGCTTCTATACTTTTTTTTTTTTAAGGTAACTTTACGAGGATGTATGGCCCACTTCCTAACTTTTATCCTACAATTTTTTTGTTTTTATCCCACTTTTTTTTTCTTTTTGACTTAGTGAGAAATATGATGGTAGTGGTAGTGATAACAGTATGTTTTTACTTATAATACTTGGTACCGATATGTTTGTGAATATAATGAAATTGATTCAATGGTACTCTGATGCGGGGCGATCCAAAGCCATGGCCGGGTAGCCACTAGAATATGGTATGGAAATAAAGCATCATACTGAAGATGTAAAAAAGGAAGTACCAAAACTTTACTCTGGGGTGAATTCTTCAGGTGGCTGGTTATTTGAAATGCTGAAGGCAGAACAGGCTATACAGATCTGATATTTATACCGAGAAACAAGGAAGGCATATGACTGAAGAGATAATGAGAGCAAGGTATAAAACTGACAATACGAAAATGAGAAAGGATGATATAACAGATGACAGAAGAGCATGATGTGACAGCAAGGTATAAAAACTGCTATTTCAATCACGAAGGAGAGAGAGAGAGAAAAAAAAAAGGCGACTACAAGGTATAAAAACTGGCAGAGGAGAAAGAAGACATACCAAGATATAAAAACCATGACATTTATGCCACATGACAGAAAGGCGAGTCAACAAGATAAAACTAAATGTGACATAGGAAAGAAGTAAGAGTAAGGTTAAAAAAGGGCTTTGACCTATTAACCTTGGGGCGAAAGAAAATATAGACAGCAAGTTCAGGGAAAAATGCTGTGATATGAGAAAGAAGAAGGAACAGATAACGTCATGCCGGCAGGGTTCCAAGCTGATATTCCCCTCCTCCTCTTAGCAACTCTGACATGGCGCTGACGAAGGCTTTGTAGATGCAGTATGGTATAACATTTCCGTTGCCAAAGGAACAGTGTTGTCAAGGCATTTTTCACATCATCATCATCATTGTCATCATTATGACCTACTCCTCCATATCAAAACGGTGTGAAGCATGGTTTATTTATTTATAACTTAAAGCATGGGTAGTGTTCTACATGGCATTGCCTCAGAACACAGCTAATGGTAGATTTCTGGCTACGATTGGACTCCAGTACCCTACCACACGTTTTCATCCGACGACAGCTACACAGAAATTATTTTAAGAAAGATCCTCTGCTGCTTAACTCTATGGATATCGTGGGTTCCTCTGGGGTATGCTGCCACAGAGAAGCAGAGAGGTGGTATGAAGACGACAGAATAGGAGATTAGAGAGGGTAAGATACAGCTCCTTATCCCAGTATGGTGAAGATGGGATGGTATAATGATCACGAAATACATTATCAGAAAAGGTATGTTACAGCTTTAGTCCAGCGTGATGAAGGTAGGATGTATGGTGTTGACGTTATACAACATCGAGGAAGGTATGTGTCAGCTCCTTTGCCTGCGTACCACCCGAGCCAGTCAGAGGCAAGGCAGCTCAGGCAATAACTTCACTTTATTCATGGAGACCTGTATATACCAGTTTAGCAGTTTAGCGTTCTCATAGTCTAGAAAGATTTTTTTTTATTCCAGCTATTGTTAATGGCTTCTAGTCAGCAGACAGCGAGTCTTACGAGACCGATAATGTTAATACTGCAACCATTAACCCTCTCATGGTTAAGGCAAGTTTAGTATTCAAATCCAGGTTAAGCCAGATGATTTTATGGAGATAAAAGTGAGTCATAGGAGCCTGATAGTACTGATTTCCACCCACTAAAAGGATGACTAACAAAGGAAAAGTACAGTAAAAGAATTCAGAAATTAATCACCCATTCAACTCCCAGTGCGCAGTATGCTTCGGAGAGGATGGAGCATTTTTCTGATGCAAACCAAAGGAATTATGAAAAAGGCCGTACCTACGAACTTTGCGTTTGTGATCAGTTGGCGTCGGAATGTAGGGTAAGCACATGACCAGCAAAAGTCCTCGTGAAGCCAACCTAGGATCTCAAGGACTTATGGAGAAAAGTGTAGTTTCAAATGGGCTACAGAAAAGAATTGTAGTTCAAAAAGGGATTAGGAAAAGGAAACGTATTTCAGAAGAGGTTATGAGGAAGTTTAGTTTCAAAAGAAGTAACGAAGAAGACATGTATTTTCAAGAGAGATGAAGATAAGTCAGGTGTAGATTCAGAAAGGGTTACGAAAAGGAAATGTAGCTTCAATGGAAATTATAAATCGGATATGTAGATTTAAAAAGAAGTTACGAAGCAGGGGTTAGTAAAAGGAGTTAAGTTTCAACGGTGGTTAAAAAAAACAAAACAAAGTGATTAGTATCAACAGGTTGCGAGAAAGAAGTGTAGTTTCCCCGTGTTTACCCACTCCGCATTCTATTGTTTCTATAACACTTTTCGTGATTACAACTGAATAGCCGGGAATCACCATTTACCCTACCCAAATTCTCTCTCTCTCTCTCTCTCTCTCTCTTTTATCAGAGCTACATTTTCATCCGCTCCCATAAAATTGTCATTAATAAAATCTAATAAATGACATCAGTCGAAAGGAATTATTATGACATTTGTTTTTATTTTTCTACAAAGATTATCTCTGAGCTTTATACATCGTCTGATATGAACCTCCATAAATCCAAAGATCTGTTATCACAGCCAAAGGGTTAAGTGTCTTGCAACCCTCATGATTCACTATAATTCGTTCATCTTTCATTGGCAGATATTTTCCTTCTATTTGCAGTCTAGTTCTAGTAGCTCCATGGCAGAATGAGACAACTGAACGGCTTAATATCGTTTCCATAATACGTCTTAGCGATTAGCACCATATTCTAGTGTTACTCTCTTGTTTTAGTTTAACATTTGAGACGACAGTAATTTTGCGCTTTGTTAAAGTGAACAAAGTGTACAGGCTTAAATTTCCGACTAAGCTTTAGTGATATATTTTATAGTCAGTGTCAGGAGCTAAGACTCTGATATCGTCCTTGTGTGTGTGTGTGTGTGTGTGTGTGTGTGTGTGTGTGTGTGTGTGTGTGTGTGTGTGTGTGTGTGTGTGTGTCACATCCTGTTCCGCCTCAAAATGGGAGAAATGGTACTTTCTGTTATCAGCAGTGGCACCAAAGTCCTTCCATATAGCTCAGTATAATCGTTTGGGGAAAGGACTACATTCCAAAAAGGCGTCGTCGTGTTGAATGGGTTTATGGAGTTAATGGCGTGTCTTTAATGGAAGGTTAAAACATTTATGTAATATGTATGATTTACGTATCTAGGTGTAGGCCTATAGTTGTCGTGTGGTGCAATTGTTGAAATGGTTGCTACTGCCAAAGTGTTGTGTAATGCTGATATAGCTACTGTCACTCATGCGCAGTCTGGCGCTGATACACTTCGTTACCAATGTGCAGCGTAAGGCTGAGAAGGATCCCTTGTGTACAGATAAGAGCGTTCGATAACTCAGTGTAACGTGATGACACCGACTACCGTGATCATCTCTTACCTCTCTCCCAGCGATTTAGTGAGAGTTTGAGGGAAAATGGACATCGTGAGAATAGGACGAACCTGTTCCAAATAAACTGTCAAGACGTCGTTGGAGGTGTTTTACAAGCTGAGTTCCTGAGGGTGTGTTTGTTGTCCATCAAACCCAGTTCCACTAACCTGGCAGGAATCCGGTGTATTATCCCAACCTTTACAATGTCACTATTGAAATAATTTGATCACGAGATTAGTGCTTCAATATTATTATACATATTATAATATCACTGTAATATTTATATCTGGAATAACACTAATTATAGTGACAGTCTTTCTCTCTCTCTCTCTCTCTCATATAAATAAAAGCAGTCAAAGGTTCCAAGATCTAAAGTCTCTCTCTCTCTCTCTCTCCTCTCTCTCTCTCTCTCTCTCTCTCTCTCTCTAAGGCCAACTGTGCCAGTCCCAATGCCAACTTTGGGATGAGCAGGGTTGTCTGTCCGTATTGAAGAGAGGTCCGCCAGCTTGAGCCATGCTGCACACATTTTAATTTTTACACACACACACACACACACACACACACACACACACACACACACACCACCTTATCCCATTTTTCTTTTCCTTGCATCCCTAACTCACTTCCTCGCACCTATCCTCCATTCACCTCACATTCTTACTTATACACAATCCCACAATACCTCATCTTTCTTCACCTCACATTCTCCTTCACTTCACCTCACCTCACATGCACTGCCTCCCACATTACTTCAGCTCACTTCCCCTCCTATTCCACTGCCAAGCAAGTTTATCACAGTTTATTACTTCATCTCACTACTCCAGCTCACTTTCCACCATACCATCTCATTTCACTTGCATTTCTTCCACATGACCCCAACTTCGACCCCTATCCTCATTTCAGACTTGCCACTCCATCTTCCACTTCTCCTCATGCTTATTTACCTCACCTTTCCAGACCACATACATCCTTCCACATCCCTTCACACACTCGCCCTTCCTTCACCTCAGATCACCAGGCACCTCATTCTACCTCACCATACATCATCTGATTCCTACTCCTCTCTTCCAGCCTCGCGTTCTCATTCATATCACCTCACACACCTAACCTAAACTAATTTAAACAACCCCAACCGACCCAAAGCTACAGTAACCAACCACACCTTGCCTAACCTGACCTAACACAGTCTAACCTCTTCCAAAATTTAACCAAAGCAACCTAACCTAATCTAAGCTAATCAAACCTATCCAAATCTAACCAAATCTAATCTAACCTAACGAAACCAATCCCAACCCAACATACTCGCAGTCGAAACCCTCTCACACCTCACCCAATCCACTGCCTCACACCGAGCCCCAGACCTGAAAGTAACTGAGCCACTTGGAAACACAGGTACCCGTCTTTCGAGGTAACTCTCACCCTCTCCACCAAAACACTCACACACTCACTCAGGATGTCACCCTGTTTAATCACCCTTTTACCACCTTCAAGTGGTGGCACTGATATAACCAGGCGGCTCAACCGCCTGGTTATACAACCAGCCCTCAACTAATTCCCAAAATCCAAAAGTAGGACGCTGGACAGAAGCAGAAGGGCAACTGAGGCCTGCAGTCCAAATGAGCCTGGTGCCACAACAACATTATTTGGCGATTTTTATTACGTGCATCGCCGTCGGACGCAAAGATTATTTGGAGGGCAATAAATCACATGACTGCTAATTCTACATTAAATTAATGTATGAGTTATCAGTGAGGCAGTCACGTAGCCCCTGAATGTCTTGATGTAATAGCTGATGCGCCCCGATTCTCGTTGAGGTTTATACAGTACGTAACATACAGTACGGTGGGGGAAAATGTGCAGATGAAGCGATAATGATTAAATATATACAGTTCGCAGTCTATGTTATAACATGATTGATATTCTGACATTACTAAAGGTCAAATTGCGATTGCAGTGAATTAAATATCGCTTCTCTCTCTCTCTCTCTCTCTCTCTCTCTCTCTCTCTCTCTCTCTCTCTCTGCCCGTCTGTGCCCCGTCTCTGTTTCTGTCTCTGTGTACCTGTCTGTCTGTCTGACATAAACACACACACACACACACACACACACACACACACACACACACACACACACACTCTCCTCTATATTTTTCTATTTTCCATTTTCCGCATCATCCCCTGCAGAAAAATAGACATGCAGTATTTCTCACATATTCTCTCTCTCTCTCTCTCTCTCTCTCTCTCTCTCTCTCTCTCTCTCTCTCTCTCTCTCTCTCTCTCTCTCTCTCTCTTTCTCTCTCTCTCTCTCTCACTTTATTACATGCATCGCTACATGTTCATCCCTAGCCAGTTTTTACTGGTGTGTGAAGCTGGGGATGCATTAAAAAAAATAAATAAACATGGAACAATGACACACCAGCCGCCAGTCACGAATCGTTTCCTCCCTCCACCTCACACACACACACACACACACACACACACACACACACACACACACACACACACACACACACACACACACACACACCGCTGTCCACTGTCGTAAAGTGAGTCGCTACAGTCCGGTGGTCGCAAGAGGTACAGGCTGTGAGCTGGGAGGTAGTAATCACCCGCCACTCGGGCCAGGTGATGTGTGATAATGAGTGAGTGAGTGAGAGTTGGGGTAGGCAAGAATAACTGGGCGAGGTGGTGCTTATGACGAGAGAGAGAGAGAGAGAGAGAGAGAGAGAGAGAGAGAGTGAGAGAGAGTATATGAGTAGGACTGTATGTGTGTGTTTGTGTGTGTGTACTGTGGCTGTATTAACGGATATATGCAAGGCTTATATTCATGTATGTGTATGCATGTGTATGTGAGCCAGAGTGAGAGAGGATTTGTGAAAAATAAGATGCCTTGGGTGCAGCTTCACCCTCCCAGCATTGATCAAACACCCGCTTGGCAGGACCCACGAGTAAGCACATCCCAACCCACACCACAGAAAATCCTACCTCGAATCTCTGCATTAACTTCCACCACAATAATACTATAAATATGGTGGGAAAATCCAACTCTTGCTCCAATACTGCCTATGGGAAACTATCTGAACAAAACAACTGATAAGAAGAAATGTCAATCTCTATCAGTTTCCATTAGAACATCGGTTACAGGAAAGTACTGAAAAAAACACTCATTGTAAAAGAAAATGCTGAATGAATCTTTAAATAAATTATAAGTCCGGTGATGCTTTAAAGAAATCACCAGAAAAAATATTGTGACGGAAAATGCAACTTTGAATCCCTGCATGAGCAACCTCCTCAGTGTTGCTTACAAGAATCCGGTCGAAGGGGAAGATGGTGAAATCTAGTAAGAATCTTTAAATGGATGGTGAAACAAAATAGAATACCAAGTAGACGCGTTCCCTTTACATTGTTTTCGAGACGTAAGGTGGGAGGGATAGGGTAAGAGGAGAGAAAAAACAATTGTAAAAACGTCAACTGTGCAACCTGTTAAAGGCAGGAATGCAGGGTGGAAAAAAAAATTCCAGACACGTTTCCAGGTATTTGTATACAGAGAGCATTACACGAAAAATACCAGTCAATAAACAACAAGAACTCTGGTGAGAGCCAGGCAGCATACCACTACACCACGACCAGGTAAAAGTTAACTCACGTTGTCACAATCTTGTAACCAATGTCCCTCCGCCCCCCACTGTGGGCATCAAGAGGGTGAGTTAACCCCCTGGCACTCGGGCAAGTAGATGCTTTTAATCTATCCCAAGCACTTACGGCAAGTCAGCATGAAGAGAGAACCTGTATTTTTACACAGGAAAAATCACCTGAGAAATTACCAATATGCCGGGAATCGAACCCGGAACTCTCAGGTGAGAGCCAGGCAGCATACCACCACACCACGACCAGATAAAAGTGGGGGCGGAGGGACGTTGGTTACAAGATTGTGACAACGTGAGGTAACTTTTACCTCGTCGTGGTGTAGTGGTATGCTGCCTGGCTTTCACCTGAGAGTCCCGGGTTCGATTCCCGGCATATTGGCAATTTCTCAAACAAGAACTGTCTTGAAAAGAAAGACAAAAAATAATAGCAAACCAAGTAGAAACACTTCCTATGCAGTTTGTATGGGAGAAATAATAATAAAAAAAAAAAATCCACCACCAACAAGAAAACAGTCGAAGAAATGGCTGAAGTAAAATATAAAGCCATGTGCTGAGGTTCAGTGCATCGTGTTCGTGGGGACCGAAATAGACAAACAATGTACCAGCAACTAAAAGAGAAGAAATTCTGCAGCAAGACTGGAAATAAAAACTTGAAGGATACCACGTCGAGTGTGTAATCGACCATTTGCACTCTGTTCCGTTCAAGTTAGAAATACTACTCTGTCCTTGGCTTTCGATATACTTCCATAAAAATTTGCTTACCTCAGACTTGGGCAAATATTAAGTTCCCCACTTATTACTCAGCATTATCTGTTAATTTCATTAGTTTTCTCTTATCTGGTGCAGAGGTAGGGGAAACAAACAGGTAATAAACAAACTGCCAGACAGACAGAGACGGGCACACGGACAGACGGACATGTAGACAGGCAGAGTCAGAAAGACAGACAAACAGTACAAATTATTTCCAGATCCAACCGCTAGTCTAGGACAAGAGTTTGATGACAATTGAGTAGACAGCAATAAATACTGGCAGCGGTAATGGGCCGAAAGTCAACGGAAAATTTTTGCTATCTTTCTCATTTCATCTCTCTCTCTCTCTCTCTCTCTCTGTATATATATATATATATATATATATATATATATATATATATATATATATATATATATATATATATATATACTGTATATATAGGGTCAAGTGGCTATGCAGAAATGCTTGCAGTTCAACTCATTCGCAACTGAACTTGAATACAATATAGATAAACCACCTACACGCAGCCCAAATGAATAATATATATCACTTTTATCAGACACATATATACATGTATTACGACTCTACTCACCTAATCATTCGGCAAGTAAAACACACACACACACACACACACACACACACACACACACAAATATAAACAAATCCTCTTTCCACCCACCAATAATACGCAGGGTGCATATTCGCTGTAACATAACCCAGTCAACAGCCTCCCACGTAACAAAACACCTTTGATCTCACACTCACGCAAATGAAGTATTCACTCACCTCAAAAAATCCACTGCCACTTCAGAGATTAAAGACTGAACAGAGTTTGTAGGGTAGGACGTTAGATAGAGGGATGAAAAGGGGGATGTATATGTGTGGGAGGCTACTAGCTGGTTTATAAGAAGTTAAAATGCACTGCTTATATTAGTAAGAAGAGAGCGGATGAGAAATTTGGAAGGAACCTGAGTGAAAAGTGAAGGGACTTTAAGAAAATGTTCTGGAAAGAGGTGAAAAGAGTAAGACAAGGTGGAAGTGAAGTTAGCAGGGGAGTGAAATATAAAAATGGTAGATTACTAGTGGAGAAGGGAGAAAAAGTGAGCAGATGGAGAGAACACTATAAGGAATTGTTGAACATACAGGATGGAAGTGATGCGAGTATAAGTGGCTGGGGAATGGCTGGGAGAAGAAAGGAGGTGAGAAGACAGGAAGAAATCAGTAGGATAGAAGTTGTGGAAGCAATGAAGAAAGTTAAATTGGGGAAAGCCCCAGGAATTGATGGAGTGTGTGGTGAAATGCTGAAGTATGAGGGATAGTAGTAGGATGGATGTGGAAAATGTGCAGATTGGCCTGGGAGGAAGGTAGAGTCCCGGAGGATTGGAAGTCAGGTAAAATTATTCCCTTGTACAAAGGAAAAGGGGAAAAAGAAGTTTGTGGTAATCATAGGGGCATCTGTCTTCTTAGTATAATAGGAAAAGTGTATGGTAGGATACATATTGATAGAATTAGAGAAAGAACAGAGAAATTAGTTGGAGAAGAACAGGGAGGCTTTAGGAAGGGAAAACGTTGTGTAGATCAGATATTCATTCCTAGATCTTTAGTGGAAAAGTTTCTAGAGAAGGGAAAGAAGTTGTATGCGGCTTTCATGGATTTGGAGAAAGCATATGACAGGGTGGATAGACAGGGACTGTGGAAAGTATTAAGAATATATGGAGTAGACGGGAAGTTGTTGAATGTTGTGAAGAGTATGTACGATGGTGCGAAGGCTGCAGTGCGTGTGGATGGTAAACTGAGTGAATTTCTCTCTTTGCAGGTTGGGTTGAAACAGGGATGTGTCATGTCTCCATGGTTGTTCAATCTGTACATGGATGGGGTAATAAAAGAGGTACAAGGTAGGGTAGTGGATGTTGGAGTGGCCCTGGTGAGAGAGGGAAGTGTTTGGAAACTCCCTGTACTGTTGTTTGCAGATGATACTGTGTTGTTGATTGAAGATGAAGGAGAGCTGCAAGGTTTGGTGAATGAGTTTGGGAGAGTGTGTAAGAAACGGAATCTAAAGGTGAATGTAGGGAAGAGTAAAGTGATGGTCTTTGAGAGAGGTGAAGTCAGTGAATGTACAGCGAGATTGGATGGTGAGGAATTAGAAAATGTGAGTACGTTTAAGTACTTGGGTAGTGTGATGAGTAAGGATGGAGGTTTGGAGGGTGAAGTGCTTGAAAGGGTACAGCAGGGAAGAAAGGTTGCTGGTTCCTTGAAAGTAGTGATAAGAAACAGGGAAGTGAGCATGGAAGTGAAAAAGTTACTACATGACAGTATTGTGATACCAACTCTAACGTATGGAAGTGAAGCTTGGACGTTCTTGGAAGGACACAAGTCAAGAGTGAGAGCAGTGGAAATGAGTTATTTAAGAGGAGCCTATGGAGTCACATGGAGAGACAGGCTGACAAATGAGGATATAAAGGAGCGTTGAGGTGTGGATGTGGATGTGATAGGACGCGTTAGGAGGAATACACTAAGGTGGTTTGGCCATGTGGAGAGGATGGAGGGTGAAAGACTGGCGAAGAGAGTGTATGTGAGTGAGGTGGAGGGGGGAAGAGGGAGGGGGAGGCCGAGGATGAGATGGAGGGATGGGGTGGAGAGGTATATGAGAGAGGAGTGTGTGAGTTGGGAGCGGGACAGTGAAATGGCGGGGGACAGAGCGACATGGAGGCGATTTGTTTGTGGGCACCACGAACTGGATTGAGGCGTCTGGCAATAGATAGATAGATAAATAATATTAGTGATGGATGCGTGTTGGGTTTGCTGTACTCTTTGCCTCTTTCTTTCTCACGTACATTCCCCTCCCCCCTCTCCCTCCCTCTGTGTGTGTGTATGTGTGTGTGTGTGTGTGTGTGTGTGTGTGTGTGTGTGTGTGTGTGTGTGTGTTGTACATGAAAACTCAGCCTCCATCGTGGCTTACAAAATACCTTCCTTCCCCGCGTTACGTCGGCATAGTTTCTAATTGGTTGCCAGTCCCAAGGCCTTCAAGTAGCCAGCGGAAGGGGTAGAGGGAGGTGGAGAGGGGAGGGAATGGGGGGGGAGGGTAAAAGGAGGGCCGGAGGAGGAAAGGAAGGAAGGAAGGAAGAAATAATGAAGAATTAGCACCAAGCCATAACACAGTACAGCTATATGACACTAAGGCTGGAGCTGAAGTGGTCTTGGCGTCAAAGTGGTGTTAGGGTAAAAAGGTCAACGACAGTGGGAAGTCCTTAAACTATTATATATGTCATAAAACCTAATGTCTAACCTGATAGGAGAAGAGAAAAAAATAATAACTGGAAGGAGCGCGGAAATATTAAGATAAGAGGCAGGAGAGAAGAAAAAAGGAGGATATTAACGAGAGAAAGATGGGAGGGAAAAAAAAAAGAAAGAAAGAAATCCCTTCTTAGTCTCCTGTTACGACAAGCAGGGATACTGGGGAATTATTCTTTTCCCCCCTCCCCAGTGGGCAGTAACAATTGCTCTGAAAACAGTCCTACAATAATGGCTTCACACAATCATGTCTTATTAAATGAACCTTTATATATTTTCTAGAATAATTCATTTGACTTTCATGTAGGAAATCACAAAGAAAAGAGAATACATAATAATACAGGTATGTGTTCTTTATACTAGTATATACGTCGTAAAAACACACACAAAAAACATATTCCAGAAATACGAACTGGCTGGTAGAGGGAAAGTCAGTCAGCAATACATATTTCAGTACCGGTATATCACCCGGCCAGCCTTCTGCACCGTCTGTATATCTATCTATAGCCAGACATGACAGTCTGGTAATTGGTGGGCGTTTATCTTTGAGTTATTTGTTTTACGGGGAAGGGAGCTAACCCTCAGTTAAAGCACATGTTTACAAGTAGAGAAAACGTATGGGTTGGTTATGTGATATCCACCCAGTGAATATATATAGCTGATAGAAGTAGTAGGCATCACTACATCAAGTGAGTCGATGATGGTCGCCACCTCCTACCACGTTACGTAACGTGAAACCCCATAATTGTGCTCTTGGTTGATTTGCCTTTCTGACTCCAAGGCTGTCGTGTTATATCTGTGGCTGGCATCAAACCTGAAATATGTGTTCCTCAGGGCCAAATTACGGCCTGGCTTAAACACCCTCACCCTCACATCTCGTGGCTCCCAGTGAGGCCAATGTGGGCAGTTTATTGTTGATTGTAAAGGTTCTCTAGCACATCTTCCGTGACGATTTATATTGCATATTAAAGCTTACTGCAATCTGATACTTCATCATATTTGTTCATACTGACATCATCATCATCATCATCATCATCACCAACATCACTGTCATACAGAAAAAAAAAATCCACAATGAAAAAACATAAACACAAACAGATCACCATCACCACCATCATCATCATCATCATCATCATCATGACCATCATGATCATGATCATCATCATCATCATCATCATAATAATAATAATAATAATAATAATAATAATAATAATAATAATAATAAAATAATAATAATAATAATAATAATAATAATAATAATAATAAAATAATAATAATAATAATAATAATAATTATTATTATTATTATTACCTAAAAAATGTCTCGTATCAAAGGCTAATTATATTCTCCATGAATAACCGTATATAATTTGTATGAGAGTTCGTGTTCGTAATGCTTTTAGGTAACTATGCATAATTCGGTGATAATGTTGCACCTGATGTGTTATCTGCGTTGTACAATACGTGCTGCCAGTACTGTGCACCTGCATCACCTGTACAATATTAAAATATATGCGAAACATTTCCTGAAAAAGGTTGTATATCATTTCTGAATCATATAGTGCCGGTAAAATGCCTAATTAGATATTTGAACTCTTGCAAATGTCTATAAACCCTCATTACCTCCGCCAAGGAGGTTATGTTTTATCCCGGGTTTGTTTGTTTGTTGGCTTGTCTGACTGTCAGTTTGTCTGTCTGTTGGCAGGATTACTTAAAAAGTTATGAACGGATTTTGATGAAATTTTGTGGATGGGTGGATCATGCGTCAAGGAAAAATGACGAAATTTGGGGCAGGATCCGAATTATCCAGCACAATAACTCCAAAAGTTCTCGATTATTTTCACAGAGATTTTTTGGAAAGGTGCGCCACAGACCAAGATAGAAATGATTAAAGTTTGGGACGGATCCAGATCCGGATCCGTATCCTACATCCACGGATCGAGATCCGGAATTACTCAAGAAGTTATGAACGGATTTTGATGAAATATTGAGGATGGGTTTGCCATGGGCGAAGGAAGAAATGACAGTTTTGAGACGGATCCGGATCCGGATCAAGAGTATCCCACACAATATCTCCAAAAGACCTCAATGAATTCCAAGGAATTTATATGGAAATGCAGGCCACGGACCAAGAAAGAATTGCTTGAATTTTGGGGCGGATCCGGATCCGGATCCTATACCCACGGATCCGGATCCGGATCTTTTTAATTTGGCGGAGGTATTCGCCCTCTGAACGCTTTCTAGTTACTAGGGTGTAAATATGCATTGATTCCTTTCCCAGTACAGTATATACTTAACTGCACTGGCGAGTTAGCTTGAATATTATAAATCACACACACACACACACACACACACACAAATACTTAATTGCGCAGGCGAGTAACTGTACACAGCGTGAATATTAAACGTCACACACACACACACACACACACACACACACACACACACACACACACACACACACACACACACACACACAAATACTTAACTGCACAGGCGAGTAACTGTACACAGCGTGAATATTGAACGTCACACACACACACACACACACACACACACACACACACACAAATACTTAACTGCACAGGCGAGTAACTGTACACAGCGTGAATATTGAACGTCACACACACACACACACACACACACACACACACACACACACACACACACACACACCAATGCTTAACTACACTGGCGAGATACACAGCTTGAATATATTACGTTAGATGCACACACACACACACACACACACACACACACACACACACACACACACACACACACACACACACACACACACACACACACCAATGCTTAACTACACTGGCGAGATACACAGCTTGAATATATTACGTTAGATGCACACACACACACACACACACACACACACACACACACACACACACACACACACACACACACAAAAAAGAATAACTACACTGGCGAGATACACAGCTTGAATATATTACGTTAGATACACACACACACACACACACACACACACACACACACACACACACACACACACAAAAGCTTAACTACACTGGCGAGATACACAGATTGAATATATTACGTTAGATACACACACACACACACACACACACACACACACACACACACACACACACACACACACACACCAATGCTTAACTACACTGGCGAGATACACAGCTTGAATATATTACGTTAGATACACACACACACACACACACACACACACACACACACACACACACACACACACCAATGCTTAACTACACTGGCGAGATACACAGCTTGAATATATTACGTTAGATACACACACACACACACACACACACACACACACACCAATGCTTAACTACACTGACGAGATACACAGCTTGAATATATTACGTTAGATGCACACACACACACACACACACACACACACACACACACACACACACACACACACACACACCAATGCTTAACTACACTGGCGAGATACACAGCTTGAATATATTACGTTAGATGCACACACACACACACACACACACACACACACACACACACACACACACACACACACACACACCAATGCTTATCTACACTGCCGAGATACGCAGCTTGAATATATTAAGTTAGATGCACACACACACACACACACACACACATACATGAGAGAGAGAGAGAGAGAGAGAGAGAGAGAGAGAGAGAGAGAGAGAGAGAGAGTTCGTGTGTTTGTTCCTGTATTTAATTTCTCAACGTGACAAAAAAAAAAAAATAATGCCTGTCAAGAGAATGAGGCATGTGGATGAAAAGAACAGCTAGCCACATAGACAGAAGATTCTATCTCTATACCTAGGCTTTTTCCCCTTAGAGGTGTAACCGAGACAGGACGACACACTCGGCAAATTGCTTACCAACTCACACACATATGTACTCGTATCTTAGCCTCTAAGGAAAGAAGGGACCGCTCCTCACCGTACCACACCGCACGAGGGTCAACTTTTTTTTTTTTTTTTTTTATGTGTCCGACTCTGGGCATAGGCTTCACAGCCTGCTATCAAGACCCAGCAGTCCTCCTACATACCATACACCTCTACATGTCATCACTTCGGCGCTAACACCCACCGTCCATATTGAATACATGCTAGGGCTGTCTCATACAGGACTAGTGTGTTGGTATTAGCGGGGGTATTTTTACGACATGTCGGCGGGTCTTCTGGTAGATCAGTAAAGCCAATCCAGCGACATCTGCAGCAGGGCCCGACAGCAAATCTGGTTTACCCCTGCCACATCATAATGGACCCATCCCATTCCCCGCACCTGACCCAATCAGCTGATCAGATCAGATGCGGAAGAACTTGCCGTCGGGGCTGTGTCACCACCTATTCATTCACAACTTCTCTTTATTCATCCCTATCACATGAAGCCACTCTTCCTTGCTCTACAGACAGCCCTCTCGCACCTAACGCTCTCTTCACACTGTCCCTCCACTATTCACGGTCATCCTCTCAGCCTTAAACCTCTCACCTCAGATCCAGTTATCTTTTTCACCAATCACTCTTCATCCATTCTTTCCATATGTCCAGACAAACGCAACACTCTCTGCTCAGCTCGACCAGCCACCTGTCGCAGAAGTCCAGTTATCCTTAGCACTTCATCATTTCTCACTCTATCCATACGCGTTACTCCACACATGCTCATCAGACACCACATCTCCATTACATTACCCCTATGAAAATGACGTCATATTTTATTGTCTTGCGAGAAATGTGTGCTATGTTGTTTCCCTTCTACTGGACCTCCTAAGTCTCTCTCTCTCTCTCTCTCTCTCTCTCTCTCTCTCTCTCTCTCTCTCCATCAGTCCTACTTTTCCCATCACCTCGCTCTTTCTCTTTTTACATCCATACTTTCACTTTTATTCTCTCTCCCTTTTTCCACACAAGTGCCTCACCCAAATGAATCCAGTCACAAATTCACTAAATCATCTTGTTTCACTAGACTTGTGCCCCCCACCTCTCTCCCTCTCTCTATGTGTACTACTTCATAATCATCCCTTAAGTTGCTTCCTCTCTCTTCCTTTTCTTTCTTTTCGTCCATTTCGTTATCATCTTTTCCTTATCTCTCCTCCTCCTGTCCTCTCCTTTCCCTCTCCTCCCCCGGAGCTACCGCGAGAAGGCCTCCACGGAACTCTGTAAATAATCCCCCGATCTACCCCAAGGAATAATGCACACACACCCCTAACATTTTAAAGACAAGCGGGGACACAGTGCCTATGTTTTTATTCCCTCGCTTACATTGTCATTTTTTTTTTTTTTTTGTCTCCACATCTACCACATTCTCTGTCGTTTTCTGTCCGCCTGTCTGTCTGTCTGCCTGTCTCTGTTTTGTATCTATTTATTTCTCCTCTCGTTTTGTCTACACCCTTTCTACATACGTGTGTCCCTGTCCCCCCCCACTCCCCTTCCCTCTCTGTCCACTGGTGTACCATACTTTCTATCCCATTCTTACATATCCAAGTTTGCTCAGTTGCTGTCTATCTACTCGCTATCTGTTTTATTCTCTGTCTGTCTGTCTGCCTCTCTCTCTCTCTCTCTCTCTCTATCTCTCTCTCTCTCTCTCTCTCTCTCTCTCATTTATCTGCCTATCTGTCACTGTCTCCTCCCTCTAATATATTCATTCTCGCCTCCGCTCATTGTCCTTTCATTTTCTGTCAGTCTATCGTTGTTTATCAGTGTTACTTCTCTAAGAGTTTAATCCTCTCCTTCAGTCTGTCTTTGTCTTTCTAGTCATCATCTCTCTCTATATCTTTCTTTCTCACTCTGTGGAAAGGTTTCATTGTCTATTGCTGTCATCTTTTTCTCAATATTTACTGTAAATGCTTTAACTTTATTTTCTTTCTCGCTTGTCTTTTCTTCAGTCTCTCTCTGTTCTTTTCTGAAACAGTGATTCAGTTACATTTCATCTGTCTGTTTTCAATCTATTATTAACTGCTTCCTTGTATCGATAACACAACTTATCGCTCAGGGGAAATACACTGGCTGTTAGCGTTATCATTACCTTGCTCTGCCTTTCATTTTGTGTTGGTGGTGGAGAGGGACGCCTTCATGTGGTGGTGCAGATATAACCAGGCAGCTCCACTGCCTCCAGCACCTTTTCTTGCAGTAAATGGCTTAAATGCAGCAACAGGGAACACAGGAAGCATAACAACACACACTAAACATTAATGCATACTGGAGAGCAGATATTTGAAACACTAAATATTCTCTCTCTCATGGTCGGGATAACTCATATTTCCGTGTTGTAGTCGCTTACGGATTTTTTTATTTATTTATTTATTTTTTGTGTTACCTCTGCCAAGGAGGTTATGTTTTGTCGGCGTTGGTTTGTTTGTCTGAATGCCTGTTACCAGGATTACTCAAAATGTTATGAATGGATTTTGATGAATTTTTTCACAACGGTACGGTACGGCCCAAGGGACAATCCATTAGATTTTGGTGGTGGTCTGGGTCATCATCCGTATCCAGGAATTTCTTGTCTGTTTGTCCACACGAAAAAAAAAAAAAAAAAGTTCTAAACGAATTTCCATTAAATATTGTGGATGGGTGGGCCATGGGCCGGGAAGAATTAATTAAATTTTGGGGCAGTTCCGGATCCGGATCCAGATCCTGGAATGGCATCGGCGGAGGTATGCTCTCTTTGAACGTTTACTAGTTTTGTTTGTTTGATGGGGCTAGTTAATATAAAAATGCCTTTAATGCTGAATATGATGATGTTTGGTTTTAATGACACAGAAGGGGATGGCAAAAGTTTGTCTACCTATCTATATACCTAGGATGCTTCCCCCAAGGAAAGGGAGGTAGCCGAGACAGGACGACACACTCCCTATTTACTCATCCATTCAAACACATTCATTCGCATCTTAGCCCCAAAGGGGAGAACGGACAGATCCTCACCGCACCACACCGCACAAGGGTCAACTGCGCAATGCAATCAGTGACATCCGCAGCAGGGCCCGACAGCAGAACTGGTTTACCCCTGCCACATCATAACAGACCCATCCCCTTACCAGCACCTGACCTGACTAGCTGATCAGACCAAATGCGGGAGAATATCCCCTCAGGGCTGCGTCATCACTTATTCATTCACAGTTTCTCTCCATTTATTTCTGTCACGCACAGCCACTCTTCCTTGCTCAACAGACATCCCTCTCGCATCCAGCGCTCTCTTCACACTGTCCATCCATCCTATTCGTGGTCTTCCTCTCAGCCTTACACCTCTCACATCAGATCTAGTTATCTTTTTCACCAACCGCTCATTATCCATTCTCTCCATATAATAACAAAATAAATCACTTAGAAAGAGGTGTTTCGGAGCTTCCTTCGCCGACCAGAATACCGGCCTTCTCCAGCTTATCTCAGATGACGCCAGACGATAGAATGATAATACTGTACCCGTTTCTTGATTGGGACAGCTCTAGTATTCCTCTCCATCTAATTAAGGGCGATTTTATTCATCTGAGATTGAAACATTGGAACCTTAATAATTAGGACAATTCTGACATTTTCTTCTTAATATCAGACGATTTCATTCAGCTGAGAGCAATAGGGGTTTCAAAAAGACT